>NW_026136704.1:13984042-14439042 GCF_905237075.1 Dicentrarchus labrax
ACAGATAAAACAGTAAAGTGTTGCACAGCAATAAAACAACACAAACAAAAGCAGTAAAGCAAAGAGGGACATTAAAGCTATTTGCATAATCTGATATGAAAGGGCAAGTCTGAAAGGTAAGGGCCAGCATTAGAAAAATTGCTGTCACCCTTGAGTTTGAGGACTGTACAAAAACTAGGATAAACAGACATAATAACAGAACATTTTGTACATAGTGTAGGGCTTAAAATAAGCCTACTAGGGGAAGTTACGTTTGGCTTTGTTATGTTGACCTTCAGTCTGAAATCTCTGAAAATATGAAGGAGCATAAAACGGGTAAACTCTCTGACACATACACTCCAAAAAAAGAAAAAAGTTGACTTGGTAGGTCACGATAACACTGTGGCTGGCAGATCAGTGTTGTTGATGTTTGTGCAATACTGTTCGTGTGTGTGTGTGTGTGTGTGTGTGTGTGTGTGTGTGTGACATGTCCTGATGAGGCAGCTGATTTGGGCTGCTGGTAGGGGGTACTCTAATCTGGCACGCACTCACTGGCGCTTCACTACCTAGTTATTCCACTGACAGCCACTGCCCTGGGAACAGGAGCTCAGGCTCACACACACAAAGCACGCACAGATTCGTAATACAAAATACACACACACACATACACATTCACGCAAACACACAAACACACACGCGCCTCTCGAGGCAGTGTTCTTTCTGATCTCGCTCTGGGACTGGTGGGGACAGATGGGTGAACAGTGGGAGTCTGGGCTGCCGTCACTCGAAAAGCAAAGGCATGCACGCACAAATACACACACAGAGACACACATAGGATCACGGGTTCAACCAGACTTGGTCAGAAAGTGGCAAACATACAAACAGACAGGCTAGCATGCAAATGGAGAACGCTAACTTGCTCTGTCTCGCGCACACACACATGCACAGAGACGCATACATCAGCTAAGCCACATTCACACGCATACTTATTTACTTGTAAACATGCACTCAGACTCAAAGGCCTCTCATACACACACACACACACACACACACACACTGACAGGATTACTAGAAACACGCATTCTTGCTCAACCCATTCTCACCCTGCTCTCAACCACTCTACTGTACATGCAGTTCATCAGAGAGAAGGCATTTATATTTTATTTGACCTTTATTGAACCAGGATGGTCTCTTGCAAATAAAAAGTCTCTTTTAGTTCAGGCCAAAACTGCAGCAGGAATATAAACATAAATATATGTTACACAGTACCAGAACATTTAAAGAAAAATAAAAGGAGAACATATGTTTAACTTATTTAAACACAAAAAACAACGAAGTAAATCCATGCATTAAATCAATTATACCAGTCCAATTCAGTCCATAAAATGCTCATACAGACACATATTGTATAACCATTACATATCACAGAGTAAGAGCTCCGATGTCATCACATGACCTAAGTGTGAACTTACCGTCAGGTGATAAAAAGTGGTCATAAATAGCGGTTGAAAGCTCTAAATCATTGGCACTTGACCTTTAATCTTAGATTATCTTTGCCATAAGATGGCTCATGTGTTTTGTGGTCACTGCTACTCACAAAGTACCAGTATTATGATGCCTTTGCAGTAAAAAATGGACTGGAGTAAGTAAGGTGGCGCAATATCAGCTGTGAATGAAATACTTATCACCATGTGTGCATGTCTTTCTCTTGACTCTGTTTGTGTCCTTGACATAACGTGTCAACACAGCTGACATTGTTACTTCAACCTGGCGAGCAGGACAAGGCTATCTAGATTGCTTTCTGCCTATTAGCAGTTAGCGTAGTATCAGGTATCTTGAATATAACTTGGCCTTAGCACTACACTGCTCGATATATCTCGATATAGCATACAAATTTTCTCTGAATAACATACCATAAATTCTCACATATGATGATCTTAGAGAATTGGATGCATTGCTATAGATTAAACAGTATATCAAGTAGTTCAAGTTCAAGCACAACCTGCTCTAACAGCAGTAAGATGCAACATACACATAATCGTCAAAGGCCCAGTGTGGAACATTTACTGGAAGTCCGCCATGTTGAACCACCATGTTTCTACAGTAGCCCAGAACGGTCAAACCAAACGTTGCCTCTAGATATGGTCTTTTGTGATTTAGAATGCAGACCTTAATTACTTGTAGTGGATAACCTTCAAAGTGGGGATGGTATGCTACACCTGTGTGTTTCCTGGCCAAGCCTCCCCTGGAAGAACGGTGGTCTCCTGGGTAACCTGTGTGTGTGAGGGAGTCTAGCAGGTATGTTGTTGTCGGTGTGTAAGCTCAGGTTGCAGTATAATAATTACTGACAGGCTGTTTCTTGAGTTTGCTAGCACAGAAAAGAAATAAAAAGTCCCTGTTTATGTAACGTTACTTCACCATCTTGCTGTACTCTTCACAGCAGATACTGTGAATAGCTCGCTAGTTACCATCTATGAGGCTAAAGACTATTACTGTAACTTAAACCCAAAGGTCTCCCAAATACGTTTCAGAGCTAGAAACTGTGGGTAGAGTATCCATCACGTTATTAATCATTTTATCACACATTTTTTAACTGTGGTGGATAAAAATCACAATGACTCATAGCTCCTTACTAGCTTTTCACAGCCAAATCTGCTGTGAAGAGTAGGCTAGAAGACACTGTAGTAACATTACATAAACAAGGACTTTTTATTTCTTCTCTGTGCGAACACACAGCCTTTCAGTAATTATTATAAACACACTCTATGGCTCGAATTTGAAGATATGGTCATCCATGCCTGTATATATATTATATGGAATAGTATTCAATACATCGCCCAGCCCTAGGTTGACCTTGTGCACAGACAAAACAAATCACATGAGCTCTTACACATCAAAGGGGAATCACTCGCATCAATATCTTGGAAACATCACTCCTAAACCTTTAAATTGGCTTACCTCACGTTTGTTTCTAAAGTGCTGCCAATAAGCAGAAAATCCCCTGGCAGGAACACCGCATCTCGTTCAAATTACACTTCTTGATTAAACTTTGTTGGTCATGATTATTACCTGTCTGGTTTTAGTCTCTATTTGTCTAGTCTGCTCCTTGTAGTACGCACTGCTCATTATGTTTATTACTCTCTCTGTCTGGCTGTCAGTGCTTATTTGCGATGTTTTAGGAAAGAACAGGATGTGTTTTGTCCAGGTCACACAATCTCATTGTTTATGTGTCTTTTGTTTGCTTGCTGGAATCTCTCTGTCGGACTGGATTTCTTCTGTCTGGAATCAATCAGGCTAAAAGCGTCTGCAGAGTAAGCAGGGTCCGTCCAAATACCTACAGTTGCGGTATTTGCAAGTAATCAAGAGCATGTCATAAACTTTGACTTCTTCATGTTTGTTAATTATTGTTGGTCATAAAACTAGCTCATGGGCGCATTACTGGCAACAACTGGACTGCAGTGGTGCAGTAGACCATGGTGAATTTTAGGATACACTTAACTCTGAATACCACTCTGATAACTGTGCATCAAGTGTGGGTTTAGTGTAAATAAGTGTTAGCATTTTTCAGATGTGAGGGCTATAGTTTCCTACTACCTTGCAATGTAAGTGTGTGTCCTGGATATACTAACTCCTAGGTCTGTTATCATGATTGCACCTTCTACTCTGTAGCATTTTATGAGTAATTCAGTTACTTTCCAATGCAATTTATCTCTTTTTTGCACTCCAATCATATTACATCTTTGCCGTTATGCTTTGCTGACTCTCATATTCAAATAATTATTTATTATTTATTGAATCATCTGAAATAAGATATAATGGGAAGCTCGTCTCTTAATATCAATTACCTTTGAGGAACATTTAAATTTTTCATCTCATTCCATCTCATCACGATCATCCTGCCCTCACGATCATTAAATCTGCATCATCTATAAGCTCATCTTACCCCATGGGAGTACAGTGGCATTACGTTAGGCTTAGGTTCTCTAATGAGTGAATATTGCTCACGACTCTTCACTCTCATTCCTCTGCTCTCCTTCTTCTTCCTTTGGCAGACTGGCAATAGCAGCTTCCACGAAGGAGGAGGCGGAGCAGTTACTCGGAAAAGAGAAGCAGCAAGGTGAAATTCTCAGGTAAGGAAATACGTGAGAGGGAGGAGACAAAGGGAAATAAAATGACGTGAGAGAGTGGAGGAAGGGTAACGTGATAAAGTTTCAGTTAAGCCAAAGCAGGATGGAGATGAAACACAAAAACAAAATATGTATTAAAAAAAAAGAAAAGAGTACGGGTTTGCATCTCCTTGCTTGGCTGTCAGCTTCTTGACCAGATGCACGGCAAGAAGGCCAGGGCTCATTGCAGATGGAAAACAACTGTTTGAGACGATAGAGGAACGATAATAAAAGAGAGAATGGAAAAAGACAGAGGAGAGAAAGTTAATTCAGCTGACCCACCGGTTATTTCATGGAAATCGAGAGGGAGATTGCAAAAGACATGAGCAGTTAGTGAAAGCAGAGGAGTGAAGGTGGAGGTGAAGAGAGTGGGAGGGAGGAGATGAGGAAAAAAGTGCTTTTCAATCAGGCTGCTGACATTGAAAGCGGCTAAATGAGTAAACCATCGGGTGAGGAAACACATGCAGTCTCTTTCTCTCCCTCTCTGTTTTTCACTATCTTAGCCTTATCACCGATGACAGATCTGGCTCATATCTGTTCCTCCATTTGGTGCTGTCAGCCTTATGATTTATGTCATCTGACATTATAAAACTGGCTCTCGTGACAAGCAGTGCCCATGCTCTCCTCCGCTACGCACGCACGCACTGACACACACACACACACACACACACACACAGTCTCTCTCTCAAAGTCTCCCCTCTCATCCCATCTCGCCTGAGACGTCGTTCATTTTTGATCACCTTAAGCCACAAACCCTGAATAAGAAAAACAACAACCACTCAAACCCTGCTGAGCTCTCAAAAACTGTCACATCACTTTGCACGCAAGACCCAGCCATGTTCATAATGTTCATCTGTGAGTATACAGGTGTGTGTGTGTGTGTGTGTGTGACCCCGCTCCCCCGTGCCTACAATCTGTCCATGTGTGTCACAAGTGTCTGTGTGCACATACATATATGTGTGTGTGTGTGTGTGTGTGTGTGTGTGTGTGTGTGTGTGTAAAAAATAGGAAACTGTTCACTGTGCTCTCGTCCACATTTCCCTTCGAAAGTGTTCTTGGAATAACAGAATGTTCTATTCCAGCACTCGAGTTTTCCACGTCTGCGCATTGCATGGGTTTGTGACTTGACTGAGAGTATGTGTGTGTGTGTGTGTGTGTATGTGTGACTTCTGTGTGAGCTGAGCTAGTGATCTTTCATGTTGCTCAAAGTGCTTTTCGTCTGAACATATTTCTTTGAGAGTGAGAGAGATGGAGGAGAGAGAGGGAAAGGGAGAGTGCTGTAAAACATGGCTGTGCCCTTTTTTTTAAAGGATATTGTGGTTACATCAGCCCTCAGTTTCCTTCTATCTTGTACATCCACCTGTTTTATATTTATTTTATTTCTCCTTTTTTCTCTCTTTTAATTATCATTTTCTCTTTATACCTGCCATTCGTTCCTTACATCTGTGGAAGCCAATAAATGAGAAAATCACCGTTCACAGTTCATAACAATTTAAGCACTGTTTAGTCTGCAAGTCATTTAAGAGTGTTCGGGCACAAATTTGTAAAAGCAGCATTAGAATTTAGTGCGAGTAAGGACAGTCAGTCTTCAGTGTAACAAGGGAACTGAGTGAGTGCATTTGAGCGGGCACTAAGGCTTCTTTCGCTCACTTTCAATGCAAGCTCAGACTGAAACTGAAAGAGTGTAATCTGTTCAGTTTGAGTGTTTTCCTGCGTGACCCCTCTTTCCATTTATCAAAATAAAAGAAGGTGGTACGGTTGTGTTTTAAACTACCAAATGGAAAAAGAAAAAATATTTGGTGTATGTATTTTTTTTCTTGACACTAAATTATTTGTCAGATCAATTAGTTTTAAGCTTGGCAGAGTAATTTTCAGTGTCAAATTAATTTACAAGTAGTCTTAAGTGGTCTGTAGCACTTCAAACTAGATTTTCAATGTCTTTTTAATTGGCTAGGTTTTAAAAGCCTGATGATTTGCTTCATATTAGATACGTTTCTGTGTTCCTTGATTTGAATTTTTATATTTTCAAAATATCTTTTTGGGGCATTTTTGACATTAATTTTTAACAATCTATTTTTGAGAGGTAGACAGGAAATGTGAGGAGAGAGAGAGAGAGAGAGAGAGAGAGAGAGAGAGAGAGAGAGAGAGAGAGAGAGAGAAGACATGAAACACAGATCCCGGCTGGACTCAAACAGAGGACTTGTGGTTTACATGATATTCGTCTTAGCCCCTTTTAGCCCCTGCAGACAATGTATACATGATCCGTCTGTGTCGCGGCTGCCAGAGACAATTTGCTGCCATTCTAGCTGGGTTGTGTGTGGTTGTGAGCGTCTCGTGTGGCTCTTGTCTCCACTCAACTATCCTAACATGTGACATTCACTTGTATATGAATGCTTATATCTACTGGAAATTGACTTAACATGAATTAGCAGACTGAAATACTATACAAAATGTGTGATCGTGACTACTGTGTTACTTGACACATACAGTATTTATTACCAACTGGGCAAAACTCTTTGCAGTAAAAGAGCAGCTGCATTTTTAAAAGACCTTGATCTATCCAGGGAATGTTGTCACAGAACTTACAGTATGCTCTTTTTCAGAAATGCTCTACTTCAAAAGCCCACAGTTACACACATTCACACAGGGGAGCAGTAACCACTGTCTTCTGCTCTTACACACCGATAAACTCCACTGGAGCAATTGGGGATTAAGAGTCATAGTCAGAGTATTTGTTAAGGAGGAAGAGAGAATTTCCCTGCCAGTTTGAGATTCCAAGTGCAATGTTTCTGAGCCACACCTTTAATGGCTAATGTTGTCTTATTCACACACTTGTCACTTTAACAGCACTTGTTAACAGCTACCTAGGTAGCTATTAACACGACTGTCTCAATCTGTATGTGACAGCTCACTTAAGATGTTCAGATGTTAAAGCCATCTATGATATAACAATGAAATGCTGTCTATTTATTGAGACCAAATGGTCAGTTTCACCCTGTTATTCTGTGTTTATCAGAGTTCTGTGTGAGCGGCAGCAGCAGGCCCTGCGAGTGACCCTGTCCACGCTCCGCTCCTCTGGCTGTGAGCTAGCAGATGTACAGGGTTTCCTCCGCCAGCTGATGGGGGCCTGGCAGGCCTTCAGATCTCAGATACTGCAGCACAGCACACAGGTGTTCTCAGGTACAGTAACACACACACACATGCATATTAACACACACACCAACTTAAACGTACAAAGGAGTTTTTAATTTAATTTAATACCGATGCCTCTATATCACTTCCATAAACAAACAAGACCATCAGTGAGACGGTTGGCTATTTCTATAGAGATAATCCTAATTCCTGCCATGAGATTCGGTCGAATTCCCCTTGAAATCAGTGAAACGAGGCGCTGGAAACCCTTCTGCTTTTTTCCACAGGAGCCACAAGAATCCACACAAAATAAAAATTATTTTATTCTGGAAAAATCCAATACTATGACAAATACCATGATATAGTGTGGACAAAAACACAGTAAATAATGTAACTAACGTTAGCCATGTTGCAAACTGTCACTAAAGTTGCTGCGTATTGGATTATAATCGTATTACCTAGAATCACGTACTCCACCTTTAAACTTCACATTTTAAGGAAGTACAAACAGAGAGAGTGAGAGCGAAATTCAGATATATGAGGGTAATTTATGTGTATTTTAATACCGAGTTGGACATGAAAGAGAAAAGTTGGGGAAAAAACGAGGCAAAGAAGAGTCCTGTAAATAATCTCTCAGCAGGAATAAATATTAGTTTAACTATGCCGTGGACTTTTTTAGTTCTGAGGGCAGCACTCACAATGGCTGACTATAATGTGCGTGCGTATATTTACAGTTGCTACACGAATTCATGTAACCTTTAAAGAGAATTTATACAGGAAGGAATGTGTGTGTGCGTGTGTGTGTGTTCATGGTTTTATGTGTGTAAATGCTGTAAACTGACGAAACCCTTACTATAAACTTTAAAGAGACTGCGAGCAAGAGGAGCGGGACTGCAGGCTTGGTGTGTGTGTGTGTGTGTGTGTGTGTGTGTGTGTGTGTGTGTGTGGGTGTGTGTGTTTGGGGGTGTGGGGGTGTGTGGGTGGGTGTGTGTGTGAGACGTGTTCGTCGTTGACAGTAAATGCCCAAAGGAGAACTAACCTCCGGCTCACCTCATGGGTGGGTCTTTTTCCTTCTGCTGTTGTACGTTCCAAACAGCTGCCAAGTGTGTATATATATATGTGTGTGTGTCTGTGTAGGTGTGTGCGTGCGTGTGTGTGGCAGTGGGAGGGAACGAGGGAGAATTTGATAGAGGAAGAGGAAGAAAAAAAATGTAGTCGGCTGTTTGTGTTGATGCCGTGTGAGTATGTGTTTGTTCAGTGACGTGAGCATGAAAGGCAGCTGCTACACGAACAGACAGATGCACACACACACACACACACACACACATACACATAAACACACATGCACACAGTGCATCTGGTCAAACAACCTACATCTTCTCCCAAACCGATCTACACATTCACATTCAGAAACTTGTTGTATGCTGTGCTTTGTTCAGCATTAAGTTGTGTCTCGTCTCCCAAAAAGCAACCATTTATAGCTCAAGTATGTAGGTATGCAAGTGGATGTAAATAATACAATAATTTTCAATCATAATCAAAAGATTTGAGGGTTTTGTAAAAACCTGAATATTGTAGTACATGAGTCTACGTATTTGCGGCTTAGCCTAGAATAAAGAGTGTTATCCAACAGGCCTACATTTCCTGTCTTGTAATCATTATTCCATTATCATTATTTAATCACAAAAACATTTCAGCGTCATGTGTCATGTTTGTTGTGATAAGTTAACAGTTACTTATTTAGCCGCACTTTTGTTCCGTGTGTGTTTAGTGGTCACAAAGCACAAAGCATGTGACAGTACTAAATAAAAGTGACAAGACACATTGCAGGACAAACGGGATACACAACAGGATATATGAAAAACACAGAGACGCAGCACATGACTCCAAGGGGGCAGGAAAAGCTACACATGACACACAGGACAGAGCATAACACAGGACACTCAGGTCCTCATGCAGCCTGAACACAGAAATGGACCCAACTTAGCCTACGGGCATCAGGACAGGACACACAGATCAATCGATTAATCAATGTGTCAATCTAGAGCTGCAACCGGCATCATTTGGTCCATGAAATGTAAAATGAATTGCCATCACAATTTAGTAAAGCCCAGGGTAATGCTAGTTTTGTCAGACTAATAGTTCAAAGATTATTTTCTACAATCACAAAAGACAAAGAATATTCAGGTTTTATATCAATTGATAATCCAAAGAGTTGCAGATTATTTCTTTGAGGACTTGTTTTAGTGCTACATCAATCTATAATGAATATGTGATTATTTGTATTTTAATGTCATTTCAAAACTACAGCTGTGTTTATTTATTACCAGAACCTGTAGTACGTCAGTGAAAATGGGCCTGAACTCAGCCATGAATGTGTGAAAACCCTTGGGCCTGGTCGGACTGAGCTGCGGACCTCTACAAAGCCCACACCTTAGCCAGTCACCTGCATATGCCTCCAAACTGATATGGGCGTTAGCTGGCAATTAAACTGTGCTACCTGTCAATCAGCGTTCTGTGGTTAGCGTCAGAACAGCAGAAGAAAGGAGAAGGAGAGGGGGTTAAAAAAAGACAGAGAGAAACATAAGGAGGTTGCCTAATGTGAACAGATGAATGTGGTTTATGGTTAGGTGGAGAAGAAGAGGGAGGAGACAAGAAACAACCTCAAGGGGTGTGGAATTTTACAGAGAGCAAGACAAAGACGAGCACTGAGAGCAGAGGAAGACATAAAAGCAGAATTAATCCCTGTTCATTTTGTGCAGATGTCAGCAGCTGAGTCTTACAACATGATTTGAAGGTGATGGACAGAGAGTTTTGAGAGTGTGGGAGTTTTCATTCAGTGTTTTGGAAAAGAGGATAGAGGGTTGACAGTAAAATTAAGGGAAAGGCTGTGAGCGTGACTAAGGGTGTATGAATCTGTGTGTGTGTGTGTGTGTGTGTGTGTGTGTGTGTGTGTGTGTGTGTGTGTGTGTGACCGATGCCTGAACCACAGCCATCTGCCAACACCCTGGGACTTTATGATATCTATTTCCCTGGAAGCCAACTTTGTATGTGTGTGTTGATAGTGACAACAGCAATATAGAAACATCTCCACATCTGCCTGCCTCTGTCTGTGTCTTGCTTATTACGTAAATCTTCAAGTTGAAAATGCATGTGTTGCAACATGTATAAATTATTGGAAGATTTATGGACTGCATTAAAAATAAACTGTTCCCCTGATATACAAACATCTAGCAGAATGGTATCTGAACCAGAGCTGAAGTAACTCACTATTACTGAGCCATTTTTTAAAAATAAATTCCATAGTATTCCAGTTCAGTGAAATAACAGCTACACTCCTGACTGTCTTTCCCTTGCCTCTGTGGTTTAGAAGTATTGCTTTTATTGCGCATAATAAACTAGGCAGACACCCAAAAATGTTTGTGGTACCCGACCACTTAAGAATGTGATATAATAGTTATGTAGACTCTCGTTAGAATTCCAGGGTGCAGCTGTGTGTGTGTTAATAGGTAACTGTAAAAGTAGTTGTAATCTCCAGGGCCCTGGTCATGTGGATTACTGTTACTGTTCTGCTCCATATATGTTGCCTCAAACCACGCAAATCCAAGCATAACAAGAGGCGCAGGGTGTGTCTATGTGCGCTTATGTTTGTGTGAAACCAATTTCTGTGAATTGCAAAATATTTCATGTTGGAATTCGTTAATTTATAGTCTATGTTAGTGAACATAGTGAACTGTGAACTCTCATCAGCTGTGTTTGGTCCTGTTTTTCCCCCTTCTTTGAATCTTCACAGTAACTCAACAGAAACTGCATGTATAGCCTGTTCTCCTCACAGTTTATCTGATATTTTCAGGTATATATGCATTCTATATTTAAGATTTTCACTCAAACATCTCAGTTTAGTTTTCTTTTTTTGTTTCTTTTATTGTAACATCTGATGGGTTTAGATTGACAGCAGCAGTGAGCGGGGTGCTTCTTTATAGTCCCTGGAGTTGGTGATGAGGTGAGCAGAGACAAAGCTAAAGTGTGTATCAAGCATCTCTTTTGGTATCACCCACGTTTTTCTTATTTTAAAGTTTTATGGTGTAGATTGCTCATACAGTGAACTTTTCTTCTTATATTTTGCTCATTTTGCTGACTTTTGTCATTAGCATTTCTTTGACTTCTAAGTGCTAAGCCCAGTTTAGCTGCCTTATAGTTATCCAACAGTTAATGATAATCATCTCAGCACCACTTACAACTATGAATACGATTCGCTTTGTTTGTCTAATGTTTTTTTGTTGTTGTTATTCTCTCTCTACGACCACCAGATTTATGGCAAGCAGTGCAATCCTCAGGGAACCTGGCTAATTATGTTGATAATGTTTTTGATTTGAAGTTATCAGATATTCTCTGCACTTAAAACCTTCCCTGGTCTTAACAGTGTCGTGAACATGTCAAAGGGGAGGAGCATACTAGTATATTTATTACTGTGATTTACTTAACAGCTAATTAAAAATTTACTGTGGCAGCACTGCAAACAACCTGCACAGCAACAGTACTGTAAAACTGTTACAGTACCTTGGTGGAAAGCTGCCAGTAAGCTGCTGTAATATTTACAGCCACCTTGTTACACACTGTGTGTGTCTGTGTGTAAGCACTGTGACACATAAGAGAAGCACTGTAGAGAAAGTCAGACAGGCTGGTTTGCTTTCATTGCAAAGTCTTTCTGCTCCATCAAGTATTTATACAATTATTTCTGTTTGGACGTGTCGTGTGTATTTGTGAGTGTTTCTGTGTGTTTTTCTGCTGCTTGTGTGTCTTTCTTCATGTGGCTCTTTGTATATGCATTCTTGTGTGTTTTGTATTATTGTGTCATTTTTTCTGAGTGTCTGTGAGTGTGTGTGTGTGTGTGTGTGTGTGTGTGTGTGTGTGTGTGTGTGTGTGTGTGTGTGTGTGTTGCTTTACCCTGGCAGACCTTGTCATGTCACAGTGACCAGAAAGCAATTATCGGTGTATTGCTGCTTTGAGAAGGACCTCCTACACTCCCCTCTTCCTGCTGAGTGAGAGAGCGAGAGAGGCAATGCAGAGAGTAATAGGAAAACAGAGCCACAGAAAGAGGGAAGATTTAGATGAAGAAAGACTGAGAGGAGAGAAACAGTGAAGAGAAAAAGAAAAGAAAAGAGAGAGAGAGACAGAGAGAGAGGGGGGAAAACAAAGACTCGGAGAAGGAAAATGTCAGGCTGACTTTGCTGGATCAGTTGGAGAGCTCTCCAGAGCCACAGCCACTGTGCCCTGCTGCACCGCTCTAAAGGACCCTCACAGACAAGTCTCTCAATATACAGTAGACACATACATACACACACATACGCACACAAATACAAACACATAACACTTCTTTGACACACTCCACTACTCACACCGCCTGCCTGTTGGCCATGCAAGCAGCTAGCCGGACACCGACACAGCCATTGTCTGTCATGCATAATACTAATGGTAATACTAATATAGCAAATGTTATTATCGTTCTTAACTGAGATTCTCGTACAAAATATATTGGAAATACCACAGAAATAAAATGCATAGACCAGGCACACTCTTCCATATCAATAGCTGTGTCAAACATGGAGCAGAAGCAATCGAACCATGGGGACCTCCATGGCAAGTATGTTAATTAATCCTTCTGCATGTAATGTTCCTGGTTAGCCACTGAATGTGCAAGCCACAGAGAAATATTAAATAGTTAAATATTGGCCAGTGATAGAAACACAGATACAACTGTTTACTATTTTCACTATGCAGCATACATAAAAAAATACACTACCTGCGCAATAATTGTTATTATAGCTTCATTATGGCTCAGTGAGATCCTTGTCAGGCAGGAATGGCACATTTACCTTACTTGTGTACTGTATGACTGTAACTGTAACTCCTATATTGATATTCTAATACTATTGCTTAGTTTAACCAGACAAGCTTCTGCCAAGCCTAATTTTAATGCTTCAGGTTTGTATATACTGATGCCTGTGCAGGCAGTTTTTATAAGAAAGAAAGAATCAGTTTGGTGTTTAGATCCCAAATATATACATAATATATAATACATAGTATATACAATACAATAGGACCATACACTCACTTTTAGCCATCATTGTTATTTGGTGTTAACTATAATAATTACACTGATGTTGATATTGTGGCTGGTGTGATGATTCTGATGATGATAATTACCTTTTTATACCATTATCTATGGTGTACAAGACATCCAATAGGAACAGTTCTTGTTTCTACTTGCATTTAAATGTATCAGTGACGCTGAACTGAAAATGTTGGTGAAGATAATCATGATTATAAGCCTATCTCATCTCATGTATCTCACTTCTACTTGAAGACTTGAGGCCACTATGCAAATATTTCTACAAAAGACAGTTAAGTGTGGCATTTCCAGAAAATAGTGGCGTGTCTCGAGTTATTCACTATTCAGACATGGAACTTAAGTGCTTTTCTCTTGCGTGATATACACTCCAGCCTGGAGCTGCAGTAAGTCCAGTGCTACAGTCTGACAAGTTGCTGGCCTGACATGGCCTAAATATTGCAGTTAAGCATTTCTTCCAGGTCTGTTTTTTAATAAATGTATTCACCGGCCTGGAAACGGCCTGTTATGTAAATTTGAATGTGAAGAACAAAATTAGTCTCCCTACCACTTAAAGATCACAGCGGGTTCAGATTCAAGCAAGTAGAAATTAGCCATATTGTTTAAAATGTAATTTTTAAGGACTTCTGTGTTTATTAAATGATTTTTTTCATCTTGGTTAATAATTTATTTATTCTTGTGACTTTTTGTTTTTTTTATATTTTATCCCATTGCTATGTACACACTGTATCGTGACTGTCAAGGTGAAAATGAACAGGCAGGGAAGGGAGGAAACAGTAGCAACACAGCAGCTACTTTGTATCAGACACACAACAACAAAGACTGCCAGACTGTGGTGTACTGTTTCACAGCTTCCCCTGAGCACAAATTCCCTCGTACTCCCTTCTTCTCAACTTCTGTAGCTCATTTTCAACTGCTTCCTCATGTCTCAGTTTTCCACCTTGGTTTTCTTTTCAACCCTTCTGTTTTTCTCACTCTTCCTCCTCATCCCTTGTTTGTGGGACTCTCATGTTTCTGTCTGGAACCTCTGTCCTTCTTTTGTGTTCCTCCTCCTCTTGTTTTGTTTCCCCTTCCATTCCGTGAAGTAACAATGTGATAGAAAACTCGGCTTGTGTACCTGTCTGTCTCTTTTCTCTCCTCTGTCTCTCACATTCTGTAAATCATGCAGTGTAACAGCCTCTGGTGACAAGCCTGGCTCTGAGCCGGCGTTATACACAGGCAAGCTTTTGTAAGCTTTTACAGCATCTTCAACGTGTCAAGGAAACTTAAATCTGTGTGTGTGTGTGTGTTTGAACAGTGATGAGAGAGGAGCTGAAGCATTCCAGTGTGGATTGTCAGAAAATGAGAGAAGAGAAAGAGCACCTAACTCAGCAGCTGATGTAAGTGTCTACAGTATGTGGTAAAACACACACACACACACACGTTTATGAAAAACATGCATATGCACAGATGGGGACGCAGGTGGATCTTGGTATGTGGAGTATGCCGGGTGAGGAACAGGTCACAGCAGGGCTTGGCTCTATGTATGATTTTCCTTAACCAACCAAAACCTTCTGAACAGCCCCATTGGCACCGCCCAAACCAGGAAATGCACACGTTCCACATACCGGGCCTGCTAAGCTGCAACAACAGAGGATTTGACTTGTATACACTCACACAAAGGTCTAGTCATGGGTTTAGGACTTGAGGAAAAATATGCCCCGGTGGCTTTTGAAAATATGCTGATGATGAAGCTCTATCAGTTCAAACATTTTGCAGCTCCTTTGACATTTTTTCCATGTTCCTTCCTGTTCCACAGACAAACACTCATACACACCCTCAACTAACACTGCACAAATGTACCTTCATAACAGCGGCAGTTTTGAGTAAGGCATATTTTATAGCCTCCGTAATGGCATCGTCTAGGTTGGTATGATGGTTAGTACACCACTTGGGTCCAGACTGAAATATCTCAACAGCTATTGAATGGATTAAAATAAATAACTCCTACTGATTTTGGTGATCACCTGACTTTCCTGTAGCGCCACCATGAGGTTGACATGTGAAATGTCTTAACAACTATTGGAGGGATTGCCATGAAATTTGGTTCTCACACTCATGTCCCTCTGAGGAAAAAATAATCACTTTGATGAAACCTTAACCTTTTACCATCAGGTCAAAACACTTTGGTTTGTGACCAAATACCTGCAAAACTAACAGCCTTCCCAGCCTCAGCTGTGTGTACTTTATGTTTAGTGCTAGCATATTAGCAAACGTTGGCATGTTAAAGAGCATAAGTAGCATGGTGAAAATGGTAAAACGTTATGCCTACTATTCATCAGCATGTTAGTGTTGTCATAGAGACAGAGCACATTTAAGTTAAGGCATCAGCAGAAGAATGGTTAAACTGTAGGATCCTTTAACTCTTTTTCCTCAAACTGTAGGGTTTGAATCAAAAACTGTAAAGGGCACAGCACAGGGAAATCTGAATGCATGTACTTTGGAAAAACAGACTAAAAGCCAATGTACTTCTTAACCACAGAAGTACTCCATGCACACAATATGCAGTGTTTTCTCTGTAATGACAGGCTATCTATTGCTATCACAAGCACAAGAATGCTTGAGCTGGTTAGGTCAAGTTTTGCCGTCCATTAAAACTTTTTTTTCTTTTCCTTTAAGAATTCAAAATAGATAAATGATTCCATGTTTGGCGCTATCCTGACTCTGGTTTTCACTGTAGAATGATAACCTTTTCAAATGTTTGCAAATTCTGAGTTATAGTTATTTCTAAGAAACAGAGAATTCTATTTAATCTTGTGTTCATGATTTCATTCATAATATTTGAAAAATTAGCCACACAGGCACCAACAAATGGACACCCACAACACATGCACAAAGATAGACAAAAACACAAATATCCCCCGACACACAAAGGGAGTGAATGTTAAATGTTGCTTTTATCAGATAATCGGAAAATGAAAGGACTCCTTGACCTGACAGACTGCAGATGAAGCACTCATTTGTTCACTAATGTTTCCTTCTCCCTCTATGACCTCTCAGTCTCTCTTTTCTCTCCCAAAAATGTTTCATTCAACTTTGTTTTTGTCCTTTGGAAACTACTCATTTATTTTTTTTCTCTCTCTCGCTCTCTTTCTTATCAGTTTCAGATTGATAATAACTGATAACTGCTGTTGCATTCAGGTACAGAGACTATCTCATACAGTATGTGTGGTTGAGTTGAATCGGTGTGTGTACATATATATACAACATGTGTATGTGATTGTATGTGTGTATAAGTACACTACTCACAAAAAGTTAGGGATATTCGGCTTTCGGATGAAATTTCAGAATGTACATAAAATGCACTATAACGTTTCCAGGTGATCTTAATTTGACCTTCTACTTAAATGCCCTACTTTCATGATATAATATCACTGTAGCATCAACTTTTTTTTACATTTTCCATAAATTTCACCCGAAAGTGGAATATCCCTAACTTTTTGTGAGTAGTGTATGTGTTTGTGTCTCATCACTGGTTAACTAAACATTAAAAACATTAACAACATTGACGTAATCTTGATATCTTGATACATCAGAGATTTTGTACAACCAGTTTGGACTTTTTGAGCATTTCAGTAAGACACACTAACTAACAGTGCACTATAAGACCCAGAAAGTGGTGGTTTTACTGTATCTACTCTGCATCTGCTTATAATCTGCAACTACTTGACCAGCTAGACATCAAATGAAACATTAATTTAATTTAATTCATCTTTCCCTCCTTCCACAATGATTTTCTTTTGCCATATTCCACCGCTTGATAATTCCTTTACTTTATTAACCACATTTTGACCACTTTTCTGTTTCATTATCTCTCTTTTTCTTCTGTTTAAACATACATCCTTATTTCATTTTTCATTTTAAACAAATGAAAACATATGGCTTTGGTACAAGATAATTTAAGCTAATGCACCATCATCTCTTACCAATAAAATATTAGGTTAATGTAACTTGTTTTGTGTTCCAAATGTCTCACCAAACCAGTTTTAGGTACAGATCAGAGCCTAGCCAAATCCAGCCACCCCATCATCCCCCCCGCCATGCCACACAAACAGTACATGCTACTGTGTTGACTTCATGTGTGTCTGTGTGCATGTGTGTGGAATGTGCACGTCCATCCAATACAGGGATCAGGACTGAGACAGGGCGGATGGAGGGGGTGTTTTCAGTCGCACGCGACCCACCCAGACATATGGACATATGCTGTAGGGAGAATCAGCCTTAAGGCATGTTGCATGTTGAGGTGTATGTGGAGGAGGAGGAGGCGGGTCTGTGCTCCAGTCTGAGACTTTATTGCATTATAAGGAGTGTGTGTGTGTGTGTGTGTGTGTGTGTGTGTGTGTGTGTGTGTGTGTGTGAGGGGATTGCTGGAAGGAGGGGCTCATATCTGTCTTAACAGCTCTAATTACTACACAGCAGAGGACTTTGCAATTGAGAGGACACTCTCTATATCTAGATCTTAAGTTCTGATGAAGACTCCACAAAACAAACAATTTAACAAGAAATAATATGAGAAACCTCAACAGGAACAACAGTGGAAGTATCTCCTTTCCAGGGTGGACAGATATGCAATAAGTACCACATTTAAAAAGTAGACACAAGTAGCAATAGTATAATTACAATTTGGAGAAACGTAATTCAAATTTAAGGTAGAAAAAGTAAAAGAAAAAGTATAATATAAAATACATAAAGCATAGTTTGAGTAAATTCTGTGTTTAATAAGGTAAAGAGTTTGAGGCAAATTGGAAAATCATGATACTAATCCTAATATTAATCTATTTATTTACAAAATGCATTGGTGGAGGAAATAAAGTAGCCATACCACACTGTAAAAATACTCAAGTACAGTTAAAATTAAAAGTCCTACATTGAAAATGTTACTTAAGTTAAAGTATTATTAGCAAAATCTGCTACAAAAATGGAAGTACTCAGTGCAGAATAATGGTCCCTGTAAGTGGTCTACTCTATTATATATTATTTATTAGATCAATAATCCAGGCCCATAAATGTGTAGCTTACATTTTACTGTTGTTGAGGCTAATCTTTACTATTTATATATTGTTGGGTATTTTAATCTCTTAACAAAGTATCATAGTTTATAAGCTCATTGTGTGTTTTGTGAAATGTTGCTAACTCAAGCTGTTAAATGAAGTAGTAAAAGTAAAAGTGTGAAGTAGCATAAAATGAAAATACTTGAATAAAGTACAAGTACCTCACATTTTAACTTAATTACAGTACTTAAAATTCCACCACTGACAAAGTAAAATAAACACAACCCAATGATTTCTCTTTCTGTGTCATGCGTGGCAGACAGTCAGGCGAGGTCTAGACTGAGGTCCAGATGGGATGTCTGAGTTGATTGGCTAAACCTCCTTTCACTGACCAGTTGATCAGTTGATGCTGATTGGTTGTCTGTCCAAACACCCTCCACTACAGCAGCTGCCTGTCTGTGTGTGTTTTTGTCTGTGTGTGTATGTGTGTGTGTGTATGTGTGTGTGTGTGTGTTCTGTATCCTTTCAGTCACACTATGCATCATATCAGCTCCAGAGTTTCCCAAACCTTTGATGCTCGCTCAAGATCCAAGAACAAAAAGTACCACTTTGTTTGTGTACAAGAGGTGTTGCCATGACAACTGCCCCAACCTCTGACCCTCACCTCCATCAAACGTCTGTGTTCCGCACCTGTTGTATTTCTGTGGCGCCAGCCCTGTTGCGTTGGAAACGAACATGCACACATATTTCAGGGGCGGTCTAAGGACAGTGAGCGGCTGTGGAATCCCTCTGATCCTAGCATGCAATCTGATCAGCGTGCTACAGAGACACTCAAGGGCAGCTTGTTTTGTCATGACTATTTACACACGCACCCAGACAGGCAACTCCCCCCCCCCACACACACACACACAGACTTACTCGCTACACTCTACAGGGTCTCCTGTCCTTTAGCTTGTTTGTACCCAGAATGTTCCTGTATTCACAACATTTGTACATGTACCTCCATGGCACAGGGACTCACTCTGTCTGTGAGCTCATACTATTGGCCTAAGTCCATACTAAGTCCATAGGAGTGATGGGCAGTTATAGTATGCACAGAGCCTGAGGGCAATTTGGCAGCGTTTGTCAAAGGATCACAGAGAGCGTCACAACCCCTTCCTGTAACGTCTGGATGACATGTATGTCAGAATGTGTTGGGAAGCTTCCTGCTGCTTTCTGATTGGCAGGAGACATTGAGCTCATCCTTTCATCAGAGGATGAACACATGGATCATCCGACGCAGACGCGGGCCAGGTTGAAAGGATGGATTAGAGGGAAGAGGGGGATAGATGAAAGACAGGATGGATGTGCTGAGCAAGGGAGGAGAGATGAAAGAGTGGATGATGGAATGAGTGAAGGTCAAGAGAGAAAGAGCAAAGGATTGATGTGATTGATGTGATACAGCTTGTTTTCATAAGGCTGATGCACGCTGACTGCTCTGTGCGTGTGCATGTACGTATTAAAGTGTGTGTGTGTGTGTGTGTGCGCGTGCGCGCACTGTGCCTGTGTGACTGTTGGCAGTAGAAATAACTATTGATCTCAGGATGTATCCAAGGACCTCGTTACCCACAAGATCTTGTCCTGCCATTTTACTGACACACACACACACACACACACACACCCTCCCTCCCTAACCTTAGTTTAATGTTAATCACATATTATATAAAAGCAGCCATAGACCTTTTTTTTTTAATTTCCTCTTTCTATCTCAGGTTAAAAAGAAAAAACTTTTTTTTTCACTGTGGGCTTTGTTATCATGTGAGCACATGCCGAAAAAGACATGGTATTTTCCTGAAGTGCGGAGAGGTTTTTCCCTCTCATGTTGCTGTTTGATATTTTGATGACTTGCCATTGACCACAGTGGGAGGAGAGGCTCAGCAGGGTGTCACTGGTACGTTACAATTTCGGTGTCAAGATTCACCATGTTTTGCGCCGCCTGCCACCCGTCTGCTCGGATTGGATCAACAGCAACCTATGCACATTTTTCTTCACTTTAATTTGTGGAGTCACACCCACATGTTTTTCTTGTCTGTTTCCCTTTTATGATACATTCTTTGACTGGTTGACACATCTAATTACACTGAGAAAAATATATTTATTGGCCAAGATGGCAGATTGAAGATTAATCTTTGATTCTTATCAGCATCTGTCATTCACAACAGCTGATTAACTCTCTTCACAGTCAGCTGAAGGTGGCAGGTATGTGTTCTGTCTGCAATCTGTAATTTGACTGACGCTTGTTGTCAAGCTGTGATTACACATGCCAGATCCACTGTGGTTACCTTGATTAAGTGTTGCGCAACCAGCAAACGTATTCGCTACACGATGATTCATTATTCTACATGTTTTCTTTCAGTTTATGCAGTGCAAGTCATTACGGGTGGAGACAGTGATGTATTCAGTTCACGTTGGGCACACATCTCCATGGAAGAAGACAATTTGAACGTCTTTCTCCTCTTTACACCGCTCAGGAACACTTATGCTGTGATCGGGAAACCTGCCCCCTAACACTCCCTATGATAATGTATAATAATAGATTCTTTCGAATCCACCTTGTTTCCATGTGCGCACTTGGTACACCACATGCCTGCAGCCACAGAAATACTCAAAAAGCTCTGCCACTCCTTCACTGCACTGTACACACTTGACTGCACTCTGAACCCTTTGTCTTGCAGTAATTCACAAAAACACCTTCCTCTGTTTCACTCTGTTTCTATTGCTCTTTCTCTCAACTCCCTTTTCACCTCTAAAAAAAGGAGACCAAAGGATAAAGATTAGTGGAAACAGCAGCTGGGAGTCAGATATCATGTCATCTCTCACCTTAAAGACAAGAAGTAGGAGCGAGACAGAGAAAGACGAGGGACAGGCACAGCGGACTGTAAACTACAAACTGTATGCTGCAGCTAAATAGGCAGAGTGTAGGAGCACTCAGGGGCCTGCTCTAAATCACCAGTAGCTGTGACAGCACGGAAGGAAAAGAGGGTTAAAAAAAGAGAGCAAGAGAGAGGAAATGGGATGGAGATGTGTGATGAGAGCTACAAAGAGAGGGAGGCTGATAACTGGTGCCAGACAGCTGTGAGTGTATTACTCTGATTACGTGTGTGTATCTGGGCCTGTGTCTCTTCTGCCTATCTGTGGCTAACTTTCAGATATTGTTTTATTCCTATTAATACTTCCATACGTCATTATGTGGCTCGCAGCAACGGGATCCCTACATTCTGTTATGATGCCGATATGATAAATTATTAATGGAGAGATGAGATGAACTCGCTGTTTTACTGAATCGACTTCAGTAAAAATGTACCCAGTAATTCCACACAATTGTTGATGGGCAGTGAAAATAGGCTGTCTGACTGTGAGCTCAGACGTGCGAGCCCTCTCACTCTGTATCCTCATTGCGTGTGGCGGCAAGGTCACAGGGCTAGACAGCCAGCTATACACACACACACACACACACACACACACACACACACACACACACACACACACACACACACACACACACACACAAACACATTAACTGATCATGCCGCCAGAGAGGGGATTAGGCTGAGAAGCCGACAGGGTTAGGAGGGTTAGGGTAAAGTCTGTGTGTGGGTGATTGTGTGTGGGTGTGTGTGCACAGGAGGCGGGAGTACCACATACTGTCATGGCACGCAGAATTAGAATTAAAACTGATTTCCAATTTACTTTCTCAAGAGCAAGGCAGCAGCTGCACATGCAAGAAGAGCTCATTTCACATGCACATTGCTTATTTACTTACTTTACTACGAAAAAAAAATCTAAATTACTTATGGAAACAACCAATAGTATTTTGCAAGCCAAACGAGTTGTGATATACAGAAAGCTTTGTTGAACTTTTGCTGATCCCACAGGGAGAATTCATTGTTAAGCTTGGCTTCTTTCACATGGAGATTCAAGCGTAGGAGTACACAGAATAGCAGTTGTATGGATTTGGTATCTTGCTCAAGTACTTTTCAATAACACTTGAAATTGTAAAAACATGCTCTGGGAGATTGTATTTCCCTCTGCCAGAATGTGAAACGTGGGTACATTGAATGTGAAATACATTTTAGGGGAAGAGGAAAGTATAACTCTGTTTTCGTTTTGTATGTCAGTCTGCCTTTACTGACTAAACAAATGATTGAGTGCCCGTGCCGTGCACTTTGTGTCTCCAGGGAGCAGCAGAGACAGAAAGAGGAGCAGCTGTGCCAACAGAAAGTGGACAGAGAAAAACTACTCAGGTACACTGACCTCTCCTCTTTTTTTTCACTGTACTTGTGTTTGTATCTTGTGATAAGTTCCCATCCTATCCCTTCTCCAACTTTCCCACAATCCCTTTACTCGTCCCACTCATTCTCCGCCAAATCATCCTCTTCCTCTGCTGTAGTTCTCTTATCCACCTCCTTCCTCCCAGAGAGAGGTGGGGATATTAGTGTCAGCTGAGATCTGCTCTTGGATCAGTTGAGGAGATCTTAGGCTCCATAAAATGCCAGTGACACAGCAGAGAGTCTCGTGTGAGGCTGGTGCAACAGATGGAAGCACTCCTTAGTTGGCGTGGACTCATGTTTCTCACACACACACAAAACAGCCACACACACACACACACACACACACTAATATATGCACAGATGCACGCACATACTGTAGAGGCGCAGTTGCACTTCTATTGGAGTACATCACGCCAATACGCAGGCAGACACATGTGCTTACACACCCAACCCACATGTGTACACCCACAGACAGACATATACACACAGAGCCTCTCATCTTTCCATGCAGGCGTTAGATGTATGTGGGGCGTGTGTTTTTTCACATGGTATCTGCTGGTATTCTTTTTCTAAGCCACTGGCAGCCTGGTGTGTTCAATTACACTGTCAATTTATTTCCCTTCCCACACAGCAGTCTCTGATCTCACCCTCTGGCTCCTATACAGTGTAACATATGATAGCACTTCAGTGGGGAGGGGGGTGGAGGCTATTTCAGATGGGATGAGAGCTTTGGGAGGGAGGGTGCACCCCCTCCATAGCTGAGAGAAAATGTAATGGGAGACAACAATTTACCAAACTGTCTAAGATTGGAGACCATACTTTAGGTCACTAAAGATAATGTTTATCTGGTCAAGGAGCTTTTGGTTTCTGCAGAGAAATCTGGTAGTTGCTGCTTTTAAAGTGATGAAACTGTCCAGTTTCACTGTGTTTAAATAGTCTTATACCCAACCTTTCCTCAGAGTAAGGAGCAGAGATGAGACGAGAAAACACCCCTTCCTGTGTTTGATAACAGTTAAGTGCTGTTTCTCTCTCTCTGTCTGTCCATCTCTTTCTTTTCTTGGACTCTCTTTTCAAAAATGTCTGTCTTTTGATGAAGGGGGACTGATTTTGCAAGAACACAGATACTGACATATCTGTGTTCTTGTCTCCTTTGTGTTTTCACTTGACAAACCAAAATTCACTGTCAGAACAACACGACAATGATTTGGTACTTGACCTGTGTGGAAAAGCTTGCCTGTCTCTTTTACAAAGAGAATGGGTGTTTGAATCTGGGCCCTGGCCCAGTTTTGGTGTGTGTCAACCACTTGACTATAAGGAGCCTGATAAGGTTGGAGAATAAACGGCTTCTCTCTTACGTAACAGACTTACTCTGACGCGTACGCTCACCTGTTGACCTGCCAGTACAGAGTTACTGTGTTCCTGCAGGTGTGTGCGTTCGTGTGGTTGTTTAAAGCATGCGTGCACATGCCCTATATACATGCAATCATGTCCTCCTAGCATATTACAGTATGGCTTGTGTTTCATGTTCTGCATCTTTTCCACAGGTTAAAAGGGGAGTTGGAGGAGAAACATGAGAGGTGGTTGTCATGCCAACAAAGGTGCGACACCGTACAGGAGCAGCTGTTGTCATGGCGGCACAGAGAGGAACAAATGAACAGGAAGTGCAGCGCAGCTGAAGAGGAAGTGACACAACTGAGGGAAGCTCTGGAGGAGGTCCAGCAGGAAACAAGAGAGTTGAGGAGAGAAAGGTCATGATTGCGATATCTGCTCTGTTCCGTTTACATCTACTTCTATTCTATTATACATATTTTATTCATCTGATTCAGATTCCTTACCTACAACCTAATGTTGAATGAAATGTGTATGATGGTTTAAAATGTTAGCACTGGGAATAGGCGGGTACACAGATTGGTCCTTCTTAAAGGCCCAGAAAACACATATTGACAAATAGCTTTTTATCTTGTTTGATAGAGTCGTACATGAACAGGTCTACTTTCTGCCAAAGTTAGAACTGTTATTTCTGTTTTAATTTAGTTTCTGTGCTCTTCTCACCGCTTTGAATTGGGGTTTCATTTAGAAAAAGATGATGTTACATTCTTAATATATTTGAATCAGAGTATGAAGACAGTTGGTGGGTTGTGTTATACTTTTAAACCTGCAGTGCCTAACCTTTTGTCTCCCCCTCTGGCAGTGAGAGCAATTACACAAACACAAAATTCAGTTCTGCTCAGCATCACTTAAAATGCTGGTATTGTTGGTTGATGTAAAAGGCACCGATGCTGGCAGGAAAGTCGCCACAGACACCAGATTTACCTACCGGTGATAAGCTTAAAGGAAGTTTGTAGGATTTAGTGGAATCTAGGGGTGTATCTACATTTTTTTATATAGATAAATACTTAAGGTTGAAAACCAAGCTTTCAGGGGCTTTAACAACATTTTGGGAAACAGGTATATATGTTAATTTAACGGTTACAGATGAGACAGGAGCAAAATATGAGGCAGCAGTGATTCAGTCGCAAACATGATTGTCTCAGTTTAATATTATCAAACTTTGGTGTACTGGTCCTGCTCAAAGCCCGTAATAAATCCATCACATTTTGGGAAAATATTGTAAGATATTGAACCGCAAAGTAAAAAATGACTGCTTTGGGTTGCCAGCTAATTGAAGCTTAGTGGGAGCCAGCGTCAGTGCATGACTGTGCTTTGTTTTTTTAACAGTGACACCAAAACCACAGTGGGAAATAGACTGTTTTGTTCTAATGTTAAATATTTACAACCCTTTTGTGTCTGAGAGGACATGGGGTGAGTATAGGGTGGAAATCCTGCGTATGTGTTCTTGTCAATGCACAAACCAAAGGCCGAGTCGATCTAATAGAGTGTTGGGATCTGTGCCCAGTCTCTTACGTAAGGTCTTACCGCTCCCTGTGTGGTTGGCTCACACTGTCCAGCACACCGCTCAATAACCTTGCATTTACTGGTGTTTATCAATGTCAATACTTTATCTAGGGTTTTTTTTTGACTAGATGTCCCTGATTGCACTGTTTGCAGATAAAGTTGACAGAGCTCAGACCTCAGGGGTGTTACATAGTGCTACATTTACCCCTTATCAGGAGCTTTAAGTCAAAGTTTAAATCAACATTTTCTAGTTAAGGAAAGGATCGTGCCGTTGCTGTCAGATCAAAACAGCACTAGCTCTGTTATCTGCATTTTTTAAGAGCAGATGTTTTTTAGCTTGATGGAACTAGGGTCTTCAGATTATTAAATAGAGCCATTCTATTTTAAATCTTTGGTAGAAATACAGAAATATACCAACTCCAACAGTGTCTGTTACTCTGCTCCAGGACTGCTTTTACGAGATTAATGTAAAATAATGTGTTTTTCTTTCATCCTTTATTATGTTTTTCCCAAAAAGGTACACCTAACATAACATACGGTTTTGTCTAAACACTCATAAAGATACAAATAAAGGAAGGTATTACATACAAATTAAAATTAAAACCCCCTAATGCAAAATGTTGAGTGAGTATTTCCTATGTGTGTCTTTCCATGCAGGAAGTAAAAGGCCGGCTCCATGCTGGAGGTCTTGAGTTACAGTGCTGCACCATAAACTATTATATGTGTATACAAATCAATATACCTTTCATCTTTTCAGCTCTCCAGTGCTACAATACATATATTTTCAGTGCCACCGGTTCTTCTTTCTCACTTCTTGGAAAGAGATGTTTGTTAGATGGTCTGAAGGTCACAGGAGACAGTTATGTCCCATACTTATATAATACAGTGTATACTGTATATACAGACAAACAAACCTGTAATGTATTCAGCTCTCCTACACTACAGTACATTCCCTTAGTGCTTAGGCTCATCACATATTAAACTACTGCCAACGGCTTCACTGCAGCAGCAGCAACCAGAATACCGCAAGAAAAACACCCTTGACCTCTGACACCACGCAATAAAACTCCTATCCTCCCCAACACAAGAGTCCTGCAACAAATCCTATAGATACCTCGAACATCCGCGGAAATCACCAGTGGACCAATCAAATCTTCCCAGCACCAGAGCTCTGTTCACCAGGGCTGCATTTTTGGTTCAAACTCTCTGACCAAGAGCCTCCACTGGTGACAGACCTACAGAGTTTATGGCTTCAGAGATGCAAGACAGGGACGGTGCAATGAGCTTATTACGTCCAGATTATGCAGTCAAGCAAAACAAAACCAGCTTGTGACCCCAGGACGCTCCAATCGAGCTGAACCCTTCCAGAAATGTCTGTGAATACAAATAACTCACAAAGTTCCTCTGCAACAGACTTTATAGTCCAAGGGACCACTACCACCAGATGAACCATAAAGACATCTGAGATAAAGCTACACTGTGTATTCACACACAAACAATCACCTTTTAAAACAGCAGTTAACAGAACCACAGAATCCATCCAGCATGCCTGCAGTAATCAATAAACAAGCTAACAAATAAGGGTTGGTGCCATTTGTTACATTTGATAGAGACTTGCAATTTGTCTGGTAAGAAGAAGAAGATGCTGCTGTGATGACAGGAAGTTAATCTGTAAAAGTAAAACAAAAAACAAAACAAGAGAAGAGATGGTCTGTAAACCCCATTATGCATTGTATGACAAACTGACACTGTGACATAAAAACAAAAGATTAATCACGGAAGATACAAGCACTTATAAATGGTTGTTGAAAGCCATATTTCCTTGAGTAGCTGTTTACTACACTGCTGTCTCCCCAAGTCATAAATTGAGGACCCTGGCATTGAAAATATATGTACTGTAGTGCAGGAGAGCCAAATAGGTGACACATTTATATATATGTAGTATATCTTATAAGTTTATGGGACAGCACTGCAACCCATGACCTTCATCGTGGAAATGGTCTCACATAGGAAATACTCCTTTCGACCCCTTGCATAAGAGGGATTTGCTTTCTTTTTTCAGGATCTCGAGCCAGTTCATAACTCTTTTCTGTCTGTTTGTGTGTATCTGTGTGTGTGTGTGTGTGTGTGTGTGTTTCAATCATCGGTTCATCTGTTCTTTACCATCAAAAGTTCCCTTATTGCCTTGTATAGTCAACCTCACCATTCTGTGTCCTTTTTATCCCGTTGGCAAGGAGAAACAGCAGCAAGCATTGCGTAATGAAATCAAAGTCTTTTGATGTAATTATTCTAATTAATAATCCTTTCAAAGACAGTAAAAACAATACAATGCTATTGATAATTTGAAACGAGAATAACCCCCAAATATCTGAACGCTACAACTCAGTGGTGGACTTGTGAAAGCATGCCCCTCTAGGCTGAAGTAGTTCAATTTTTCCAGTTGATCTCATTATTTAAATTAATATCAATGGCTTGGTGGGACACAAAGAGACACCCAAGCCTGTGTCTGTGCAGTGTCCTCAACTGAACTGGGTTGTGTGTGTGTGTGTGTGTGTGTGTGTGTGTGTGTGTGTGTGTGTGTGCGCGTGTGTCTGTGTCCTTACTTCAGATGTTTAGAGAGGCTCAGAGAGGAAAAAGCTGGATTACGGACTTGACTGTACTCACTTTATGTCCCGACCGCAAGCATTCACACATACACACATACGTGCACGGAAGCACATTCCAACACATTATTTTTAGCCCTTGTTATAAAGTCAAGAAATTTGACCACTTTCACTGACCTCCAGTGACCCATGAAAGGACACGATGTTCCCTTGTTCATACATCGGCCTTTCTCACACCCTCACAGATTTATGCTACACTTTGCAGTATACGCCTAATTACCACCTCTCCTGTGCCATTACCAAGCCTTCTAAATTAATCAGATTCCATCTTTGTCCTCTTGTAACCCCTGTTATCTCATTCACACACACCGCACTGTGCCAACCCTTCTGTTGCATGATCTAACCAGAAACAAGCGTCATCCTTCTACCCCCAGGATCTGTTCCTGTAGTCAGGTGTAAAAACGCTGACTCTCCTGATGCTGTATGACATGTAACAAAAGCATTCAGAATATGTAAACTTAAAAATATAACATGTCAGATGTCCTCATTAAAATGTCCAGAAAAATTAGACCTATGTTATATATTTTGTTGAGTTGTGTACTTTTGTTATCCCAAATGTTCAAACCCAGAGAAATCTGTAATTTTATTCAGGTAACAGTGGGTTTCACCAGTCTCCTGTCAATGGCATCATATCCTCTTTTTGCATGCGTCAGCGTTGTGGTTGTCTGGTTGTTTGAGGTGAAACTGCTTTATTCAGCCCTTTTTACCGGTTTAAATCAAGGTTTGTTTTGGAGAGGAGAGTACCTTTAAACTTTTATGCAGACATTATTACACAGTAGTGTAAGTAAAGGTGATTGAAGGGTAAGGGTTGACACTTCATTCTTTTAAAATAAAAACGACCATTGCAAAATAAAACGTCTTAAAAGTGAACTAACAATGATTTATTCAGCACTTTTAATGGCCAGCAATGAGCAAAAGCTGTCCTCCAAAACTGTCTAGTCTTTATAATGAGGGGAAGTTACGTGCAAACTTAAATTAAAGCCAAATTACTACTGGAAAAGGTCACTAAGTTACAGGATAGTTCAAGAGAATTTCCCCCGTTGTCTATTTATTGACTCCGACCTGAATCTTGAAATATGGAACAATGCAGCTGTTGATGAGTGACAGCGAAAAAGTCAAGCTTAGTAACCAGCAGACAATGTTTCCCCCAGGCCTGAGTGGTCAGACTGAAGGGCGGTGGGATTGTGGGATGGAAGAAAGAGAGAGGGAGACATGTGAGCGGAGAGGGATGGAGGAAGGAATAGAGGGAGGTGGAGGATAGAGAGAAGCATGCAAGGACACAGGGAGGGAGGGAAGGAAGGAGGAGAGGAGATTAAGAGCGAGGGTGGGAGGCAGGGTTTGAGGGAGGAGGGCTGGAGACCGTGACTGTGGTTGCAGTGGTTACTTCACACACAGTCTGGCTCTCGCATGCACACAGCCTGGGTCACAGAGGCCGCACACGATCTATACACACACACACACACACACGAAACATGACAGCTTGCCCTTGATTCAGTATAACTGACGCAAAGTAAAAAACAGAGAGACAGCGCGAGAGAGGGAAAGAGGAGGGAGAGGGGAGAAAAAGAGCGAAAGTGGCAGAAAGTGGAGAGAGTAAAAGATTTAAAAGTCAAGAGAGGTCAGGAGTATCTGTGCGGTTCCTCATCCATCTGTTAAATGTGAGAGGACTTGTTTCAAGTGGTTTCAAGCAGTGGAGGAATGTTTTCGTGACAGAAATTATGATCCCGAAAACTCTCCCTTCTGTCTGTCCTTCCACAGAGAAGTGGTTTAACGCCTTAGGCTTTACACAATTAGGCTAAAAAATAAAGACTTGAAAACGATTAATGTCAACATCTATAAGATACTTCCTTCAGCTATGTTTACCGCTCTCTTACAGCTCTTTTTTTTCTCTTTTCTGTTTCTATATTTTTCTCAATTTTTCCCAGAGTGGAAAGTATTATATCATCCTTGTCTGGCTCTTTACTTTTATTGTGGCTCTCAGTCCTTTTTATTCACTTGTCATAAATTGCCATTGCTGTAAATTCATGTCAAATTTTTTACAAGGCAGCCCGTTGCTGCTTCGAAAAGGACGGGTGAGTGGTGTGAGGAGATTCTTGACTTTGAAATCTTAATCATCTTAACAGGTGGAGAGCTATGTCCCTGAAAATCGTATAGAGGATGTATGAGGTCAGCGGAGATTCCTGTTAGCTGTTGATCTGCGTTGTTGATTCGTACACAATAAAGACTATTTAAAATTGCCCTTGAGCTTCGCTGTAAGAATTGGATACCGTTTGGAGTCGAGTCAGCTTTCTTTGTCTGCGTGTGCACACAAAGATTGTATCAGCATAAAGTGGAAAAATGTTCTGTGCCTTTTGATGAGGTAGCAGCCGCTCACACTACTCACTCACACACACACACACACACACACACACACACTTGCCTGTCCTTAAAAGCAGCCTGCCGTGTGAGTGAATGAGAGAGTGCTCCCAGATTTTCCCATCATTCCTCCCTGTAATCCCCCCAGACCTCCTTCTGAGGGCTGAATTTGCACGCTCACACTCCCCAGGGGGTCACACACACGCACAGATGCACATACACACATGCACATGCAGGCTCAAAGTTGACTTTAAAACTTCTGGTACGCTATCTTCGCAGGGATCTACTTTTTTGATAATCAGAGAGCTGGAATTACATCTGACAGTAGGACACAAACACGCAAGCACCCAAACACACACAGATACACACATGCACTGTATGCATCAGCACTTTGTTACATATTAAAAAGGCTTCAGCTTCATAAAACTGTCAAATCCTCACTTCCAGGGGTTTTTCACCAGCTGAGACTTAACTGCAGAACTGATGGGTAGTTTCATAATGCTTGTTCAACAGCAACAGCCTTTTTTCCCCCTTTTTTATTAAATTTGCATCTCCTCTCTGAAACCCATCTTTCAACAAGACTGGTACACATTTAAAAGAGCTTTAGCAGTCAGATCTTGGCATCAAACTTGCAACTCTTGGGGAGCATTCATGCATGGCTGTCTGTCTGCATCTATTTTTGTGCTTCTCTGCGTGTGTGTGTGTGTGGTGAGTAGGCTGATGTGATTAGCCAGAGCCAGTGGAGTGAATAATATTGTGTCTGCCCCGACTAGGAAGAGATGGAATGTAGCTGCTGCTCTTTATTATACTGTAGATCATCTACTCCAGTATCAGATATACACAGAGTCAAGTGTGCACACTTGTATACACACAGACATCAGCTCATATGCTGTTCTTGTACAGATGGACCCACTTAGACACAGTGCTGTATATGCAGTGGCTGTGTCACGTAGGGCTGCAATACAAACGTATATACAAATGTTTACGTATTTAAATGTTCTCATGCCGTTGTGTGTGTGCATACGCTGACAGGTCTCTATTGCGAAGATCCAATATTCATATGTGTTTACAGATATCTCTGAAATTTGTTTCATATATATTTTATGCCTTTGTTTTTTTTTTGTGTGATTACTTCTTCCAGCAGAATCCTTGTTGCTGCTCACATTATTTGAGAGCTTCCTGAAAGAGCCTTTTTACACCAACTCTAACTGTATAAACATTAATAAGTTCCTCAACTTGTCTCTGGCTGGATTAAGATTTATGCTGCTTCACATCTTATCAGCCCGACCAGCTGCTGGAATGACATATTATATTTGGACAGAGATCAAAGATCAACAAATCCATGAAATTCACCCTCTCTCTCTATCTCAACACTCATCTCACTCTTTCTCTCTCTCTCTCTCTCTCTCTCTCTCTCTCTCTCTCTCTCTCTCTCTCTCTCTCTCTCTCTCTCTCTCTTTCTTTCTTTTTTTCTTGCTTTCCCTCTTTCTCTCCCCCCGTTTCCCTTATGGGAGACTTCTTGTTATATATTCTTAATGCAACCTGACATGCTGAGAGGATCATCAAAAAAGAAGCATGTGTAAATATTATCGGAGCTTATACAGATATAGATGTGATGGCTTACTTACTTATCTATTCAACTGCAGAAAGTGCTGCACTGTAAAAAATTGTTGATGCAATCGTGTATGTGTGTGAGAGAGAGAGTGAGCATTTTACACTTGCTTCGCTGCATGTTATTTTTTAGAATGTGTCCAAGTCTGTGTCTCTGGTTTTGTATTTGGTGTCAGAATATATGGATGATTAGTTGTGGAGGGTTTTATTTCATTTCCTCTGTTTATCAGTGCAGTCTCTTCATCTTCGTCAAAGGCACTGAAGGTCTTTGTAAAAGTCCAGAAGCTAAAGCAGCAGCAGTGACTGTGAACATGTTATTTGGTTTCATGTGGGAATCTTAAGGCATTTACAGCAGAGTGGTAATGGTTTTAGAAACAGATGGAAGACTGTTGGCTGCTGCTGTATCAAGTAAGGGAATGAGTTATTTCATCCTGGGGCAGTTTTCTATTTGAACATGGTTTCAGATGTCACTGTTGACTTGATGCAGCATTTATCTTCTCTTTACTCTGTGGATGCTTGATGTTGTCAGATTTATGTAGATAAACACTCTTAAAGATGCAGTATTCAAGAGGAAATTTAAATGATATACTTATACATTACTTTCATTACAAAATGAGATATCCGAATGAATGTTTTCAGTATGTGTGTTTTTCATATAGTTTTCCTTGTGTTTACAGGGAGATATTGACTGAGTTACATGGCAGAACCCTGACCAAGATGGAGGAAGACTGCAGACAGCAAATAGCCTCAAAGGTAATGATCTACCAATACTAACAATAACCCTATAACTACTGATTAGACAATAACTGCAGTAATAACAGTCACAAACAAACTCAGTAGATGTGCCCCTAAGCCAGTTCATGGACAGATCTAGATCCAGGCATTTCATTGTATTGATCAGTATAAAGCATGATCCTTTACCTTTAAAACAATGGAACCACACAGCTTTGTGAGGAAGTGAGCAGATGTTAACATATTTTCCTGCTAATTTTGATTCAATTCAACTTTACAGGAATGCCATGCAGCTGAACTCTCTAGGAAAAAAAAAATTTCAAGTATAATAAAATAAACTCTGGCCCAGTGTCGGCAGGAAGTCATTAAGGACTGACCCAGACATTCTTATAACTACAGCTAAAGGTTTTACCAGTAAATCTAATTGCCTCGTATTGTATCTGGATATATATGACTGTGGGTGTATCTCTTTATGACTGGCAGCATTTAGTTCCAGTGTGTTGGAGTAAATAGATGTTAGGACAGCATCCAAACCATTGTCACAGTTCAGAGGAGTTTAACAGGGAGGATCCTGACACACACAATGTGGATAAGATTATGAGGCTCCAAGACCACCAGTCTGTTTGACACAAGATAAACTAAACACACACACAAACACACAGACACACACAAAACCAATCTGTCTTTTATTAGTCAAACAGTGTAGTAGTGTCTCTTGCGCTGTCTGACTCTCTGCCTGTCTGGCGGCAAGAGTCACCGAGGTTGAGTTGATCGTCACAATAAAGAGGAACTTTCAAGTCACCGTTCTGTTTCCGTTGCAATTTTTTTTTTTACAAATTAATTTTAATATAAGAAAAACATTGTTGCTGTATATTTATTAAGAAGGATCAGGTCATTACTGGTTTTAATGATACAGATTTTGAGGTTGAGGTCCATTGCACCAGTTGTGAGGTTATGTACTGTATACTTTACCATTATCATTGTGTGTTTGCATTAAAAGGGAAATAGCTTGTAATCCTGACCAGTCACTTTGCATAAAAATGGTAAAATACAGATAAAAGGGGATTTCTGTAAACTTTCACAGGTGCAAATGACCACGTCTGTTTTCACAAGGTTTTGGTTTGCATATCGTCAGCCAGAACAACAAGAACTCTCAAACGTATTCAAAAGCACAGATGGTTGATATTTTTTTTATGCTTTACTGTACTGTGATGTTAAATGAATGGGACTGCTCAGACTACAAGTATGTCCAGTTCTTGTGTCTGTAGTAATTTATTTACTTGTTTATTCTTATGCACGCCGCAATGTTGAGAATTTGTAGCAGTTCTGTTTGCGCACTATGTCATATATGGCATGTACTTGATCTCAACCACTGACCCAGTTCTGCTGCAAAACACATTTAACCCCACAAATTGCATCACAGAAACCCACTGTGTGCATTTTTTTTTATCACAGTTGTGTTATTATGTTTGGCTTATTCTCCCAAAAAGTGCTGAACATTCTGAGAAACAAATGTCAATGCAGTAGATGCCATGTGACAAAGATTGATTATGCAAACGGCCGGCTCCCTCACACATGTCCATACAGGTTATTGTTCATTATGGGCTTTACTCATGGAAAGGAAGTGGTCACTCTTCTGCACTTTTTAAATACAAACAGCAGCTGTGTACACACACTCATACACACAAAAGGATACACACACATAAACCATCCATGCTCCTCACACGTACATTCACCCAGCAAAGAGGAAGTGGTGCTTTCTCATTTGATCCAACACACGCAATCTTCGTCTTTCATACAGTCTCTCAAACCACAAGCACAGTGCACACGCACACACAGAGGCCCAAATATACACATTTTCACACGCTAACACATCTTTTTTTTTTGGGACGCCCACATCCACTATTTCTCTTTCTTCACACTTGCACGCATAAATGGCACAAACAGATAGAGACACACACACAGCTCACAGCCACAATGATCCCAGCCCAGTTTGCAGAAAACAAGGTAGCCTTGGCCGAGCCTGAATAAAAATATGTCACACGCAAACTTCGGCCCCACTCTTACAAGAGCCAAAGCTGCCGCTTAATTTTTTATTGCCAGGGTATGATGACTAGACCAGTCAGACTCTGTGAGAAAGCTTTGTATAACCAAAGCCCCTCTCATATACTCTGAAAAGGGTTAAGACATTGTTTCTATTTATATCTCGCACCAGCGATAATATAAACTGAACATGGAACATTAACGCTTTGTCAAAAGTGTCTTTTAGAGGTTAGACACTGTGGGTAGGACACAGTATTTTGAGATTAAATATGTTTACAGAAGCACTGATGTGTTTTAAAGGGTAAGAGAACAATGCCAGATCATTTCAAAAACCTTCCTGGCAGCTACAAAACTTTTCAAAGGTTGTATTTTCAGGTTGTGTGAGTGTTTTGTACCCAGCAATTTGATACACCACTGCTGTCTCCTTATGTCTGTCTCGGTGCTTCTTGTTAAACTCTGTGACAAAGCTTTGTGTGAACTTCCTCCTTCCTGTTTATATCATGAAAAAATCCACACTTCATGGTCTCTTTTAGGACTCTGAATTAGAGACAGGCCTTAGGATGTGGGCTAGACTGAACTTTACTTGGAGTTTTCATCACACACTATAGATACACTAATGTCATTGATATGGTAAAACATTTAAAATGGGAAAGATATATGTGCACTAGCGTTGTCATCACTGTGTGTGAGAATGAACACACACTCAACTGGGTGTCAATGTATCCTTTGTCTTTGATTTTGTAGCTGGCTGCTGCCCTGGAAGAGCAGCGAACCCAGAATGCATTGCACCTGAGGGAGCAGATGGAGGAGCTCCGCAGGGAGGCGGAGTTAGAGCTGACAATTGACAGGGAGAAGAACCAACTGCTGCTTCAACAGTACCAGCGAGACAGCACACAACTTCAGCAGAAGGTGTGTAGCTGTTGATGTTGATAATGAAAATGAATAAGAATTACCACTAAACACAACACAACATTGCTTCGGAAAAATATATAAATGACATGCATTTGTAAAAGACTGCTTACAATTGTTATTGTAATGGTTATTCTTCATTAACCTTCCTTTTTTCCATGCCCTCCTCTTCCCCTTCCTCTTTTTATTTACCATATTTTTTGAAGAAATCAGTGATGAAGATAGATCATTCAGTGGGCAGAGCATGTGCTTCACTCAGTATATATACTTTTATTTTCTTGCCCTGTCTTTCTTCTTCTCCTTTGGTTGCTTCACTTTCCTCTACATCCACTGTCTGCGAGTTTCTACCTTCCAGCTATTTAAGACCACTTTGTTCTGCGTGTAATGCTTGTCTGATCAGTCTATGTTACTGTCAGTATTCCTCCTCATGTTTGTGTGTGTGTGTGTGTGTGTGTGTGTGTGTGTGTGTGTGTGTGATTAATTCCCTTACATGCCTTCACACTCTCTTCAGACTACTGACACACATTCATGCAGACGTGTGAATAACTCTGTGGTTAATCTCTGCGTGGAACTGATGTGATAAAGAAAGAGACTTTAAATCTAGACAGTGAGGGTGAGACAACAGAAAGTATTGACACATTAGGTGAACAAGCTGTTGGCCACACCCTAAAATGTATATGAGCCAAGAGAACAGTGTTTTGCAGTATGAGTAACAACCAAAACATACGGATGTTTCAATAGACCACTAATATGGCAGGTTGTGACAGTAAATGATTTTCCATAGTGTTGTAAAATTGAAAATTCCCACTCAACCCCTTCAGCTCCCATTGCGTCTGGCGTGGCAGCTTCCCCACCAACCCACTTCCTGTTCAAACTGTAGGTAACAGAAAACATGTTGCCAACATACTGTATGACGAAAGAAGGCTGGTAACACTCATGTCATCTTGATCTTGAGTCTTGCAACACAGTTCGGTGAGTCGGTGTGAAAATGGCTGAAAAGCGTAATTTTTTTGTGGTGTTTGAGACGTCACATGTGAGATGTATTAATGAGCGAGCAAAGAACAAATCCAAAGTGAGCCTCAAGTTTCTAGCCATTTAACAGTTGAAAAATCATAGTTAAATGAAAATGTAAATATATACAAATCAGAATGTATTTTTTTAATCTTTTCTAGCTGAAGGAAAGAGAGCAGGAGCTGCGAGGACTGCAGGAGGAGCGAAGGAGCAGAGTGGAACAGAGGAAGATGAGAGAGGAGGAAATACGCCAGGAGCTGCAGCACTCCCAACAGCAGGAGGCACTACAGCTGAGCCAAGCTAAAGCTGAACTACAGCTGATGACTGAGAGGAATGCTGAACTACAAGAGGAGGTGTGTGTGTGTGTGGGGGGGGGTGAGTGTGTGTGTACGTTTTGCTAATGCTTCTCCATTGTGTGGCGTTTAATTGTCCTCGCAAGAATAAGAAAGACAGACAAAACAAAGAGAGATTTGCATTTGTTTTGTATGTATCCTACTGTTGTGTTTCTGTGCCGGCACTATTCAAACAGAGCTGGATTAAACTTAGTAAGTGTGCGTTTGTGTGAGTGTGGTCACAGCTAAAGAAAGTGAGAGAGTTTAAATGGAGAGAGAGAGACAGACACAGTTCATATTTGCTTTGGCAGCAGAGTGCGCAGTGATGGTTTTCTGTGCCAGCACCATCCAAATAGAGCTGAATTAAATTTTGAAACAAAACGTGAAAAGAGGGAGGCAGTATATTGGGGAAGCAGGATGAGGCGTACATATGTAGAGCCCGAAGGAAGGAAGGCAACGGTGTATTTGTGTGTGAGGGAGTGAATGAAAGAGGGCAAGGGAGCACGTTTTATGAACAAGAATAAAGATAGGACAGGAAGCAGAGCATCCTAAAGTGATGAGTAAGAGTGACTTTGCTAGATATTGTGTGTGTGTGTGTGTGTGTGTGTGTGTGTGTGTGTGTGTGTATCTCTTTGTGTGTCTGACCACTAACACACACAGTCACATACACAAACACACCTTTCTAACTCAACTTTCCCTTGAGTTTATTTCTCATTTTACTTCCTGCTTCTTTATTTTTATCTCTTTTTTGCTTTCATCTACTTCATAATGAGGGAGCCTGTTGTCACAACGTATTTAAGTGTTAAGTTTTATTTAAGCATTGTTAATTTATTTTTTGGCCAAATAGGAGCAGCCAAACAAGTCATAAACACAACATTCACATATTTTCAACTTTTACAGTTAATACGGCAAATGTGCTGGAAAACAATTGTCTATTTGCACATCCAGCAAACACAAAGCAAGTGGGCAAACTGGCTAAACTGTAAAGTCGTAAAACCAAAACAATGAGCTGAAAGACGCTAAAATGCTTCGTATAATAGTTATTTTACATTATACGTAGCCATTTAATCCATTGTTAATATAGAAATAGCAATTAATGCAGCTTTAAAATTTAAATCAAAGCACACAGTTGGTTTGTATTGAGTACAAACCTTAAAAAGCTAAATACATAGAAAACTCTCAGCCAAACACCGTATTCATTTATGCAAGGGTGACAGCATAACCTCTTTAGAAAATGTACAGAATACCAGTGGATTTGTAAATGAGGGGTCAAAGCTCACACTGAAATTTTGCATTTCATCTTTGACAGTTAGCAGTTGTTTGCATGCTGCAGAAATGAGACTATACTGTCTATTGTGCGCCACCACAGAAGATTCATTGAAGGCTGCGGACAGCGGGTCTTTCTATGAACGTCTGTTAGGAATAATGGTTCAGATTTAAAGCTGGAGAAAGATTCAGCTAAGGTGGATGATTTGTGAATATACACAGGTTAGTAACAGAAAACGGTCCAGTGTGTAACATTTAGGAGGATCTATTGGAAAAAATGGAATGAAATATTCATAGGTACGTTTTCATTAGTGTATAATCAACTGAATATATCGTTACCTTGCAGTTTTTATCTACAGGCGCTGCGGTCGCCTTCCATGGAGTTTATCGTGTTGAACCATATACCTTTAGTGTTTTTTGTCAGTTTCATAGCCACCATAGTTTATTTTTTATGCTTGCAAGTGGAGGATGCAACTACACTCTAAGATGCCACTAAATCTTACACACTGGTCCTTTAAGGTGGGAGACTGGCATTCATTTCTAGTCTAGAAAAGGTCACTAAGTCAAGTCAGTGCCTCCTCTTCTAATCACCCCCTTTCCCTCTCCTCCTCACTCCCTCATCCAGCTCGGCTTTGTACTGCTGCAGTCTAACAGCCCTCCCTTTCCGTTCACCCACTGTCTCTTTAACTGCCTCCCTCTCAGAGTGCCTGTCCAGATAGGTTCAGCCAGTTCAAGGTGCCCTGATGCCAATTTCACAGCTGACATGCTCTTTTATCTCATTCATGGACCTTCAGCACAGCAGCTCCTTCCCCCCACCACCCTTTTCTTTCTGTTCCTTCTCATCTAATTTAAAGGGGGCATTTTTTATATGCTGTGCCTGTAGTTTTAGAGCAGATCAATCAGTATAATCCCTTTAGATGACCTTCCTTTTTTCTTTTTCTTTCTTTCTGTGTTCCTAGCCTTTTGACTCTGTTCTTCAGTTCTGTTTTTAATGATCTCTCGTAGTTCTTATCTAATACAAACCCAAGCTTCTATCATCCTTTTCTTTATAAAAGTTTTATTGATCTATCAATGTTTGTACGTGTGTGTGTTGGTCAGAGATAATCAGGTTTTGATCATGACCTTGTGATATCGCTCTGTTGCCAAGATACTGTTGCAATGTCAAATAGGCATTTTCATCATGAAGTGTTGGAGCTTATGAGGGACCTTTCACCCAGTAAGTTTTCAAGACAACAAAATAATAAATATATTGGGTTGAATGAGTCATTTTGAGTTTAATTTTCACAGAAACTGAACAAAAATGAAATAAAATGTTGAACTATACTACTGTAATGCAAGAGTTTGCCATTCTTTTCCATACTTAAATGGCATCTCTACCAACAAATGTTTAACCTGAGGACCTTATGGCCCTTGCTTAAGGTTGTATCCAATAAATCACCACGCTATTGTCACCACTTTACTTATTGACAAAACATAAGTACCAGTAATTTAAAAGATTATATATACATTTTAAAGTGTAGTTTAATGTCTTGGAAATTAGTAAAGCTTAAGAGTGTAATTGTGCTCACAGACACACAACAAGAACACACACTGATAGTCCCCCATTCAGTCTGAATCTCTCTCCCTCCCTCAATGCTCTGCTTTGTTTTTTTTCTCTCCTCCACCCAAACTCTTTCTCTCTGTCTTTCTTTCTTTATGTTGTTTATACGTCTCCCTCTCTCACCCCTCCCCTCCCTCTCTGGCTTTGTTGCAGATGGACCAGGAAAAGGTCACGGTGTCTGAGGGAAAAGACGCCTGACCTTTAACCTCCTGCTAACAGCCCTAAGGTCACACACAAGGTCAAAAATGAGTCCTTGTGTGTATGTGTATGTGTATGTGTGTGTGCGTGTGTGTACGTGTGTGTGCTTGTGTGTGTGTGCGTGTGTGTGTTGCTAGGTGAAATGTGGTTTACAGTGTTAGATTAAAAGCAGGGGCTCTTTGGGTCTGCGTGTGATTTCCATCCACTAGCCCTGTAATCCTGCTCTCACTAGGAGCCCCTAATGATGGCTGTCTCTCTCCACAGCTAGACCGGCATTCACAACATCACACACACACATACACACACAAGCGGGATCTAACACATGCCTGCATATAAACGGGCAGGAAGGAGACTCACATTTCAAGTAATGCATACACACACAGAAAGGAAGTGGCGAAACACGTGTGTGCAGACTTTTCACACACACTCTCACAATAATTGCATACAATGGCATGAGGCGTGAGACACTACACATGGAACATGGATATAGTGGCATATAGGCACCTATTAACACACATACACATATGTTGACAATTACAGACACATAAAAAGAAAGCCACACACTAACTATGGGTGTAAAAAGAGAATATACACACATTTTCTGTGTCCATCATCATTGGGGATTTCCCTCACTGAACAGATTTGGACATACAGGGATCCCCTCGGCAGAGCTGTACATACAAGCAGAGTGTTCTTCCAAAATATGTGCATACAGTGTTGTAACACCTGACAGTAGAGAGATACATACTGTGAGATATACAACCACTAACGCAACCTATGTTTTGGATCATTCCTTAACCTATAATCATCCTGCATGCCTGCACGAGGGAGCTCTTCAGATAGCGTCACAGATCAGACAAGGACCAAATTACTGGTCAGACTGATGGACTGGTGAATGTACAGTCTGGCCAGTCAGAATGTTAAAAGCTCACAAATTATTATGTCTCATACTGCGCTTAGTTTCTCTATCTGGCGATTAAGTTTGACCGAAACAAGGAGTTTCATGTGATATTTGACACATTTATGAAAGTGGGATTGAAAGCTTAATATGTCTAAATTGGTCAAATTGTTTTTAACATTTCTTTTAAAGCTAGTCTGTATAACTTTTGAAAGAAGAAATAACAGTCTTCCTCTTACGAACAAAGAAATTAAATTAATTTGCAATAAATCACTCTGTTGATCATTTGGTACAGTACTGCATTACTCTGGTTTCAGTTCACTGACCTTTTGAGGTACTGAAACTATGTTACATTATTTTGTAACATCACTTGTAGCCACAGTGGCCAAGGTTCAATAATAGTTACATATTGTCATTAAAGTGTCATTATCTTGATGCCAGTAAAGTGGTTTTATTTCAAATGCATTACAATCCGTATGTTAACCCACTGGCAATTTTTGTTTTGTTGTTTTTGTTTTAAAAGAATGTGTGCCAAATTTGAAAGTCATTTGTTTATGATAAGTCCAAATCTCCCTGAATCTCCCATTAAGTGTCTTTTCAATTCTGGTATTTGCGTTTGTCACCTGACCATTTTAGGTTGCATAAAACACGTGTCTGTTATCAAACCGCAGATGGTCGTAATGATGTAAACCATTCAAGTGGCACGTGTTTGTAATTAAATGAGCCAGTGATCAGTATTTATGGCTGTGCGCCGTATTGGTAGGAAATGCATGCAAAGTGATGAGAAAGCTGATGAAGGGCATTTGTGAGAGCAGCTTTTTTTAAACTTTGGCTTAAGATTTAAAGTGAGCAGCTTTTCTTTTTTCTGTCTGGCTGTCACATAACAAGAGCTGTAGTTTCAACCACATTTGACTCAGTGAGAGTGAGAGCTCGATTTCTCAATAGACCTGAAGATGTTAATGATATAATGTATCACATGTTCACCTCCAAGCACCAACAGTTTTAGTGTCGTGTGTATCAATTTTAATCTGCATGAATAGTTCATATTCTTCTTCCAGTCTGTAGCTAGTTGTGTCTGTACGCTGTGTGCTACAGCTTGTTAGCAGCTGCTTTTTTTTGGTGCATGATCCTGTGCTGTACGTGCTATTAATACTGGAACGCTGTGACTTTGCTAGGGTAGCTTGCCTGTGTGGGTCTTGTTGACCGAATCTCCCTGATTGTTGCCGGTTTGTATCAGTGCCAGCAAGCTGCTCAGAATGACCACCTTCATCTTCTGCATCCAAGTTTCTTTTCATATTAAGTAAAGCTTTTTCCTTATTTGTTTGTCTGGTTTTGTTTTTGCATGTCTCTAGCCTAAATCTCCATAACTTTCTTCTTCTCTCTCTCAGACCATACTCCCTGTTATCTCCCTCTGCCTTGCACTCTCTCTCTCACACACTACAAAGGTGTCCATCTTAATTCAGTCTTAAGAAAATGTAAAAATGACAATTTGTGGTTTATTTCTTGCCAAACTACAGATTTTCCTTCCACCATCCAGCATTTCTGTGCCGACACTTTCAGTGAGCACAGATTTTGTTTTTGTCTCTGTAGAGGCACAATGATACCAAAACTGGTGTGCCACTGTGATATCAAAACGTCTTTGTTTTTGACAACAGCTCCTGAACTAAACTAAAATCTACTTCTTAATATACTATCTCTCTCCCCTCCAGGTGGTGTTCCTCCAGGAGACAGTAAGAAGGGAGTGTGAGGAGAGGGAGGAGCTGACTGCTGCTCTGTCTCAAGCTCAAGAGGAGCTCCTTGGGCTGCGATCCCCAGCGTCTCATCAGGGCTTCTCCAGGTCTCCTCCGAACCCCATGGAGAGACACCCCCCACTGGGGAACAAGCATTTCCATCTCCATAGTCAAGCCCGGGTACCTCTCACTCGCTCTTTGAACTCCCCAAATACACTCCGACCCTCCCCTGCCAGCGCAGACAAAGACACAGGCTGGGGCACAGATGGAGGAGGAGCAGGGAGGAGTTTGGAGTCCTGGAATCGTGATGGGGTGTTAGCTGGAGAAAAGAAGCGAGAGGGGACACTGCCCAGACTAAAAGCGAGCAGCACAGTGAGCGAAGTCAAACGTAAGGTCAGTTTAGTAATGGAGAGGAAAGAGAGACTGTAAAGAGCAATCCGGACCATGTGTGTATTAAACATTTACTGCACCTGTTCAAAATAAAACATAATTTTAGTGTTCTTCTGAAGTATTATTTTGATTGTAATTTTAAAGTACTTTAATATTACTAGCAATTAAAATTTAATAACAGGTGTATTTTAGTCAAATATTCCTCTAACTGCCTACTGTAAAAGTCACACACACATACACACTTTACACGCAACACACAACTACTGAATCCTGTTCGTACACCAGTAAACTCCCAGGACACACACTCTACAACAGACATGCACTTGTTTTCTCACAACCCGACTCACGCAGTCTCACTGGCACGCACAGCATTTCACAGACAGAGTCTACACACACACACACACACACACACATACACACAGACACATGCAAACACACACACACAGCCTGTCACAAGGGCAGGGCTGAAGGAGCATGACAGCCTGTCCCTTGCCACCCGTGGACACAAACAAAAGGCAGGCAAACACAAAAGAAACTGTAAGGCATGCACCACTATACACACACTCTCTCTCTCTCTCTCTCACACACACACACACACACACACACACACACACACACTACAATTACCCAACACTCTCCCCTCAGGCATTGTGTGTTATTGACATCATTCACTCCGTGCAAGGTCTTTCCATCCCTCCCTCCCTCCCTCCCTCTCTTCCTCTCCCTCTACATTTGGGATGAATTGGCATGATGGGAGAAATGCGTGAAGTGTGTGTGTGTGTGTGTGTGTGTGTGTGTGTGTGTGTGTGTGTGTGTGGCATGGAACTCATTTCCCCGCTTACTGGCACACATGGAAAGCTTTTAGTTTGACTTCCCCGTGTCCCTCTCTTCCAATACATCTGCGAGACAATGCATGTGCACGCAGTTCACACAGCAAGGTGGGATGATAATGATTTTCTCCTGCCAACGTTTCCTCTGTTTGCCAAAACACACACACACACGGTTTATCTGCTACGAATCTTGGTGAGGACGTTCTGAAATATAAAACAGAACATTTGGTGTCGTTGAAACAAAAATGTTCTACCTCCTCTGTTTTAGTCAGAGGGTTACTAAACATAAGTGTGTGTGTTTTTTCCTGAACTCATTAATTCTCAGTGAAGAAATTCATTTAGGTTTTATAGCTAATTTGATCAATTTGGTTAAATCTTAGTTACCATAAACAATAAACGATACATGTTCTCTTTATGTGGCAATGGTAACATTTTCTTTTGTGCTTTGCAGCTGACTTCTTGTTGCCTTCCTGTGTTTGAGTGTGTGTGGCCTTGTGTGTGTTTACTCGTTGCATGAGACTTTGCTGTGTGTATGTGTGTGTGTGTCTCCAGTGAGTGATTGTTTCTGCCACCATCACTCACTTTTTGTAATCATGTAACGTCACTGAAGGACATCAATTGTATGGTCTTCATCACAATGTAGTGTTGTTATGTGTGTGTGTGTGTTTATATGTGGTTAGCGTTTGAAGGTCTTCACTGCTGCTGCTTACTGCTGCCAGTGTGATACCTGCGTTTCTGTACCCAAATGATACCTTCCATACCTCGAGAGTTCATTCTTTACCTTTGAACCAGCAGATGATAAAACAGACTCAACTCAAGGTTCACTTACCGTCTTGTTCCAAAGCTTCTGGCTGTATCACATGGTCTTCATCAGCAGATGGGGTTGGCTCAGTTGTCGTGAAACTAGCTGTTTAAACTGTTTAAACACATTATTCAGAGCAATTCTCGTCCATGTTCCTTGTTGGCTTAAGGTTGAGCCTGACAGTTCATTCTTGACTTAGAAAATACCACAAAAAAAGAGTAAGTGGACCTTGAGCAACCTTTTAAAGCCAAACAATGTCACCAGATATTTGATGCCGACCTTTAGTACTTTTGTATATGTATGTAAATGTATGAGGTCTGACACTTACCCCGTACCCAGATATTTTGACTTGTTGAAGCAAGAAAAGGCATGACTTAGTGGGACACTTAATTATATGGAGCCATCATTAATGTTATTATTTACACCTGTGCTTTTCCTGTTTTGACAACTAATAATGTCTGCCGTGAAAACTGTCTGTTCCAGACATGCGCTGACCTTTTTGACCGCTGCTCACATTCTCCCTGCACATGCACTTCTGACCGTTGACCTTTCCTTTTATCCCTGTTAAACTTCCTCCAACCGTGACCTGCATGTCTGCTGTGTATTTGAAGATATAACCTCTTTCTCTGCCAGTCAGAGGAGCTGCTCCTGCTCCGTCCCACAGCACAAATACACACACACACACACACACACACACACACACAAACACTCCTGTGTCTGCTCTGACCACACACACACACACACACACTTTCTCTCTCCTTCTGTCTCCCTCAAAACACAAACACCTCTCTCTCTCTCTCTCTCTGTCAATATTCTTTTAATCTTGTTGGCCTTCTTTTAGTATTCAACCCCTCTGACTCTGTTGCTAAAAAGCAATTCCCTTGCAGCCTTTCCTCCTCAGCTATCTGTGCCTTCACTTTATTTTTGATCCAGTCAGCTCTCTTTTTTCCTCCCCTCTGCTCTTTTACTGGCGTTTGTTCCTTTGCTCATGCCCTTGCTTTGTAGCCCTTGACCTGGTGTCCTTCCTGGTTTGTGTGTGTTTGAGAAAGAGCCATGGAGCATGTGGGTGTTTGAGAGAGACCTGTCCTGAATAGATACATTTCCATCTAACACTTTCTACCTCTTGATATGTTCGTGGGCACACAGCATAAAGCCCCATTACGTTGTCATGAACGGCGTTTTGATCGCTCTTAAACATTCAGATTAGATCAGCCTTAACAAAAGCCCACATGCACAAACTTTCATATGCACACACACACACACACACACACACATGCCATGCACACACATTTGGAGTGTGATCTCCTCGCAGTAATTATCATAGCAGGGCAGGCATGCACACGTGTCCTTGGGGAATCTGTGCAAGTTGCTCGTAAACACACACGCCACACACAAGGGAGTGGCGTGTGTGTATAACTGAGCCCTTGTTCGTCACTGGGCGTCCCTGAACGCCTCTCTCCTGCGTCGTTATGGTCGTTCCGGAATTCTGCCGTCCCGTGAGCCCTCCCACACCCTATAATTAGTGTCACCCAGGCAACCCGGAGAAAGAATGCTCAGTATTCTTGTCGTCGTGGTAACTGCGTAAGTGCGAGGGCCGGAGGTGCCGGTTGTAGGTGTTGGTTAATGACAGGGACAATGAGACCTCAGTCTGCCACCTCGTGTGGCGTATTAGTGAAACTGAGGAGGTAGATCTGTGTGTGGATCTCTGTCTGCCCCTTACATGCCACACAGCGTCAACAGCCAATGAACGTAGACCCTTACGCTATGTTTGCATTATTACAGCTAGTGCTTACAATAGCTTCAGACACTCATAAATATACACTGGCCACTGTTAGGTGGACCTATACAAAATGCCTTCCAATACCACAGCTCTGCTCCATATTCTACTTTTATAAAGCTTAAAATAATAGTCTGTGTATCAAAGAGGTGTAAATATAATATAAATATAAATATATATGAATTAAATATAAATATAAAGTGTCTTTGAGTATCCTGAAAAGCGCTTATAAATAAAATGTATTATTATTATTATTATTATTATTATTATTATTATTATTATTATTATTATAACCATCTATGTCTGTTGGTGATGCCATTGTTAATGGTGGTGTTATGCTGAACTGCATTATATTGACATGTGTTTTCCAATATTACTCCCCCATCACCCAGCATACCTCTCAGTATATTGTAGTCCAGTGCAACAGCACTGCAAACTACAACCTTAGTGATGAACATACAGTTAAATGAATGCCTTGTCGTGTCAATCAAAACTGAACATTATCGGTTTTGTAAAACAAAAATAAGTATGGCTGAGCTGTTGTATTGGCTTGCATTTGATTCTGCACGTGCCTAATAAAGTGGCCACTGAGTGTATATAACCTCAGGAAATAACCAGCCATGGAGGGATTAAAGTGTTAGTGGGACTCGGGGTAATAATTTGCTCTTGGTCTCCTACTGAACTCCCCATTTCCTCCCTCTGTGAGTTGTGTATGTGTGTACCCTGCTGTTTCCGTGTACACCGCACACAAAGGACTAAACGTGGCAATATCACTATACTCGTCTGCAGACCCAACAATAAAAACAGAGCTCTTGTTGCTAGAAAACTGCCTGGTCCCTAGGATTGCTATGTGTCTGTTGGTTTGTGGTAATTTGATTAAAAACAACTTAATTTAGGAATATGCACCATGTGAGCATAATGTAAACCCAATGGGTCACAAGATAGAAGAGGATAGAAAAGAAGGAAAAACATTGTTTTCCTACACGAAACAAATAGCTTTTTTGTGAAATATCAGTATTAGATAGGTATTCAAATTAAACAATCTGAGACGTTTGAAATGGAAAATCAGCCTTTGGAGGACCTGTGACAAGAAGTTGCAAGCAGACGCTGTTTCATTTTATGGGGTCGTCTTGATCTTAAATGTTGGAAACCACTGACATGAACTAAATTAATTAAGCTCTTAAAACTAGACTTTGACGTAAGGCCCGTCTACAAGACAGGGCCTCAAGATGATGTAAGAATGCAGGATCCGCCACAGTTGATATTTTACTTTAGTGGTGTAGATTCCCCGACAAATTTACTATTGATCAAATCGCAAAATGACGTGCTTTGGATTTGCCCTTGCAACAAGCCAAGATACACAGTAAACCAGCTGCAAGATGGCTTGCTGATTTCATGAATGAAAGATTTTGTGAATGTACATACAACATTCACAGAAACACACATACAGTACAGTGCAACACACACACACACACACACACACACACACACACACTACAGCAGTGTAGGGCCATATGTCTAGCATGGCATCTTCAGACTAATTTGCAAATGCTCTGAGCAAATCAAACATCATGCCCACTGCTTCACTTAAAGCACCCAATTTTCAGAAACCTCCATTGGTGTGTCTCTAGTTCACTCTGCTGTCCGTCTGTAGTTACTGCAAGGCCTCTGGCCATTAAATCCTGAGGGGTTGGACGGTGAGTGAACAAAATGTTCCTGGTAATTACTTGTGCATATGGAGCTGCACCTTCTTTCACCCAATCAATGCCAGAGTCTTCAAATTAAGTTTGTAATTTGTCTTGAACCATTTTGTCCTGCTCTGTTTGGCTTGCTGTATATTTAAACGGTTAAATATAAAATGACTAGTAGTAGACATTGCTGACTTCCTGTACACTGTGGGTAAATTAGGCAAACAATGACTTAGTTAATAAAACTGGTAAATTGCTGCTATTACTTTTTTTTTTTTTTTTTTTTTTAATTGGCGGATGGATATGTTCCAGACGTAGTGGCGAGAAGTCCGGACTTTCCCGTAAAATACGTCACAGAAACCGTTGGTGGTGATGAGTTGCTTCCTTGTGCTGCCTTTGGGTGAAGTCGGAAACAACAATAACTACGTTAATTAAAATATTTAGTGAGATGCTTCTATCGCCAACGATTGATGTGACGTTTAAGGGGCAAATGTATGGGGGCAGTGCTGCTGTTGATGGCAAAACAAAGCATCTGTTTAATAACTGCTGCCATTAGTTGATTGAAAAAATGGTCTTACATGCCTAATACACATTTCCTGGCATTTTCTCTGTGGCTGCCGGATCAGAGGGTCTTAGACGGTTTATTGTGACAATGAAACTGTTGACAAACAATTATTGTTGTAGCGTTCATTTGTCTTTATTTGTCATCTTAAATGTTTTTGAAATTGGACAGTCGCGTTTACGCAGGGCTCTTGAAGGGAGCATCATTAACGTAGCATTTGTAATGATGAAAACAACAATATCAACATTATTGTACATCGGGTCAGTTGATCTGTTTAACTCTTTATTTTAATATAATAATATATAATACGAAACGTTAACTAACTGTATTTAGACTGTGTCCGAGTCTACAGCTGTAGCCTATAGACAGGTGAGATAAAGGAAGTTAACAAAGGGTAAATAAAGAAACAATAGAAAGATACAGTTAAATATTTAATACGTGTTACATTCCAGTACCAGCTTGTGAACGCGGTAAATAAATCAACGTAGGTTTGTTTTCGGTCAATTCGCTCAATATTGCGGGACTATTTTACCACGGCGGATGTGCATGAGTCTCAACAGGATGGTGACGTCACGCGCTCGGTCACTCACCCCGCTCCGCCGTCGTCCCGTCGAGGCTGAGCTGAAGCTGAAGCTGTAGCTGTAGCTGTAAACCGCCGTGTGTTTTTTTTTTCCTGGTGAAGATGGCTGCGGGTCCTCTCTCTGTATCGTCCAACGCGTCTACAAACAACGATGGCATTCTCATTGGGGATAAAGTTTACTCAGAAGTGTACCTCACGATCGACAACTCGCTCATACCGGAGGAAAGGCTCTCCCCGACGCCGTCGATGCTTGACGGCCTCGACCTGAACACGGAGACCGACCTTCGCATCCTCGGATGTGAACTGATTCAGTCAGCGGGTATTCTTCTCCGGTTACCCCAGGTGAGCCTCGTTGAATAGGTAAAACATCTCACGTATAACGTTACATGTAGCGGTCGACAGTCGGTGGGTTTTTCTAGACCACAACACGGCACAGCCCCGGTTGTTAGCAGCGTGCTAATGTTAGCGCTCAGACGATGGCGTGGTGGAGTTAAAATGGCGGCGGTCCATTGTGCAAGGTTAGGCCAGAGACAAAGTCTAACCGTCGTGCTCTGTATTTTTCTCGACAGGTGGCTATGGCAACGGGGCAGGTGCTTTTCCACCGCTTTTTCTACTCCAAGTCCTTCGTCAAACACAGCTTTGAGGTAAGTACGACCAGGTTCATGGCTCGTTGTCGGGCCGGTGCTTGCTCGGTAATGTTAGCATAGCGTAACGTTGTGGTTACGTTCGTGGCAGCCATATTGTCGATACGTTGTAGCAGAGTTTCTGAACTGCTGTAAGACAAAGAGGGGGCCATACCGAAGACACTACAGTGCGAAACAAATCACCGACTAAAAGTTGATTAACAAAAAGCCTCAAGTCAGACAAGTACTTGTAACATGACACATTTATTTAGCACACTTTATTCCAGGTTCAGATTTTATCTGGTCAGTGTGACTTTACACAGCACCAGTCTCTTTACAAACTAACATTAATCTTATGAACACAATCAGTACTACTATATAGTTTTGATATTCTGAGATAAGTTAACCTTAATCACAGTATATTTACCTTTATCTTGTGTCAACTTAATGCTAAAATATTGCATTAATTCAATATTCCCTTAAACTAGTCTCGCTCACAGGTTTACAGTATTAAACCAGGCGCTGCCTTAGTATAAACGGGCCGTATATGATCTCTTATTAAATGTGTTTTCTTGTATATTCGGTTACTTTGCCCAACCCTGTTGACCACCTGTGGGCAACGTCTCTTAGGTTGCATATCCTAAGTTTTGGAACTCTTCCTCCCAACCTTTTTGCTTTAATTATCTTCTTCCCAGATTGTTGCTATGGCTTGTATCAACTTGGCCTCCAAGATTGAAGAAGCTCCGCGGCGAATACGAGACGTCATCAATGTTTTCCACCACCTCAGACAGATCAGAGGCAAAAAGTAAGCATCGACATTGAATCCTTTTTGGAAATAATGTTTTTTTGTTTTTTTTTTTAAACGGAACATGTTACATTGCATTTGTTTTTATTCAGTATGATGTTAAATGTTGTACAATGTTGATCTGTTTTGTTGTGAAAGTGCTCTTCTGTTTATCCATGTACTCTAAACCATTTTAAAACTTTTCAGTTTCCGCTTCACTGGTAGTTTCAGACGTGTAGTTGTCTACATATAACATCAGAGTTTGGCATTACACTGAAATTGATATCTCAACAAGCTCACTTTAAAAAGTGGAGTGCATTTTAGGATTTGTAAGACAAGGCACGCCTGCTTAATCTGTGTGTGCCTTCGTCTTCATAGAAATCTGTACATGTCAATACTAAAGGCCTTGGCATTAACTTGGCTTCTTTTTTCCCTTGCAACCAACTAACAGCGACCAGCTACATTTACCAAAGCCTGGGTGATGTGGAATGGTACGTAAGATGAAGCAGTCGGCATGACAACCATGATGCAAGGGGGTCTCTCCTCCCCCAGGGCCACCCCACCCCTCCTGTGGGAGACGCCCGTGGTCTGAGCCACCGAGGGGCACTGGGATCGGGGATGACAGGTTGGCCGAAGGTCCTTGGCCCCCGGGGCGCCTTGAGGACTCCTGTGGTTCAATCTTAAGCTTTGGGTATCTGTCCGTCAATCTGCGGACCATTGGGTAATGTAGTTTTCTTCTCTGACTGCTCCTCACCATGCATTTTGTTTGTGCTTAAAGAGCAAAACCCCATTCACCAACTGTTGCCCATGGCTTTTATAGAAATATCACCTTGTTTGTTGAAGGTAGACTATTTAATTCGATACCTGTAGTCCACGTGGGTTATGTTTAGGTTTAGGGTCAGTGCATGCACTGTAGCTTTGGTAGTTTGGCATTATATTAAGGTTAAGTTAAATTGAATCAAAGTAAAGGAAATAAAGTAAGTGTGATGCACTTGTAGTAAGTCTTGTTTTTTTAGACGTGGATTTTGGCTTTAAATTGTCATGTTTAGTAATGGATATAACACTGCTCCTGGGAGTTTTTCCATGCATGTGGTTTGTAGCATGACCGTATTCACAATTAAGCTTATGTTTATTTGAGAAATCAAAATACTAAGTTTAGATCTGAACTTTGGTTCTGAAAAGCTCAAATGCTGAATCAACACCACATGTGTTACAAAGATGTCAGTCAGATTTTTTAAAGTCATATATAGATTTTCTTGTTACGTATGTCGCATATATCATGAATAGTACATAATAGGGAGGCTGACAGCCTATGAACAGACTCATAGTCAGAATGCACGTAATCCAAGATTTTGAATCCAGAAAGATTTTTTTTTAATTGTAAAATTCCAATTGTAGATCTGCTTGGGTCGAAATAATCTGCTTTAATCAGCAGGTGTCATGTAGGTTGGTGTCGGTCTGTTTACAGTGAAATGTATTCATTGGAGAAGGAATACAATAGCTTTATATATTTTCTTTGAGTCTGCGTACCCTGCTGTACTATTAACAAAAGAAAAGTAGTCGTACTAGTGGTTTTTGCTATGTTATACTAACCTATACAGTACTTCGCAAGAGGTGAGAATGACTTTGACATAGCTCATTATAGCATGTTTGCGGTTTTATTTGAGTGGACAGTTGAAGTTTGAATAGTATAAAGTTTTTGTATGCTGAGGTAGTAATGTGGGTGATGATCTGAGTTGATATTTCTATTAAAGCTGTGACATGGGGTGATTGAGGTCGAGGGCTGTCTGCAGATCCCATAAGCTTTCACTGGAACCACAGGAGTCCACAAACCCCAGCAAACTGTCAGGCATTTAAACAGTTAAACTTGTTGCTTTGAGTTGGTTGAAACGGAAAAAAGAAAAGAGTGCAAGAAAGCAGAAGGGCACTTTCTTTTTAACTTTTATTTTGAAAGGGGAAACATTATTTTATTTTGATTCCTTTATAAACTAGGACTCCAAGTTCATTGATACTTGATCAGAACTACATAAATACCAAAAACCAAGTCATCAAAGCGGAACGGCGGGTCCTGAAGGAGCTGGGTTTCTGTGTCCACGTCAAGCATCCACACAAGGTGAGTTAAAGCCTCACTCGTGACTACTGGTAATTGTGTTGTGTAGTTTAGTTACTGCAGCTTTGTTCCTCCATGCAGATGCAACCACACAGGAAGCAGCTTCGATAGCCTATTCTCACTTCTCATTGACAAAATGACACACTTGTGGCTGTTCCTGTTTTTTTTATGCAACCACTTTGTGATTTCAGATTATCGTCTTGTACCTCCAAGTCCTGGAATGTGAGAAGAACCAGACGCTGGTCCAGACGGCCTGGTAAGTTCCTTCCTAGTTCTCCACTGACCATCCCCCACAGCAGCAACCTGTCATGTCTGCAAGAAGTGCCACCAGACCTGGGCTAAAAAATTAAGTTGAAAGAGTTTCAAATGTTTGAATTACTTGAAGAGGACTTGATTTATCTGCTAGGATCTTTGGACACACCCTTATGTGGAAACCACACCTGTCAGATAAGTGATACTCAAGTACCTCTCGTGTTTTTAAGGACAAATTTGAAAAGCGTTCAACAAGCCATTTTGCCCAGGTCTGACTGCGACATCCCCTCACTCCATTTTAACCCGTCCACCTCCTTTTCTTTTTTTTTCTCTAATGGAGCAATTTGTTTTATTGCCTAATCCTGTTACGTGTCTCACTCTCTTGTCTGCCCTTACATGGCTTTGCTGTAAAGTCTTTTTGATTTACAGTGCCCAGGGAACTTGGTTTAACTTTGTCCTTTCTCTCTACTCTTTGATTAAAGGGTAGTCCATGCTGGTAAGTCACATAAAGAACCTCTGAACTCTGCCTCCTCCAACCACATGACCTCAGGAAGCTCCCCCCATTGGCTGGCTGCCCCTCTCCAGACAGCCAATCCCAATGCCAAGATTCACTGAAGGGGGCGGGCGGGCCTTTCCCAACAGCCAACATCGTCTTGTTTTCTCTTTGGTGTCCAAAAGGATTTGTATTTTTTTGGTCTTGCTACAAAGGTTTTAACTGTAATACCTATCTTTGCCAAGTAGCTTCAGATACATTTATATTCTGACTTTTTTTTCTCCTAGTTTACTTGCATCTAGCAATGAAGTAAACTTTTTTTTTTTACCAGTTTACCTGCCTATTCTTAAAAAATATTTACAGTAGTATACTGTGTCCTGTCCCCAACTGACGTGGTGTCCAGACATGTGTCTGTCTTACAGGCTGATCCAGTTCTCAGGTTTTGCCTCCAAGGACCTGTCTCGCCCACGCAGCAGTCAGAATCCAACGGCCATGTGTAATCTATAGTAGCGTTGGCATAGCAGTTTCACACCGACCTGCCAAAGTGCACGTCAGGTCATTTGTTGAAGGCAGGTTAGACTGGAAGTAATCGCTGTGTGACAGGTTTTCAAGTTACTTGTGGCAAACTTCCACTGGAGCAGTACATACCATGTTGATGGATGGAAATTGACATACACAGTATAGTATGCATATGGAGTGTCACCACTGTAGACATGACGTTTCTCTGCTTTGTGAAGTGTATTAGTATTTTCCTGGCTGTAGTTCATTTTGATAATGGAGTGGGATCCGTGTCAAGTTAGTGTCTCTCGGTTTTTACCTTCATGTTTCTTATCACACGTTTTTTTTTTGTCTCTCTGACCTCTATGTGTCTTAAGGACATAGATGTTCACACCACCCTGTACTTGCCTGATTCACATCCTGGCCATGTTGTCTTTCCTAATGCTCTCCCTATGGCTAATCTAATTTATCCATTGCCGTAGACAACCCCACTGACATGTAATCTGTTTTGTAGCACAGAGATTACACTTGGCCTAAGTAGTGATGCATAGATTGCCACCTAATGTCTTTTTAGTGTATTACAATGCCACATAGTGGAATGGGGTTGCAGATAAATAGAATCAGTGGTCTTACCAGGGTCAATTTCAACTAATGGTTGGAAAGCATTTATTTGAAGTGGATAGTGGTGGCTGTTTTTCAGCTGTATGTTCTTGTATCCATTTCTAGGCAACAGTCTTTATAGTTCAAAACACTAAACGTACAAACTTTAAAGTCAAAATATTAGGACTGTGTTGAATCATTTACATCAACCTGCTACTGACTCCCAAAATCTAGCTGTTGTGCATGTCACCATACATGCTGTGCTGTCCTATTCCCTCAGACCTAAAGAAGTGGCACCTGCATTGTCAATGAATGTGTTACATCCATATGCCTGCATGCCCCCCATCCCCCATCCTCCCTTCCAAGGCATGTGTCATTGTCTCGATCATCATTTTTCTTAATCTAGTTACTCCCAGGTCATAGTGTGGTAAGGTGGTCTCGGCAGGTCTTCAGTAGATTATTTCCCATTTGTCTTCATGCTTTACCTGTGACATACAGCACTCCCATGGATACCCCAGAGAGAAATGGACAAAGTTAAACAGATCTGACTACATATCTCCTCTCTGTGCACTGTGTAACTTGACAATGCTTAGCTTTTTCTTTGTAACTTATCAGGTCTTGTTATTCAATTGAAATGCTTTCAGTGCCTCTAATGGTTAATATCCACTAATGGAAATCTATTCTCCAGCATAGCCGTGACCAGTTAGTCAGTGTTTGTGCTTCATCAGAAGTCACCAGCAACACATTTCTCAGTTGTGAAGATTTCTTAGTTGTAAGAATTCAGCGAGGCTTTATTCAAGAATGAAATGTACAAAGCCGTGATCAGGAGTTAGCTCTATAGACAGAAAATGTTGGCGATCATTGACCTACAGTAATCATGTGGTTAAAGCTGTGACATGACTCGGTATGAGTAAGAGGTGGCTTTGTGTAGAGAAGATGCTATGTTTTTGTTTCTATGTGTTCTTTTTGCCTTTATAGGAACTACATGAATGACACCCTGAGGACAAACGTGTTTGTGAGGTTCCAAGCAGAGACTATCGCCTGTGCCTGCATATTCCTCGCTGCCCGTGCTCTGCAGGTAAGAGAGGAAATGTTAACCTTTTTCACCTTAACACAAATGAGAAATATGTTGGGCTTGTTTTCACACCAAATGTCAGCACGTCAAACCATCTATAGCCATACAGTATAACACCTCCAAATGTTATAACCTTTTATCCTCAGATACCTTTGCCATCCAGACCTCATTGGTTCCTGCTGTTCGGAGCCACTGAAGATGAGGTCAAAGAGGTCTGCATCACCACCCTTAAACTCTACACCAGGAAGAAGGTATTTTTTTCGTTGTCTTGTTTTTGTTTTGAATAGCACAGCATTGGTACGACCATGGGTCATCATGTGACTTGCAGTTGCCACATTACATCAGTCTGCAAAGCTGTAAAACGGCTCAGTATGCAATAAAGGGAACTGAGTGTTGTCTGTGTAAACTGACACTTTGATTTCTTCTCCAGCCTAACTATGACCAGATGGAGAAGGAGGTTGAGCGGAGGAAGGTGTTCTTGGCAGAAGCTAAGCTGAAGGCCAAGGGCCTGAACCCTGATGGTACCCCTGCACTGTCCACACTGGGTGGCTTCTCTCCTGCTTCCAAGCCATGCTCCCCAAATGTGGCCAAGGTTGAAGAGAAGTCCCCAAACCCGCAGACCCTCAAACCAGTTAAGAAGGAGCCAGACAACCGGACTCAGGTCAACAAGAGTCCACACAATGGGTAAGAAACAGTACTCTCAGTACTTGTCCCTCATTAAGTATTTAATTGTTATTGAACAGTGTGTCTTTTTATTTTCACAAACCTAATGTTTGTTTTTTCTTTCCCAAGCTTAAGGAAAGAGGTGAAGATTGGGAGGAACAGCAGGAGTGGAAGTCGGTCTCGCTCGAGAACGCGTTCCCGATCTAGATCCCGCTCCCCTCGCAGACAGTAAGATTACTTACAATGTGTAACGTAATTCTTTGTTTACTGGTCTAAGTATTGACTTGTATGAAGGGATAACACTGAAAGCTTTTGTTAACGGGACAACCAGTAATTTTGTTCAACTAGCTCGATGTGTTCCTCATATTTTGATTTCCTCTTCTGTTTCCACAGTTACAACAGTAGACGCAGTCGCTCAGGGACTTACAGTTCTCGCTCACGTTCTCGCTCTCACAGTCGTAGTCCATCACCTAGGCGACATCAGCCCTCGCCCCTCCTCCCCCACCTCAAGTCCAAGACCAGCCACCATGGCAACAGCGACTCCAAGTCCAGCGGACGCCACAGCAACAGCGGAGGATCTGGTCACAAGAGAAAGCGCTCACGTTCTCGGACACGGTCCCGCACTCCAGTCAAAGTCGACAGGGACCGTGACAGAGAGAGGGAACGGGAGAGAGACAGAGACCGCACCTCCTTTGACCTCTCTTCAAAGAAACACAAACATGAGCGAGGAACTGGTCATCGAGGAGAACGGAGGGAGAGGGAGAGATCTCGGTCCTATGACAGGGACAGAGAGAGGGAGCGTAGCCACAAGAGCAAACACCACAGCAGTAGTGGACACTCAGGACATAGCCGTCACCGGCGCTGAGACACACGCACACACACCAACAGACTAGCTCTAGGACTGATAGTCACTAAAGTATTTTCAGTATACTCAAAACCAAATCAGATCGGTGTGTTCTAGTAACATGAGTCATGTCAGCAGACACATTGTGCACGTTCTTCAAAGGGTTGCGTATAAAGTTGTTACAACTCATATTGGAAGTAAAGCCAATATCTGCAACCGGTCAGATGACTGCTGACATGTCTTATGAGTTGGTGACTAATTAAAAAACCCATCAATATAGTCCGCTGTCAAAGCCAAATGATACATGTCTGAACACAGTCTGATTTCATTTTGAGTATATTACAAGCCTACTTGGGTTTCTGGGTTTCTCATATGCATCCTGAAACTGACCATTGGAACTATATAATTTACAGGAATGTTTATTCTCTTCAACCTTTAATTTTGTTGGCCTAAACCAAATTACGCTTCAGTTTTGTTATTATGAAAATGTCACTATGAATAACTATTAAAGCCTCGACATTGGAGGCATTTATGGAACAATGTTAAAATGTCCTGAATCCTACACATAGCTTCTGCATGCACAAACGTCTTGGTGACAGATCATCATTGCTTCGACTGTCATCTACACAACAGCCTCACCTGTAGCTGATATTTGGCAGAGGTGGTTGGTGTGTTTTTGTAGATTAAAACGTGTGCATCTGAGATACCCAGGCTGCAGCAGTAACTACCAGCATGCAGTGTGACTGTTTGTAGGTTTACTAGGCATTTTTTTTACCCACCTGGCCAGACATGATTTGTGGTTGAGGGAATGCACCAGTGCAGTGTGACATCAGTCCCAGACCTGTCTGTCTCCTCCACCTATGAGTTTCTTTCTTTTCCCATGATACCCACACACCACTACCATCCCTTTAGCCTACCCTTGTGTTCTTGGTTTTACATGTAAAGTTATGGACTTTCGGAAAAAGAAACTTATTTACAGTGTAAAGATGGATTGATATCCGCTGACAATATGTGAACGCTTTGATTTATAAAAGCAAACTGCTCAGTGGGAGGATTGAATGGATAAATGTAAAATAAAAGCGATCATTCAGGAAAGATCAATATGTTTGCACATTAAGGGACTGGCAGGTGAGTGGTTTTTGTTTCCTTTTTTGTTTCCTTTTTTGGACAGATGTATGTTGCTAAAGCTGTGTTTTGTACAGTTAAAAAAAAAAAAGCAAACCGGTTATAGATGTATGTTTTTCCCTTTTTTTTCCTTTTTTTTTTTACAGCAGGGGATGCAGACTTGATTCAGAAAATTTTAGGGTCGTCAATTTGTTAAACTGGTTTTTAGTCTGCACGTGTTCATGTCCAGTTTTTATTTAATAATAAATGAGTTATACCACTGAACTGTTTGGTCTTCATTGAAACTAAATGATTTCTGTTCAATATTTGGTGAAGACGGACTATTGATCAGATTTGTATTCGACTCACTAAGGCACGTGACTTATCTCAACATCCATGATTTAATTTGAGGTAAAAGTGACTTGATTTGAGTGTTACCTACTTCTAAAAGAAAATCTGGATCAGTGTTGTGGCAGTAGAGGGTGCTGTTGTACTTATTAATATAAGTACTCAAGTCTTTCCTCAGACTTCACATATTCGGACTTTAACGGAACGCAGCTTTATAAAAATATTTTCACTAGGTCTTAATGAGAAGATTAATTTTAATAGTGAGCAACAGATAGAGCTGAATGTAATTAATGACTAATGAGAAATTTTAAAAAAATGCGTCACCACAGTCCCTTTGGCCAACTCAGAGACATTTGTTCCACACTTGGTGTTTGAAAATACCGCAGGGACAATCTATAAACTCATGAACTGATTCTCTGACCTCTTGGACTTCATGATGGTTTACTTGGTGGCGTCTTTGCCAAAAAATGAGGTAGAACAAGATATTGCACAGAAGAAGCCTGAGCCAAATCTTAATGAGAACTTAAATGAAATTAGAGGTCAACAGCAACATGTTTAAATTAGAGATGTATTGTTTGAAATGTAAATGGTACAATACAGTTTAACCAGGAGGGGTTGAGGGAGCATACTGGGGAAGTTTCCAGACCCCCACATGTGGTTTTATCATCGTCTGTCACTCACTGCTCCATCTCTCCTGTGTCATGAAGCAGTTGCTTGGTCTCAGAGTTTCCAGTCTTTAATTCTTACATACTCCATCAAATCTGTCACACAGTTACTGATGACATGCCATACACACACACTGTCGGGCCATCTGATGCTTTTCAAATTGTGCAACAGGAAGGCGGCGCACACACTGCCAAGCATTGGGTAACACACTCTTTTATGATGCGCGTTAAAGCACCTTCACATACAGGTCACACACACACACACACACACACACACACACATTGGCTGTTGGTCTGACAGCTCTGTAAATCTTTGCTGAGTTGGAGATGGGTCAAATACACCCCTGATACAAACAATACGCGGCTTATAATCATTCAGTGTACTCTGTGTGGGTCTGCGTGAGGTCCCACCTGACAAATCCACTACAGTGATAAACTCTGAACATTACCTCATCTTACCAGCAGTGCCGATGGGTTTGAACTAATGGGGAGAGTATGGTATCAGATCAGGTGAAGATGCAGTGAAACATTACTAAACAGAAAGTGAGGGCCTCAGGCGAGGTGCTCCAGTGTCCCTGTTGTAAAGGATGTGCCAGTAAATGTTTGGACCCTGTCCCCTGGGCAGTTAGTGTACCAATGACCCCTGTCTGTACTGTATGTAGCTGTAGGGCATTGCATTTAACTATATTTAAATTTGGTTTGTTTTATAACTTGGTAGAGTTACTTCAATATGAGGTCATGGCTTTCACTCTCCTCTGATCAGTTTGAGGCCCCATAGAGAACAGAATAGACTGTAAATGGATGAATGACAACACACTCACGAACATGCCAAATTAATATCAGTTGATTTATAAAATGAAACCTCTCGTCCTGAAGTTGGGAATTACATTAATATCATCTTAAAGGTTCTATATGTAAGATTCTTTATGTATTATTTTTATGTATTAATCACTTTTTATTGCCCAAGGATTGTAACGCGGGGCCGGGGCGCACATTAGTCCCATTGCTCCGTGAAGTCCTCGGAATGAAAACATACCTGTGAATATTATATTCCTATTTCTGCCAGTAGAGCCTCCTGAATGTTACACACTGGACCTTTAAGGATTTGTAAAAAAAATGGTCGGGATTCAACATGACACGACTGATGACTTGATAGTGTCTAACAGATGCTGAGGCATTTTAATGTCTATCATTACAGCTACTAATAACCAATGGAGGAACCAATGGAAGACTCACTGCTCATTTGATTAAGCCTTTTGTTTGTTACACAGGAGGCAGCACAGATTCATCTGGAGAAAGTGTTGAACTGACAGTTGATGGAGATCATGTATTTCTGTCAGCTGTAGTTGAAGTGTGGGGATGTGAGGGTCTGATCTCTCCGGTGTTGCTGCACTTTCCTGATTCTGTGTGGAGATGTACAGTAAGAAGGGAGAAAGGCACAGACACATGTATTTTTCTCATTGTTGGACAAAGATCTTTGTAACGCCAAATGTCTTTGTGCTGGGGTTAGCTTGTGAGCGCCACTATGACCAGATAATCTGTGTGATTCAGAGATATGCCAGTAACTATACTGGCTTTGGGTTTATGCCAAAAGATGAGGTTTTTAACTCCAAGGAAGGCTTGCACATGTTTACAGCAGATCTTTACGGTGGCCAAAAAAATGATCGTGGAACACATTTGTTTGTAGTTTGAACATAAAGGCATCAAGCAATTAAAATGTGTGTACTGAGCACACACAGCCTTTAAAAGCAGAAATTTCTTGTTGCATTTGTTTGGATTAAATGTTCCAACTAAACAGAGAGAGCTTCTGCTGTTAACAATCCAGAAATTATAGACTCCATAATTGTGACAAATATCGTACCCTAGGGTTCGTAATACTAAATCTGTGTCTGGAAGTGCTTTTTGGATGCTTGCAATGGGAACATAATGTCAGTTTGAGAATGTCAAGTAATCAGTTCTGCCAGACTCAGTTCAGCTGATGTGTGAAACTGGTTTCTGGATCACAACAATCATGAAAAGAGTGACAGCGGGAGATCCAATCTGAAGGGTTTGGAGCCAGAGAAAATCTCTTCAGATGGCGCAAATAGTACAAATTTACACGCAAGGAGGAAGGAATGTTTTGGTTTACGCTCAGTGTCTCTGCAGTCAGTGTCTCTGCACAGCATCTATCTTAATGTACATTGGGATGTAATGAAATGATCTCCTGGAGATTAGAAATATGGTATACTGCTGCCAGTGTGTGTGTGTGTGTGTGTGTGTGTGTGTGTGTGTGTGTGGCTCGTCCTCTGCAGAAAGCACTGAAGCAACAGATAGGAGCTCTTGGCCAGAGGATCACTGTCACTGTGGGCAACACTGTGTGAGTCAGCCCGGTAAGTGAACTCAACTGGACAAATTAGCTAAAGCTGGACTTAGACACAGAAACAATCCCTACTTTGTTCAAATCAGTTTCTTTTTTTTCTTTTAGTGAAGACCCAGGAAACCGTTATTCAATTTATTTTATTATGTAATTTGTGAACACAACCAAACCCAGGTGTAGAAAGACAGAAGAGTCGGAGAGATTCACTGATTTCACTGGTAAAGATTTATTGTACAATTCTGTCAGGAAAAAGACAAGAAGGCAGTGTCAGACATGCAAACGGTGCCACAGGCAAATATACAATCCATAACAACACCAATTTAATTGTCAATAAAATACAGCATTCATTTGTTTGCAGTTTTAATTCAGTTATATAAAAACAACAGGGGAAGAAAGACAGAGATGACATGGTAAAATCTGTCATTCACTAGTCTTTGCAGACATGATTGAAGTGTTACAATAGTGCTTGTAAAAAATAAATATTGACCTTATATCAAAAATCAACATAAAATCAAATGTAATTTAACAACACTACAGTAAAATGTAAAAAAAAAAAAAATCATGATTCTTTACACAAGGCTGATATTTATATTAAAAAATGTTTTTATACATTCAGAAACTTTAATACTTGTGTCAATCATCTTCACATATACATACAGTGTGTGATTGTTGAAATTTACAGCAGTGTTTCCATCCTGGTATCTGCTCTCTAAACTCTCAGTGTAATCTCATTGTGCTTTAAAGTAACAGCTCACTATTCTCCAGTGTGAGACGATAGATAGATAGATAGATAGATAGATAGATGCTACAGTATCTATCCTGTAGTCTATTTACTCAGCTGCCTACAAATGTATTTCATTAGGAGGAAAGTACCTTCCTAAAACAATTCCTCTTTTTTTTTCTGGCCCCACAGGATTGGAAACTAGGCCAACATGGCAGCATGTTACATTGTTACTTCTAGACAACTTTGACATTCATATGATCAGACATTCACTTCAAACATGGAGAAATCAACACTGTGCAACTATGAGGGTAAAGTCAGCCTCATGGAACATTTAGAGCGGAGGGGAGAAGACTTTCTGAACTGAAGCTGGAGCGGGTATAGTTCAGTTAAACACAAATACTTTAGTTTGTTCCAGCCAGCTTATCTGCACAGATAGGAGAGGTTCGTCACACGACAAATGCCACCGAAGTGTCAATAATCAAGTGATTGAAAGTCTTTGTCTATAAATCTATATATATATATATAAATGTATATGTAAATCTATTGACAGTAAGTAACTGTCGCTAGGTGCTAAAGCTGACACATCAAGAATAAAAAAAATATTTAAAATGTTACTATATATAATTGTACTCGGGTCCGTTTGCTTTAGGAAAAAATGATGGTGGATACGTGTTAAACGGGGGGGAAGCCATGATTAGCTTAGCGGCACGCTAGCAGCTCTGTGAGGCATATGGTGCTAACATTAGCTAATGAGCACTAAAAACAAACAAGTACAAGTACAGCTGAGGCTCATGGGAATGTCATTAATGTTGTAGGTATTTCGGTCATAAACTTAAGTATTAGACATATTAAAATGTTGACCTCATGATGCCACTAGATGAAAAATAAGACCGACAATCCCGTAGAGCCACTAGCGAAACTACAACATGTTTCCTTTTAGAAAAGCTTTTATTGCAGGAAATCCCCCTGATATTGGGGCGCATAGCCAGCTGTGTATGTAGGTCATAAATCTTAAAGGAGGAAGGAGGGAATCAAAATGTGAAGGAGAGGCATGAAGTAAATAATACGTTTATAAAATATATGTGTAAGCAGATGCAGGCCAGCCCTGCTGTGTGGAGGGGGTCACACAGACAGCAAAGAGCACACACGGTGGTAACCTGACCCGGTGGGGTGGGGCAGTGTTATGACTGCATACACAGACCAAAAGAAAATCTTTTTTAAAGTATTCCGAACATCGCATTTTATACGTTTAACCAAAAGCATTTGATATGCATTCACCTGTGGGAAGACACACAACTCAGATGTGGATCCAGATCAGGATCAGAATCAGGCATCAATCTGCCACGGCCCACCGGGAATGTTTGGATCAAGAGATTTGCATCAGTGTGCAACATAAGGGAGTTATAGTGCTCCACGTATGTGCTGGCCTTGAGTTTTTCAGGTGGAAAACTGGAGCTCAGATGCTCACTTCTCCTTCATCTAGTATCACAGTTTAAACAACAGACCACAAAACACACGAGCTTTTAACCCCTAATCTTTGGACAGGGCCTGTTTGAAGATGACGGATACATCTACAGTCTCTCGCTGCCTAAACCTTTTACTGAGTTGTTTTAAATCAGTATGACTGAACTGGCACTGTTTCTGAATCTGCAAACAAACCACTAATTTCCTTCAGCGTTTTCTTAGAAATATGTGGTCTAACTCCAGTGTTAAGCAACAGTTGAGCCGACACGAGTGAAACGTGGGAGAGAATTGTTGCAGACGTTTCTAGCTTGAAAGCAAAAAATAGCCCACTGCATCTGCAATCTGACCACTGCATTAACTCTTAGGGGGTCTTGCTTCATAAGTCACTTTAGTACAAGAGTAGAAACAGAAAAAAGGATCAAAATGTTTTTACATTTTGGATGAAACATTGATTCTTAAATAACTTGTTGTCTACTGTCCTTCAAGGAAAAAAGGTTTTGTTATTGATGAAAAATACATGATACAAAATTATTTAAAAACACTGGATTCAATATCTACATTAATATTCCTGTCTGGTAAATATGAAACTACAGACAGCTGCAGGGTTAGCTTAGCTTAGCATAAAGACTTGAATTGGTGGGAAACATCGAGCCTGGCTCGGCCTGAAGGTCGACAAGTTGGTTTTATGGGGAGTTACGTCCAGGGCTATAAATGAGAGGTGCTAGTAGAGTTTGATTTTGTTTTTTTTGGACGGAGCCAGGCTAGCAATCCCCCCCTATTTCCAGTCTTTATGCTAAGCTAACAGTCTTCTGTCTGTAACTTCATACGTACCATACAGACATGAGAGTGGTATTAATCTTCTCATATAACTCTTGGCAATTTCCCAAAATGTTGAACTATTCCTTGACGACTACATTATACTCTCTCTCTCTCTCTCTCTCTCTCACACACACACACACACACACACACACACACACACACACACACACACACACATACATTATTCCAGTATTGAATGTCCTTCTCATCTGCTGTCCATTAGGCTCCTCTTCTTCAGCCTTTCTGCTTTCAAGAGAAACTGTTCAGTCTCATTATTGCTACAAGTCTTTATGATGTCTGTGAGTCTTTATTGCTAAATACTACTCTGGACTCAAATACATCTCAATCATTATGCATCATTAAACTCAGAAATCCCAGGTTTCCACAGATGCTGGTTTTGTATGGTTGTTGAAGCTCAAGCAGAGGGAGTTTCCACACTGTATGGTCCACTCAGGTGAAGATCTTCTAACACACTTATGTACTGTAACATTCATTTATGATGGTCCACAGTTGGTAGGTGCATCAGAGTCCGCAGTGTAACAGTAAGTTCAGCCAGTCAGTATTTAAAAAATTTAACCACCCTTCATACTGGTTGGACACACCATACGGTGAGTCTTTTTTGTTTCTAAAAATACTGCATAAGAAGTTGTTTTTCGATTGTTTTTGATAGGTGCTCCGCCCTCAGCGGGGTGGAGATGTATTCCATTGATTTCAGATATAAAGTTAAACTACTGGCAGTGAGTGTTTTGTGTGTTTGTGTACAGCTGAACAAAATATTACTTAGTGTATATTTGTGCATGTATGAGTTTGCATGTGTGCTTGGCATGTACGTATTGTCAGTAGTAAAGTATGTGTCCTCATTAGTTACAGCCGCAGTAGGTAACTTTTACTATGTCCTGATAGTAGAAGACAAGACAGATCCGGTTCCTCTGGCTCCTCCTAGTGCTCCTAATGGCATTTGGAAGAAACCAATCAATATAATTGATTGTTGAGTCTCATTCCCAGGTCATCAAATACCAATATGTACGACTTTGGAATGAGACTCAACCTTTAACTATGTTTCTTGGCTCTGATTCGATCGTTTTTAGGATCAGTAGGAGGAGCCAGAGGAACCTGATTATTTCTGTGAGGATATAGTGAAAGCAGATGTATATTTTATAAATGTGACGTACTGCAGCTTTAACTGTGTTGCTCTCACAGATAGGTGGTAGCCTCTCTGTTCTCCCTCTCTCTGGCCTGAGCCACGGCCACGTTGATGCACTGCAGCCACTCCTCAGCATGTTTTTCATCCTGAGCTTTCAGCACGTACGTCTTGCTGTCTGTGAAGATCTCAAAGGCCCGTGGCAGGCCGCGATCACGCCGCTTCTTGGCTACCACCTATGGAAAATAAAAAAGGAGAAAGAGAAGAAGCTTTATGTAGCCCCCTTGTTTCTCACTTTACGGCCGCAATGCTGCTCACGGTATTGGGGATGTCTTCTTAAATTATTTATACTTGGGACTGGGGAGCATTTAGACCTTTCACACAGTAGTAAAGATAAAAAGGTTTTGGGAGCAGACTTCTTGCAGATGAAAGTTTTCTGGGGGATGATGCAATGTAACTTCTCACCTTGACACTTTGCACCTTGCTCAGCTCAATGGGGATGTCATCCAGCTCGTCTTTCTGCGAGGGGTAAAATGAGAGAGGTAGAGAAACAATCGAACAAATGAAAACTTCAGGTGAAAAATCACATAATTCTTCATTTGCCAACAGCTATTGTTCCATATCACCTGGAGCTACACAACCTGTGCTCACTGAGTTAATGTAGGATTAGAAAAGAGATCTTAATAATAAAGAAAACTGAAGAAATTTATCTTCAGCCATGTTTAAAGTCTCTTTGTGCATTTTAACCATATCAATATCTCTTGTTGCCACAATGTCCGACATTGCCTTCTTATTTCAGCATCACAATTGTGTGTCATAATGTTGTTTCCAGTACATACAACCTCAGAAGAAACCTTTCACAGACAATTACAAACAATTACACTATTGTTCTTCTTCTTCTCCAGGGTAGGATATCCTCCAGCTGTGCTGCACATCGTTTCCATGTTTTACCCCACTAAGAGTCATTTTGAATGTGTGTGTGTGTGAGAGTGGGGAGGTGTGGTTGTGTGTATGTTGCACCACAGCCATGTCTTCTTACCTCATAGTTCGTTGTGGTGGTTATAACCACATAACCAGAGCTGGCTGCAAAACTTATGGCAACAGCCCACATCCTTTCTGTGGTGTGTGTGTGAGGGTGTTTGTTGAAAAGCATTCAACCAAAGTGTTCACAGTTTTACCTCCCCGCTGGCTGTGCTGAGGGTCTGGTTTCCCACAGCAGATCCATGTCAGTGGATGTACTGATTTAAATGGACATTTGCTTGATTTTACCCATGGGATGAAAATAATCCTTTAAGATATTGCTTCATGATACTTAAACCTTATTCATTTTGTACCTTTAGTGTGTACTTACTCATTCTTTTAACGCCTTTGACAGCATACATTGAATGAGACAAAGGTGCTGGTATGAAGCCAGAGACTTGAAGTTCCTGTAGTTTGGAATAAATTAAAATGTCCAGACACCTTAGTGTATTTATGTGTGTATTTGTTGAGACAGCAAGATTATTCTCTTATTTATATTATTATACTATTGTATTGTATCACTATTCATATTTGTACCCTGACAAAAAAATTTGGGATGTTTTTTGGGGGAGACACTCACAACAGTACAACTACACTTTGCTGCTAAAAAGAACCATTTTGTCTGTTGTTAAAATTATTCTTTTCATGATGTGCATGTTTGCTTTTTGAATTCACATCACCTTGCAAATAAATTATTATGGATTATGGAGCTTCACAATCTGTTGAATACAGCAAACTGTAAATTGGATAAAGGGTATAAGTGCTTGGGCTTAGGTTAATATCCACAACAACTGTATCTAAGTGCTGTGTTAAGTATAGACACACTGAATACCTCATTCATTCTAATTTCCTGTCCCTAATTTTTTTCTGTATTCCTGCATGAGGTCTTGCCAAATCGAAGTCCAGGCCTGCCTGTACTTTGGCATCACTCTCTGTCTGGTCCTAATTAAGAAGAAAATGCAATATTCAAGGGAGGACACACTGGGATCAACAATAACCTACGATACAGAGAAAATAAGCATCCTTAATCATCCACTTGGTATATGCTTCCTCATAAAATAAATGTGACCTGAGCGAGATAACAGGCTGGTGGTTTTGGGGAATGTTTCACACCACTCAGTGTGTCAAAGCTGCTTGATAATTCAGTGTGAACAACATTTTTTGGTTCTTAATCTCACTCCTGACTTGGGCAAGGTCTTTCACAACATACCAACCACCTCCAGAACATGCTGGCAAAGACAGACTGAGAACAAAGACACAAAACCCTTCCAATTTGTGGCTGCTGAGAGGAATCCATTACCATCTGGATTGGAGCACAAAGACTATTGTTCGGAGTAGAAAAAAAAGGGAAAAAAAGGAGAGTTTTACTTTACATTTGTGAGAATACCCCCCCCTCCAGATATTCCTCTGTGATGTCGTGCCTTGCTCTCGTTTTTTGGGGGCTGATTTTATAAACCTGGCCCAGTCTAAAGATCCAGAGGATACCGTATCTCTTGTTGGCTGTGAAAATGATTTAAATTACAATTGAGATGATAGTAGATGATAGCGATAAACCAGGATATAAGTACAAGTGGAGTAAAGGTTCCAAATATATCTGATTTTGTCACGAACTGAGCTGAAAAAAAAAGTTGTAGGGTCAACCTGACCTTATTTTTTAGGAAACATTTTCTGACCTCAAAACATTTGTGATTATGCTGCTGTTTTTGATTTTTCCTTTTTGCACAATAATTCTCTGTGACCTCAGCCTTTGTTCACCCTTACAGTAAGTCACCAGCACACAGTGAAGTTGGAGGAAAAAATGTGTTATTGCAACCAAGAGGGAAATCTCCTCACCTTTGCGTTCTGTCTTTCTTTCACTCACACATACAATACGAGGCAGTGCCTCATCTTGTGTGTTTGCTACTTGTGCGTAATGATATCTGCTTTGTGTTATAGTGGGTGAGAGTGACTCATCTTGGTGCCGCATCATGCTTTGGCCTTGGGAGTCCCCCAAGAGTCCTTACCGGGGCCATGGTTTGTTACAGTTGGATTCACAGGATGCTCCTGAGGGACAGTTGAGCTTATCACAAGATGAGATTTCCACTGTTTCATAAACAGTTTCATCATGATCAAATGACACGGAACAAGGAAATATTAATGAGGATTTTCTAAGTGAGAGGCCAGGGACAATGTGCATGTGTGTTGAAGTGTGTTTGTGTGTGAGGAGGCTTAGTTTTCATGGGCTACGTACTGATTTGCCTCTCCGGAAGAGTAGCTGGTTTCCTGCCAAGGTGAAGTAGCGGGTTTTCCAGCGTTTGATGAACTTCCAGCGGACCTGCTTCTCCTTCAGCTTCCCCTCAATCAGAGGCTGTCCCTCCTGGTTCACCACTAGACAAACAAACAGACACAGAGAGGGAGAAAGGAAGGATGAAACAGATCAAAAGAAGAAAGAAAAAGAACAGACAAAAAATAAAATATATTAGTGTTTTCATGTTTTTTCCCATTTGTTTTACATTCCTATTGACTATCAATGGATTTGATCTGAAAGGTCACTATGATGCATTCATGAGTCGGTGGGAGGGTCTGACGTTTGAGACTTGAATGAATCAGCCATTGAACAGCACTATATTCACAAGCTATATCTTGCCAGAAAATCTAAAAAACGGTTGTGGTAAAATAAATAATGCAGCATTGTCACTGTGATAAGTCATCAATTTCCAGCAAGTTTCAAGACTCTGCAAGCTGTGGCCAAATCCAGCCCACAAGACAATTTCATAAGACCTCCTATATGCTTAGAATTTATTATTTAATCAGGCTAGCAAATTTCTACTTTTCCATGTTTTGCTTCTTTTATTTTACTGTAATCCTTTCATTTTCTATCAAGCCTGTAACATCTCTGCATAAAAGGCCTCAAATGTGAAATCTGCTGCACTTAATTGCACAATATGTCAATATAAACACTTAATGACCACCTGTACTCTGATCTACATACACCAAAATGTGCCTTTTTGGCCCCACAAGAAAGATAGAGACACATTAATTGAGAAGCTCTGTCAATCTTCCCCTTTCCTGTACTTAGAAATGCTACATGCATTCAACATAGATGAGCCCAGCACATAGCTAGCTTTAAGTACAGGAGGGGAGAAAGTTGACCGAGGTTTTCTGAACTGTTTTTGGAGCACAGAGCAAAAGGGATTTAGGAAGAGTCAATTGTAGATGTCAGTGAACGCACCATCTGTCGTGAACCCTCCAGATCTTTTAAAAAAATCTTGTCACAAAGCACCTGTCTGCTTTATATCCCCATAACTTTCTCCAAATAAAGTGTGATAACATCTTTGCATCTGCAGCACAGGACAGCCGCCCTGCTGATCTGAGCCTTTCATCATTTATTTACTGTAAAACCAGCCAGTTAAACATTTTTATAGTTATTGTGTATCTTAAAGTTCTGTTTTCAATTTCCTTTACTTTTATTTATTTCTGTTTCTGTCTCTTTAATTCTTACTCAAAAGCCCTTTGAACTGCGCTTGCATGAAATTGTGCGATACAAACAAAGTTGAACTCTCCCACTTCCAGTCAACATTAATGGGTTGTTCAGTTTAAATCGACAAAAACATTTTATCTCACTTGTGTGTGTGTGTGTGTGTGTGTGTGTGTGTGTGTGTGTGTGTGTGTGTGTGTGATCGGCTGGAAGAGAACTCCCACAAAGTCGAGTCTGGACCGGTCTGATTAGAGACACTCACCCACACTGAGTTAGATCAAGTACCGATTGAGTCTGTGTATGTGTGAGTGTATTTATAATGGCATGCAACGGCGTGTTCATGTATAAATATAGATGTTTTTCTTGAATACAACTTTCGTTCTGACCAACTGATCAATCAAAGTGATCACAGATTGATGTTAAGTAACTGACTGTGTGATATGTGTGAGAGTACTGTGATCTGCGGGCCAAAACACACGCGTATTGGTTGGTTCAGGTTCGGTGCCAGTAAAACCAGAGACTTCAAATGTTGACCACCAAACAGAGACACTCTTTGTATCCACGACGATGAGTAAAGCAGTTGAGAGATTACCTCAATCTGATCAGAGTGTGTGTGAACGTGTGGGCAAGCTGGCTGGAAAGATGATTCACTGAGGTGCCTGACGCCAAACAGGACAAACCTGTAAAGGTCATCACAACCTCACAGGAGAAGAAAGAAGAAAGAGAAGCTTTCTTGCTGTTTTTCTGTTTCACATCATTGTAAATGATGTAAAAAACACCTTTCAGACAGATGGTCAAACAAAACCTTTGTAGCATTATAAAGACATTATTTCAGGGTCTGATAACTTTTTATGAGCATTTAATAGTGTGTTTTGACATTTGACTAAATGATGAATTGATGAATAAATAAAAATAGTAAATTTATTAATAGTGATAATAATCCTCAGCAGCAGCCCAAAGATTTTACATAATAGAGACCACCGAGTTATGGGTGGCTGTAACAGAAACAAATCTTCCTTTCAAAGGGTCAGTTCACCCAAACCCAGTTTGTCTGGTGGTATCTAGCAATGCACTTCATTTTGATTTATATTGTCCAGGTTTTGAGATATTAATCTCTGATATTCCTTCATCCCAGTACAACGGAGATGAATAGAATTCAGTTGGCTTTGCTCACAGCTTTAAAACATTACATTCAAAAATGTCACGTCTTTCCAGAAACAATCTCAACAAGTCACAGAACAAAAGCTGTATGTAGTAATTTGAGTGAACTGACCCTTTAATTCCAGAGACAACAGTAGTGCTTTTTTTAGGAGATATTTGACTGGATGAAAAAAGTGTGACATTGTTTTGTATTTGTATGTTTTCAATATTGTACTGATGATTCACTGGAATAACAATCATGTGAGTAAAACATTTGCATTTTTCCCAAATTGTCTGTTATTGTGTGTGTGTGTGTCTGTGTGTGTGTGTGTGTGTGTGTGTGTGTGTGTGGACTTCCTGTCAGCCTGTTTGGACAGACACTCTGCCTATGTACAAGTGGAAACACTCCCCCCATGGTGGGGTGCCGGCTTGTCTGTATCATCTAACAAATATTTCTGTTTTTTTTCCTTCTGAAATAAACTTGTCTGCTGTATAAATCACAGCTCCTCGTGCCGTCTCTTTGCTTTGATGAGGACACCTGGAAAGTGATCCCTGGATTAGTTGTCAGCCTCAGGCAGGCACTATAGTTCACAACCCCTCGCCTGAGACACGCTGACGTCAAACAATGAGACGAGAAAGTAAACAGAGGTGGAAAATAAGTAAGTACATTTACTCGAGTACTAATGTTAAGGTACTTAACTTGAGTATTTACTTCATTTAAGTACATTTACTCCTTGACATTTCAGAGGAAAGTGTTACACATTAACGCCACGTTATTTAGTTCATAAGTTACTACAAAATATATTTAACAAATACATTAATATGATGTATTATTAAAGGCAGTCAGTGATTAGTTTTTATCCAGTTATCTTCCTTGTCTCCCTTCTAGAATTGTCTTTTTACCATATTTGTGAATTAAATACAATAAATACACCTTTACATTGTTTATGCAGCAGACTGAGTTAACAAGGCAGATTTTTTTAGTCATTTTGCTAACAAAGTGGACTGCATCCCTTACTGATTATAGCTAAGACAGGACTTTATTGATACCTGAGGGAAAGGATGTCAGCTCAAATAATCAAAATGAGCACTGCGTTCTATCACATCCCAGTGTGTCCTCTGTTTGTTTCTGATGCATTCACGCTTATGCTTTTATCTGTACGGCTAGATTATTAAAAACACATTTTATTTCTATATCTGACTCTAAATAAGGCCTTTCGCCAGTGGCTCTGTGCTACATGTTGAGCCTCGTGGGAGAGACAGGATTTCAAAACTGTGACAGGAGTCATATGTCCAACCCAAATCATTACCAGAAACAGCTGTCCCTCCAAACAAACCTAATTACACCCTCAGGTTTGAATATGAAGAGACCTTCATGTTTGTATCCGTCAGTTTGTTTGGATTTTATAATGTATGAGTCCATTTGTGTATTCATTTCTGCAGTTTGGTGTTTGTAGGTTTTGGCTTGAGGACGACAACATCAAGATGAGGTGTGAGGAGAACAGTGAGACATATCCTGACAGAAACCTATACCACAGTTGACAGTACATTGACTCACCCTTGTTAACCACCAATGTTAGGAAAAAATGTGGTCGTAAACAAGTTACCCGTGCCCCCTTCTGTGTTAAATGTCAAGCCTCCCTTTTTGAGTGACAGAATTTCATAAGTCGAAAAAAGGTCATTACCAAGAGAAAGTGCTTCTTGTAACATGTCCAGCTTTGTAAAAACATGCTTCAGGAAAGAAAAAGGAAACAGACACACAAACACAGTATTGTAAGTAATGTAAGTATTAGAGATTTAATGGAATATTCTGTTGTTAGTAGCAACCACTACTGACACAGTTCCATAGCAACTACAGTAACACTGACATTGTTAGCTACGTCCACGGTGGCCAAGCAAATACTGACAGCCATCTTTAATCTATGCCCCTAATACCCATGGTGGAGCAATTTCTTCTTCTGCCTCTCTCAGTGCACCGCTAGAAACGCATCACCTGCAGAACCATTGTTCCATGTTGTTTGCTCCTTTCTTGCGCCACACGTCACGGTTTTCTAGCGGTTTTTGGACGTGCATAAAAGTTAAACTACTGTCAGCTTTTCAGCGCAAGGCGTGGATTCATAATTCAGGAAGCACACGAGCGCAAGCTTTGAAAATATCAGCTCCTCATCTGTGAAAGCCAGCAAAGGGAGCTGGTTGGTTGCAGGAGCTTCCCAGGGCAATCGCTCTGGAGAGCACTGGGAGTCCAGCCCACAAGAAATTAGTCAGGGACTTCTCCAGCTGGCTCTGGCTTAAGAGGAGTGAGCAATGGCACAACCTGGCCGGCAGAAGAGAGGGAGGTGAGTAGACCCGAGATGCTGGTACTACTGTCAAGCCTGAGGTGTCACGGGCCAGTCGGTGGGACACTGGTGATGTTAGCTGTCTGAGGCCAATGCGTTGCTAATTTTTACAATTCATATGGAAAGTTTGACAGTACAGCTTCATAGATGAACATCATAAAACAATTGTCCCTTCTTGTCAATAATGAGGTAATAGCCCGAGGTTTTAGTTTCCTTATGAGGAATATCTAGCTGCCTTAAATCATTTCAGCACATTCTCATTCAACTCTCCGTGTCACTTGGCACAGTGTGATGAACGTGTCTCTTCAGCCAGGGAATCTCCTGAATTTGCAACATAATTCCTGGAGGTGAAAATTTCTGTCCAGCACGTCTTCACTGATTGATGGTGGAATGATGGAAAGTCTTTTTTGGGGTTTTCCATCTTTTAGCATACAGGGGATCTGTCTTCCAGACATGAGTAAATGTGTGTGCAGATCCACATGTAGAGGCATGTTTGTATAAGTGTGTGTATGTTTTCAAGTGCCAAAAATCCACTCAAGACAATTACAATTCTCTTTTCTCTTGTTACCAGTTACCACAGTAAGTTTGATGATTAGGTGACGGCATTGTTGTAGCCATCCAAGTGAAAATACTCAACAACGCCAGACACACCGTCAGAGAACCAGAGAGAGAGCGTACACGTTGAACCCACGTATGTCCACACATACAGTACATGCACAAACAGACACACTACTCTGCTCATTACCGCTCACTTCAAAGGAATTCCAGTAGTTAAACTCAACAGTATATCATAAAGCAATGGAAAAACACTTCACCTTTCTCTCTTTTCTCCTTTACCATTAAAACACGAGACGAGCTCCCTGCTTGTGTGCGTAACCTCTGCAGTAATCACAGCGAGCCACTCAGGCCAAGTCAGCAAGTTTTTATTATGGCAAAGCAATATAAAGTAGTATAAAGTAAAACGTTGGCCGGTGGCAGCCAGTAATGTGAACAGCATGCCTCCAAGGTAAAAATATTCAAAGTATAATGTGCAGCATTTATGATGAGAATAAAAAAAGTGGGTCACTTAAAAGTGAAAAGTTCCAAATGTAAATTGCGCTGGGTCTGAAGTCAAGTTGCTACAGTTGTTTCAGTGAGATGAGTCATCACTATCATTTACTGTAACTTGACCTAATATTCTGGATGAAGCTGGACAGCTTACAGTTGGAAAGCTAAAAAAGTTTCCAGTGGACAGATTGTGGGTTTTTTTCTGTCTTCGACTGCATATTGTGGGCTTGTTTAATGGACATTTTCATTTTGGTGGAAGACAATGTTAACATGTTTCACATCTTCATAAACCTTTTGAATTTGTGGGCAGTTTCATGAACATGAGCCGGTTAAAGAGTTTGAACTAATATTTGATGACATGGATACAGGCACTGTGGTAAGGTGACTACCCCAGAGTATAAAAGTCCTCTACAGTACATGCAGAATGTTTTCATTGTGTAAACCAAGAACAACTTCCCTGTAAGGCTGCAGACAGTGTAAATTACCTGCCAAATGTGTTTTGATGAGTTTGTGTACTGCACAGTAAAAATGTGTTCCTATTTCTTGCTGCAAAATCTCACTTGATGTGAATCTATATGGTTCTCATAGAGGCCTAGGGGTCTGGAACGACTGGGGACATTTTTGTATAACGCACTCTTTTCTATTTGACCCAAAACCGTATATTATTATTTTAATATTTCAGAACTTGCACAATAAAGACTACATGGTAAAAATGTACTGTATTTACGTCTTACGTAATATGTTAAGAAGCCCCTTTTCCACAGAGTTATGTAGCCAACTGCTGACAGCTGACTAATGATTGGCTGCTGAGTGTTGGTTCAGGCCACTGAGTTCATGTGACTAAAAAATGTCAGGCCTCAGGTGGTAGAGGTCACAGAGGGGTAACTTATTTAACACAGTAGGCTGTTCGAATACAGTGCAAGATAGATATATAGCCATGTTGGGAGAATTTATTGTTGCAGGTAACACACACATATCAGGACTACAGTTAAAAATACTGACTGCTAAGTAGCACAAAGTAACTCCCAGTCCTTGTTTCTTCTTATTCTTTGAATCTTTGTTACAGCTGGAAACATATCACACATACTCGAGCACACAAGTGTACGCTGGCTGCATGTATTCACACACATACAGTTTGGATGCTCAATTACCTTGGAATGTCTTCATTTCCTGTTTCACTAAAAACTCAGTGGACTATGTTTGTGCGTTTGCTATAACTTTAATGGTGACGGAATATGTGTTGTTTTTAACAGGTTTAATGATGGTGATTTCAGTTACAGAAGGTTTGTTTGAGCCTATCTTTGTGCAGCGGGGCTCTGTCCTGTGTTCTGAAACATGAGTGGTGGCTTTACTATCATTAACAATGTTTTCATGAGGTTTCACAGGGACGTGCCCATTTGTAAAAAACGTGACAGTTAGACATATAATTGGTTTAACAAGAGGGTAATTACTTTGAATAGATATCTGACATAAATACATTGATAAGACAAACCTTTAGGTTTATACCAGATGCAGACATGCAGGGCAGTGGGGCCATCCAAGGCCATTAGGACACAAATGCTTTAGTAAACAGATGTACACGTACACATTTCCAATCACACAATCCCAGTGGGGAAGTACCACTACTCCTTTTTCTAAACCCTCCTGTGATGCTGAGAGACTGGCATGAATCTAAAAGGTAATCATCCGTTCCTCGCAGTCATACAGCTGGCTCAGTGATTACACTGGTTTGTTCTGAGCAGCTGGAAGAATGGCTTTCATTTGGCTTTTATTCTGTTTGGAATGGGCAGTCTGACGTGTATGTATGTGAGTGTATGTGTGTGTGTGTGTGTGTGTGTGTGTGTGTGTGTTTTCTTGGATACATGTGTATTTAAAGAAATGGGTGATGACAGGACAATGACATAGAAGAAAGAGAAAATGAAAAGCTGTGAATCCAGCTTAATGATAGCTTCAATATAAGTGAACCGCATGAATATCAATTCCACTTGAATGGATTAACATCCACTAAATCATCTTATATGTTAAACAATGATGACTGTAGAACCATTTCAACAGTGTGTTTTTCCAAGTTCTAACTGTGCTGACAACTGTAGGGAGGCATTTAGCAACCTACGAGTCCAGACCAGGTTACATGTTTGAGCTTTTGTCGGATATTTCACTGTTTGTAAATGTATATTTTCTGGATGCCGGTCTTTCAAGCCACATTATGTGACTATTCTAATTCTTCCTGGTCGGGAGAAGTGCGTATTGCTTTACGGCACAAAGTCACAAACCATCCAAATATGTCACTGAATTTGGTGAAACTGGATTATATTTTATGCAGAAAATATTCCATGTCTCTCTGTGATTTAGACAATTTCCTGATGGACAGCTGCTAACTGACACTGTACCTATCTAGTTAGCTCAGTTAGCTGTGCCTGGACTGGGACCTCATCAGAGCATCAGGGGAGTGTTTACACGGGTAGCATAGGACCTTGGGACCGCTGTGAGGAGGAGGTTTTCAGGCCTGGGGCGAGGGGGAGCCAGCGGGGAAAGCTGACTAGAGGTGTCGTGCTAGAACCAGAGCTGGGCGAGCGGGCAACGTAACCAGGCCCAGCAGCCTTTACGCACATCATGACAAGGCGAAGAGACCGAAAAGGACATTGATGGAGGAAGCTAAGAAGAGAAAAGGGGAGAGTGACCGAGCAAGAGGCCGCCGGACAAGAGTGAATGGCTTTTAGTTGTTGGTGAGCGCTTTGTGAAATAAAAGGCCGACAGATGGCGAGCTGGCTTTCTGTCAGTAGGACTAGTAAGTAATATTAGCTGACCTGCTATGTCTTTTGTTGTTGCACTTACTTGATGTTAGAAAAGTTATCGACTTGCTTGTTTTTGATCATAAGTAATGTAATCATAGCAGCTGTCCATATTTACAACAGTGGTTTATAAGTGAATTGGGGGCGCCTAATTGAACAGAATGTCAATTTATACATAATGTTTCTTTACCTGGCTTTGAGCTCTACTTTCGACCTGTTTTCTAACTACCTAAAGCTATAAAAGACTTATAATGTCATTATTTTTCATGCAGACTATTACTATGGGAAAAGGGATGTGTTTTGGTTGCTTTTGGCTCACTATTGGATTGTAATAAGGCTGCAGTGCTCCTGGCAGTGGAAATGAATACTGAAGTAAGACACAAACCTTAAATCAGAACTGATGGCAGGATCAAAAATAAATGTGGAAAGTAAGGAAACAGTCTTACTGGAATTAACCCTAATCATACTTGAACATTTAATCTAATGCCAGGGAGAGTGTATTATTAACTCTGACATACAGTGTAAGAGTTTGTCCAGCCAGTACAAAAAACTTTTACCTGAATTGTGCTGGGAAACGTAGCAATGCACCAACAAAAGGCAGGAAAGAAGTAGATTGATAACCAAAGGCGGATGTAAACAATCCTGGCCTAAGAATACTTCAAACAGGCATCTTTGCAAATATTTTTTGAGGAAGTAAATACACTTGTTTGTTTGTTAGACCTCAGGAATACACACACAATGTGTTTCCGTGAGAAACTGTTAACATAACTTTGTGTACAAGAAAACTCCACAGGGTACCTTTAACTTTAATTAGTATTCCTTATTCTTTTCCATGATCGTAAATATTTATATGTTGTTGTTTGTGATTTTTTTTTGTAATAACAAAGTAACTTTATTTTCTTGAGATCTTAAAATATCCTAAACTCACATAAACCAAGTTGTTTTCTCATTATTATTAAATAAACTCTGATGTGGTCATAATCCATAATGTGACATTTTCTCCCTCTGAAGCACATACATGCACACACTAAACTTTAACTGTATCCCATCTGCCGCTTTCCTTCCACTGTTAAATAGTTTCCTGCCTTTTGCTTTAACTTGCTGGGAAATACCTGCTGGCTTCTTATTAGCTGCCATCAAAAAGCCAGAAAACACCATGTTGCTTGTTTGGACGGAGGTTTATAGCTACTTATTAGTGACACTACACTACACCTGATTTCAAGTTCGCTTTCTCAGAAGCTAGTCTCCCTCCATATTTCTTCATCAGAGCACAACATCTGCCACAAACTGCCCTCTTCGTCTAACTCCTCTTACATAACTAATAACTGCTTCCATGGGAATCTGACAGAGAGATACGCACAGATTTAAAGCTTGTTTTCCAGACTCTGCCATATTTGCTCTCCTAAGGCTAAACTCTCGCTCATCGATTTATAGACTGTAGATTTACAGTCTCATCACTCACCTACACACACTTTCTTTCTCTCCACTTGTCAGAGTGGAGAAACAGGCGAGGGACAGCAGGGGAGAGATGCTTAACAGCGTAAATCAAGCCTGAACAGGAAGGTCTGAATAGCGAGGGGCCGCTGTGTGTGAGACAGGTGTATAAAAGCGTTTAAAATGTTTTACATGCTTTTTAATGTGCTTCATATGTTATTTTTTTATATTTTGGTTGCAGTTTATACAGTTTTCACAGCCTCAGTGTGTTGAGTTGAGTACACAGATAGAAAATACACACACACACACTTAAACAAAATCATAGTCAAGTCATACGTAACCATGATTAAAGTACAACATGGTTTAGTGTGCATGTAAAACAAACAGAGAGACGTTTGAAAAACAAGACGCCTCCACCACCAGCTCATTGTTGTCCATGACAACAGTTCATGTTTTTCAGTTTCAGATTTTAAGATTATTTTCGTGGCAGCGGTAAAAACAGAAAATAAGATTCATATATTAATATGACAGGATCAGCTGACACGCTAACACCAGCATTCTTGGGCACAGCTGGGTTTCCCTGGGGTCTGATGGTAAAACCATTTCAAAGCTCCATGAGATGTTTTCACTGCCTTCAAAACCTTCAAGGGGAATAATCTTTTCCCAGAACAGGCCAGGAAAATGGAGCAAAGAGCAGCTCTTATTTAATAGCTGCCAGTCTGATTTTAGTGTCGTTATAAAGGGTCACTGCAATCAGTCAGTCACTCAGTTCTGATTAGTTTACTTTGGAAAAGCGACCCCCCTTCAGTAAGCAATTTGTCCTGATGAAGTCAGACTTGGGATAGTGACCAAATCCTTAAATCACATTAGGTTATTGTGTGTGTGTGTGTGTGTGTGTGTGTGTGTGTGTGTACCTGTGGCCTTCTCAGGGTTGTTACACATGAAGCAGAGCCAACCTCCCTCTTCCTCACTATAGCCAAACAGGTCAAAGAAACGCACCTCTTCTAGCTGAATCTGGAGACTTTCCAAGTCCTGAAGGCAGAAGAAAAGAAAAACCTCATATTTATTAAGTGTCCAATGACTATATTTAAACTTTATAGCTGGTATTTATTAGTACTGGCAATAATACTTTTTCACAGAAAACCTTTTGACATGTCACAGTAGGAAAAGCCCAAGTGTAAATGTTAAAATGGATGAACTCCATTTAACTGCTTCAGTTTCAGGGTCCTGGTATTGTGTAATCCAGTCCACATTCACACTGTCATGACTTACTGGGACATCTGAGTAGAACAGTGCACACATAGCCTACAATAGGACTGAATTAAAGCTATTCAAATATAATAGTCTATAACCTGAATCATAGATTTTCATTGATGTTTTCCTATAATATTTTGTGCAGTGTCCTCTTGTGTTTTGGACATCTGTGGAAACAAGAGTGTCGGTGTAGATCCATTTGGAAAGCCTCTCTTCATCTGCAGCTTAAACAAATGTGGAGAAGTGTGACAGATGCAAAAAAAAGATGAATATTTTTGTAAACCAAATTGTCTCTGCTCACATTGTTTGCTGCTGTTTATTTATACTGTACACCTCTGTAGTTGACTCATAACAATGTGCACAAGGAGACATTTCCAGCAGTTTCACAGAGCACAGTGGTTTTTTTTTTTTTTGATAAGTGGAGTACTGAGATGAAACAAAGAATAGGAAATTTATTGAAGTTTATTTACAGTATTGGGATGTTATTTCTAGTATCTACGACACAAAACACTATAAGCAAAAGGAAGGAATGGGAAAAAGAAAGGAGTTTACAGGAGAGGTTTAACCAGACCGAATAACACTGTTAAAGCTTGTTAAAGCTGTTGTACATGCAGACACATGCACATACAGACAACCAGTGTATACACACAAATGATAAGTGACCCTCATCTCTAAGAGGCACTTAAGAGCCTGACATTCCAGTTTTGCAACTGTGCATCAGTGTGTGTGTGTGTGTCAGAATAGAAAGCAATGGAAACCAAGACCCCATTTCAAATCCCTGAAGACCCCCTGCACATGGTAAGAGTTATACTTCACTTTAAATACACACGGACACACTTCAGTGACACTTTAACCCACGTGATAATACGTATTTATCTTAGGCTGGTTTGGAGAGAAACAGGAACATTTAAGGAGATGATGGATTACTGTCATCAGTCTTCATGACAAAGAAGCAGTCATTCTCTGTGTGTGTATATGTGTATATGTATATGTTTGTGTGTGTGTTCATAATGTATTTGCAGAGTTTTACTAAATCTCTTCATATTGAATTCCCAGTTTAAATATCCTGACCACCAGCCCAGCAAAATACTCTGCTTCATCATTTCTCTGAACTTTGATCCTGCTGCAGTTCCTTTCACATTTTCTGATGATCCATTTAACGAGAGTGTTTCTCACTACAGCAGAGGTCGACTCACATGAAACGCCCAGAGGGAGCTGGATTTGACGGAATATAAGAAAATCAAGTAGCTGTAATGGCTGAGCTACTCGTGTGTTTGACCTTTAGACCTGTGCCCCCTTCAGTCCTTGATGTTAATGAGTGGGGATGTATATGTGAAAGCCGTAGACTTAAAAACTCTCATTTCAACACACGCACACACAGTACTGGCCACCAACAAGCGCACATTTGATTAAAAGAGTGTCAGAGCATTTAGATTCATCCATATATCAGAGCTTTCTGTGTGTTGTTACAACTTAAATAATTGAGGTCAAAGGGCTTTGCCTGCGGATACAGATTAACTAGGACCATGTGTGGCTGAGAGAGATGGGCCATCTGTGGATTTACATGAACATCAATATTTGGACATGATTCAGGGGACTGAGCGGTCTTCAAGACACATATGTTGCAAAGGTGAGAAATTTCGATTATGATTACTGGAAAAACAAAGACTGGACAGAGAAAACAAGAGAGAGACATTAAAAGGTCCACAAACTGAAAGTACTTGTACTTCACTTGATTATTTCCATTTTATACTTGTGCTCCATAACATTTCAGAGGTAAATATTATATTATTTACTTATATTAGAATGATAATATTAGCATATTAGAAAAAATATATATACTATGAGTTTAAAAAACACAACACATTTGCAGATTTAACTACTGATTGTAATGCAGTTAAAAGGGGACGCCACCAATTTTACAAATAAAGTTAATTTTACTCAACATAAGGAGTATGACTCCTATAAAGAGCTTTCTAAAGATAAATAACTCTAATGATGTCATCCAGGTTAACTTAGTTTCTGCTTAAGACAAAGCCTGCCTTACAAACTGAGAGTGTGGCGTTTGACAGATGTTAGCATTTATCAGGCAGAGAGGGTCTATTCAAAGATAGGTAAGTGAAGGATTCAGGGTTTTGGGCTGTGACTAATACTAAAAAATGAGGATATCTTGGCTTCTTCAGTTTTGACCCTCTATGTGAGATCATAAATAGTACCCATTTAAATCTCCCCCTCGACCAACTAAAACAGTGAAATGCTACATACACACTGAAACATTAGTGTTAACAATCTAATATTTAAATATATATATAATACATCACTCATAGTAGCCACTTCTCTGTTGAATGAAGTACATTTTGCTGATAATACTTCTGTGTATATATATATGTATATACGTGTATATATATGTATCTGTATGTTTTTGAATGTGGCTCTTTTACATGAAATTTATTATTTACATTGTTGTATTTTTACTTAAACCTGACTAACTGATTTTTTTGGATGAATCAGAAACAAGCTGTGAACACAACATTGACATATCATCACCTTTGATAAGTGTCATTTATCATCATTTATTTGGACATTTCTGGCGAAACATCAGTCCAATATTCACTCTCCTTTTAGCTCTGATTTTGGTCTCCACCAACTTCAGAGGGAAATATTTGCCTCTTTAGCTGCTAAATGCTCCACTATGTTCACCAGCTAGTTGCTGACTGTTTGTCTGCTGTTTGGTTAAAGATAAAGCTATGAGAGCGGTGAGAGTGAATCAAAGCAGTAAAGTGGACAGCTAAACAATGAGCTGAAACTCACTATAAAGCTCTGTAAAGCCTACGGAGCTGCAGATTCAGGGGATCCTTCCCTATAGGTTCATCACTATGAGTGAAAGCCTCTTAGATTGTCCCATTGTTTTCACAATGAAGTTTGATTAAAAATATTAAAATATATCAATTATAGCCGCTTTAAGTAAAGGATCTGAATACTCCCTTCACTGAATCATGATCATTTTAGAGACAAAAAGTTTAATCCAGGACACTCATTCAAGGAAATAATGCTACACAGATAAAAGTTATTAAAGTCAGTTATCCCTGGAAAACTCCCAATGTTGTCACTTGAGGCTGACAAACGGGAAAAGCTCCTGACAAGCATCATTGAATAATTTTGGACTTTACCATCATCTTGATTCCAACAAGTTTTGGTTTTCAGAGAAAATAAAAAAAGATCTTTTTCTGGATTAGACAATCAGATTCATGCCTAAACAAATGCCAAGGTCATTAAAATAGCTTCAAAATTGTTTACTGATTACAAAGCAAAGCTGATCTGAATCATCTATTCAAGCAACAAGCAAAGGAAAGACAGAAGCGGAAAGACAATGAAAGACAGACTGTGACTCAGCAGTTGAGGAGCAATGCTTCAGAAGAAACAAATCAGTGAAGAATGAGCCCAAAACTGCTGCATAAAACAGTGAGTAATGAATCATTAATTAAAGTGAAATGAGTAAGATATCACATATGTACTTCCTGGGTCGATTACCAGAAAACCTCAAACTACAGCGTGTGTGCGAGGCTCACCACACCGTAACACCAACTCACAGGCCATGATTTGTATATGGTTTAAATGAGCCTTTAGGAAGATGTTTATAGTGACAAATTTGCAGCCGGGAAACAGGCGGACAAACTCAGTCCCATATTTGATTCATCAGGACCAGAGAGGTGGATTCAGTAAAGAGATGAAGAAACAATGGCTGGATTATGTGGATCTGAATCTAATCTCTCTCTCCTCATATAACCCCCTTTACCCTTTCAATATGGCCCCCTCTCTCTCCTTATGCACCTCACCTCCCTCCCTCTATCACTGTTTGTAGACCATCATTATAATTTGATCAAGATGCAAGATTGTAACTGCACATGACCGATGACGACTGCATGCAGTTGATGAAGAGAGCTGTATTGAATCTGCCGTTCCAGTTTCCATCTTCAGCTTTAATGTGCTGGTTCATTGAAAGAAGAGAAACAAAACAGTCAGAGATAATTCCCTGTAGTCTCACTTATATTTTAAGTTTTGTTACAGAGGAACTCCACTGATTGTACACATTACAGTCTGCTTACAGGTCTGGGGGAGCATGAAAAACGTTGTGTAAAGCCTTTTTTGGCTCCGGATGGAGCTCTGAAGTCTGATAAACAGCCTCAAATGATGTCACTTGAGTCAGCATCAGCTGGGTCTGAAGACTACAAGTTTGAAAATGAAAGAAATTTGGTGGTATAGAGTTAGAAAGAAGTGAGAGTATCAGACCTCTGTAGCCTGATCCTCATCTCTGCTTGAGGCTAGCGTCTCGAGGCTACATAACACACCTGAATATCTGACCAAATTGTTAGTGGTTGCTTTGCATTGTGGGTAATCTAGGGGTGGAAAGGAAGGCGTGGGTTAAAAAAAGATATGTCTAGTTCTGCTGCATTGATTTTGATACAATTGTCCACTGTGTGGCCAACAATGTTAGGAGTGCAATGCTAAATCAGTGGAGTGCTCTGTACTTATAGTGTTAACTCACTACACATATAAACACATTCTGGGTTATTCAATTCTTTGAAAAAGTGAGTCTCTTTTCTTGCTGGTCACATTTGAAAAAATCCTTCATCATTCATCCTTCATTAAATCCCTTTGGATATGGTACACAGTTAATTTAAGTTTAGAGTCGCTTCCACTCAAAAATGTGTTTTTCTTCTTGTTCCTACAGTTGGATGTTTGAGCTTCACTGTGCAGAATGATATATGGGAGTTTGACACTAGAAGGATGTTTTCACATTCATCTGCTGAAAGTGAAAAGTTTCTCTGTGCTCACTGAAAATCCAATTTTAAGGGGTGGGGCCTAGGAGCATGATTTGTGACATCACAAATCGTTTGGAAGTCAGTCCTGGTCCAGTGTGCTACTTGTACAGTGTGATGTAGAACCAGACATAAAAAGAGAGAGGAGAGAAGATGAAAGATAACATAAGGTATAGGATAATCCTTTATTCATTCCCCAGAGGGGGGATGCAGGACAACAGCAACAACAGCACAAGGACAGACAGCACACAACAGCACAAGGACAGAAATAAGTACAGATAAAAAGAGAAACTTAAAGTAAATAAATCATTAAAAGTGTATCAAATAAAACAATAAAATAGACACTGTACAAACAACACCAACTGAAACAGTGCAGTGGTGCAAACAAGCTTACTTAAAGAAAGTAGACAAAAATCCAGGTATCTGCTGCAACAGGTTGCCTCCCGCCCTGCACCCTGAAGTAATAAGAGAGGAGAGGGAAGGACAGAGAGGCATTTTGGAGGTTTCCTGAATAAACTCAACTAGAGACGGGGAGAGAGAGAGGACAGTAGGAGGTGAAGACAGGAAGAGGAGTAGAGAGGGGAGTGTAAATCAGAAGAAAGGTGAGTTGATGAGAAGGGGGAGTGTTGGAAAGGGGAGTGAAGGAGAGATGGAAGAGGGCAATAAACAAGGCTCAGGTTGACAGTCTTGACAGAAATCTTCTGTCTAAATATATAAATGTATGAGAACAAGGTTCCTGACACTATATGCAATTCCAAACAGGCACAGACAGGGACAACAAATCTCATATGTAAACCAGATCCTTTTGTTCCTTCAACTCTTTCTTTCTCCTTCCCATGCTGCCCCATTCTTGTCTTTTCCTTCCCCAAATGTCTTTATCTAATCTCAGCTCTGTCTTTAGCTTTATTCTATCTCTTGGTGTTCAGCCTTTCTACCCTCATCCTCTTCCTCCACCAAAGTTGTATCAACAAACTCTCTCACTCTGGCCAGAAGTAAGACAAACGCTAAAACAATACTTGACAGGTATCTCAGGCTTCTCAGGCTTCCACTGTGCTCAGTCTCCCATCATATCTCATGCCATGTCTTCCTTCTCTTCCTTTTTTCTCCTGCCACATCCTCTGTGAAACTTTTTATTCTACTTCTTCACAATCAATTCCTCTCACCTTCTTCCCCCAATCCTCCTCTTCATTCCCAGCCACCATCCTCCTCTCTTGTTTCATTCTGCATGTTCACATCTTCTTCTTTATGTTCGGTCTCTCCATATATCACAGTGTTTTTTCTCTACTTCTTCTGCTTCGGTTTGATACTACTCTCTCCCCTTTTCTTTCATTCATGATGTTTTTTCAGATGTCCACTACACCTCCCTCAAACTTTTTTTTACATTTAAATGATAAACACAAAGATACTGCGGCTCTCCAATTACGTGACGGACTGAGAGACTCTTCAGTTCTTTTTTTACTATTTCCATGCTTTAAACACATTACCTTTTTACTGTTACTGCATCTTTCTCAACCTTTTCCTCCTTCCCCCAGCTCATTCTTGAAGCTCTTAACTCCCTCCATCCCTCTCATCTTTGCTCACACCAGCTTTCTATTATCTCGGTGCCATAAAACTACTAACCTGAGTTGTCAGAGGCCATACATAAGTCCCTCTTAAATATCTGAAGCCTCATAAAGCTATATAGGCTCCCTTTAAATCTCCCTGTTGGTACAAAAATAACCGATAACCTTTTCTGTCTCATATATGTCATAGCTTACCTCCCTTCCGCATCTCTTCTCTCATCATCTTCCACTACATGTGTTTCTGATTGGCTGACAGCGACAGGAGTAAAGATGTAGGACTAACATGGATTGAAACAAAGAAAAAAGGAAATGCAGAGCATATGGATGGAGGGAAAAGTCATGACCTTCTTCTTCCCTCTATCCTGTTAAATCTCATCTTCTTTTCTGTTTGCTTTTTCTTGGTGCTTCCTGGAAAATGAGACTGAGAACCCATTTTAAAGAAAAAAGAGACATAAAAGGGCTATCAACCTGTGAGTCTACCCAGAGTACTTGGCAGGTCCACTGGATCGCTATCTGTGTCAAAACTGAACCTATAAAGTCGACTGGGTATCCACCAAACGTCACTCATGCACATTAAATACAGTTCTTACATTTTGCTCGCATAATTTGCAGCAGTGTGTAAAACTGCTGCCAAACATTCACCACTTCCTGCATGTGTTTCACAATAAATACATTTTAATATGAAGCCAGTGGTACGCCTTTACTTTGAAAAAGTGCTGACACTGACTTTTGTGGTTGGCTAACAGTAACAATAATTTATTGTTATAGTTTTTCTAGTGGTAGACCTAGTCATTTTCTGCTATTTTTTTAAACTTCACATGGACGAAAAAAATGTCATTACATTAGTTACAAAGCTCGATGAAGGAGAACTGACGTTACATCTTAGTAAAGAGGAACTTGTTGGCATATGATGTTAAAAAGGTATTTTTTTGTATGTGGCTGCTTGGATGTGAAAGTGCATTTAAGCCAAATTCTCTGGCCCCTTCTAAACATAAAGAAGTAGACAAGACTCTAACTGAAGCAAGCAAATAATTTCAAATGTAAAGCTATTCCTTTAAGGTACAATTGAGAACAGCAGGAAGCATATTTTACTGGTGACTGAGCAGGTAAATCAGAGATTTTAATGGAGACTGATAAAACGAAGACAGTAAAAGCAGAAGTTTACGACAATGTTTGAACTGTTGAGTGTCACACAGCATGAGTCTTCCAGCCCAGTGTAGTTCCTATGTGTGGGTGTATGTGTGTACGAATAACTGAGTATGTTCAGGCTCCATATGGTAACCATAGCAGGTCCTTCTCATTGCAGCTATAACACACGTTTAGAGAAAGACAAACGACAGCTGTATTTTCTCTGTGGGTCTAATTGTTTCCCAGCGACCACTTAGCTCGTCACATTATGAAGGGGCAGCACAAGGAACACCACCCACACCCACACGTTACAAAAACAGACATTGACACAGGCACACGCACACACAGACCTGATGAGGACGAGGAGAGCAGAGGCCTTGTATACGAAAATGTCAGTTTAGTGAATTCCTAATTTAAACAAAGTGGATGTTGAACTTTGACCTATCTGAGAGTTTGGGTTTTTTTTCACAACAGATGACTTCATCCTCGATGCTGGAGACAGATAGCTTTTAGGATTAAGCAGAATGCGCACACACACACACACACACACACACACACTGTGGTCCAGTACCTTCCTGTGTGGCGTGATGTGCTGTGTCATGGCCATGGGGAAGCTGTGAGCTCCTTTCATCTGTGTCTTCTCCCAAAGAGAAGCAAGTCTTTGGACACACTCGTCCCTGGAGCACAGTGGGACGCTGGACTTGCTCTGATCAAGAGAGAGAGAAGAAAAAACAACAAAACCTTTACACAAAACAGAGATATGGTTTGGACAGAGACAGAGAAAAAGAAATGCAAGTTTTGTCTGCATATATTCCCAAATAAGATGGTTTTAATATCAACATTAAATTTTAAGCTTATATTTTTGGTTTTACTGCTAAACGAGAAGAAGTCAAAATTTTCTACAGTGTTGAACTATTCCAGTGAGCATAAAAAGTAGCATGGAAATATATCAGAACCAGATTAAAGATGGAGTCAGCCATTCTGTAGAGAGAAATGAACAAAAAATAAGTTTCTGGATGTGTATACATGCTTTTAAATACAATGACACATTATGTGCACTACATGTGTGTGTTCCAGTTTTCTATGCACCTGCAGATGTAGCAGCATGATGTGTATCCACAGATGAGGCTGCCGGCTGGTCAGGTTGAAACAGGACTTGGCGTACAGACAGTAATGGCCCTTAAGAGGACAGGAGAACGACAGCTTGGCCACACATCCTCTGTTTGAATCTGTCAGAGACACACAAACGTATAAAAATGGCAAATTCCTTCAAATTTAGCAGATGTTCCATGTGCCCATCTTAAATGAAAATTCCTGAGCAAAAGCAGAGTCAGCTCCCTTTCTCTGTGTGTTTCTCTCTCTGTCTCTTGCACATATGGACTTGTGTAATCTTGGGAACATATTTACAGAGTGATTCATAGCATGCAAGGACACCCAGTCTCATAATCATCAGAAAACGTCTTCTCTTCCCACCAGCACCTCCCACGAACTCCCACCTCTCAGCCAACGAGAAGAAACTTGCTTCACATGGCAATCATCTGGTAGATCAAAATGAAATACTGAAGGTTACTTTTTGGAGTGCTTCGTTTTAGTATTTTTAGTTCTATGATACCCATGTAAAATGAATTCTCTGCTGCACAGCTGGGCCTGAGTTTGATAGTTAAATAGGTTTGGGATTTCTTCTGTCTTTTAAAGCAATCGTAATGAATTCATTCACTTTGTGGTAGAAGGTTAGATGAGAAGACTGATACCACTCAAAGCAGAAAAAAGGTGAATAGTGTGCACATCCAAACCCTTGTTGGGTGCAGGTGCAGGACAATAAACAGCATACAGAGGAAAATGAGAGGTTGGATGCACGCTGAAATTCACAAGCTTCTAAAATTTTTATTGATGCAACATGTTTATCTGTAAGATTTTTGACAGCTGGCTGTAAATACAGACACAAAATGACAGCTCCATCTACAATGAAGTCTCCAGCAAATTGTTTTTTTTACACACGGATGGGGAAAAAAGTTACCTTTGGACAGAGAGAGAGCTACCTCCCGTTCCCATTGTTTTTGAGTTAACCCAACTGGCTTCTGGCTGTAGCTCTATTTTACTGGCAGATATGACAGCGGTATATCCTCATCTAACTCTCTGCCACAATGCAAATCAGTGCATTTCCCAAATCCAAAGGAATCAAACTATTCCCTTAAGCTGGCACTCATAGTAAAAACTCTGAAGCTATGCTGGCTATCTGCAACACGCGTTAATGACAAAGGGAAACTACAGCAGTGTCCTCATTTAGGATCCTATGGCCTCAGGGTAGAAGCTCTTCCTGAGCCTCTCAGTGCTAGTATACATGTGCCTGTGCACTCTTCTGTGTAATCCTCATCCCCTGAGATGGACGGTGAGCAGCAGATGTGTGGGTCAGCCAGCAGCATGATGACATCATACAGCTGAGACCACCTGTGACATCATATCCTAAGTGCCTTGGGGTTGATTCTCATTAAGACACTTAATACTAAGAGAGCGAATGCAAAGCACCAATTATGAGATGAGGAATGAATGTGTGTGTGTGTGTGTGTGTGTGTGTGTGTGTGTGTTTAACAATCATTTATTTACATTTATTTTCAGATTTAATCAATTAACCAGAGGCCAAAGGAGGAGTTTGTTATTTTATGTATTGTTTCCTGTGTGTATGTACGTGTGTGTGTATGTGTGTGTGTGTGTGTGTGTATAACTCCTGGCTGCGTCTTAGTTAAAATAACATTAAGGCCAGTGGCAGAGCAAAAACATCCCCTCCTGTCAATCAAAATATCATCACTTCTTGTGTCGTGTTTGAATCTAGTGTAGTGTGTCCATGTGTGTGTGTGTGTGTGTCCGTGTGTGTGTGTTTATGTGTGTGTGTGACCTTTATATGTGCTTAATATGTTCAAAAGAATGAAGCTGTGTCCCCATAGGCGGGGTTCACTGCTGCAGATGGCTCAGACAAAGGAACACAGAAAGGATTGAACTGTCCAATTATTTATGTACGCAAGTGTGAAGTGATGTCTGCACGTAAACCACAGGTGTGTAAGGTCTCAGAGTTCTTGTGTAAATCTGTCTATATGCAAGACAAATGTTCAAATGTATTGCTACATATTTTAGGTTTGTGTTGCTTGAAATTATGTGTCACATAACGTTAAGATTAATCATTTCGGGAGGGGCCTGCATCAAGTAAGAAGAGAAAGATCTGATTCAATATAGACATGGTGATGACAGGCACAGCTAAAAGATGGCAATGAAATCCTAAATCAAGTGAAGCAAATCGAATTGGAACAAGCAGAAATCATAAGACATGAATGAAAATAAAATATCAAACTGCTGAATATGAGAATGAAAGGGGAAATGTGAAAATGGATTACAAAGTTTTAGAAAATGGATTAGATTAGTTTGGAGACGTAAGAGGTTTCTCATTTCATGAACTGCTTGACCTCAGTGAGCACTGCTAAAAGTCTGGTATGAAAACATGCACACACACACACACACAGGAACTGCACCTACATATATACATGTGCTTCGAGCATATTACAAATGCATGCATAACATTCATCTGTTTCTACTTTAAGCTGACTGTGTTGTATGGATGTAACTGAATATAATGACCCTGCCCACCTCAAAACAATCCACTGCCTCTATACCGTAATTAATTTCTCTATTAACAAATTAGCTCCATGACATTTGCCCCATAGAGTTTGGCAACATTCTGTCACTCCAGAGTTCACTGGACTCTGCAGCTGGATGGAAGGACAGGACTGTAAATACGCTTTCTTTTTTGTCAAAGAAAATCCCATGAAAAGACCAAATACAATAAATTGATTATACTAAAAGAGATGTTATTAAAAAACACATCAGCGAGCCATACAGTTGCACTGGGTGACTGGGTGACATGAACCATGACCATGGTCAATCGAACATACACCACCCTGCTGCTGGAAATCATTACAAGAGCACATTCAACTGAAGACCCCATCCAAGGACCTTTTTTGGCTAATAGTCCATTAAATAAATAAATATGTACACACATATGTACTCTGCCTCGGATTAAAATCACTGATCTGCACAATATTAAAACCAAGAGAAATAAATCTCTGTCCGATTAGGGCTCAAGAGACACTAATCAACCCACTAATGACTGATGTGCAAAGCTGCATCTGTATGTATGTGTATTTGAGGCAAAGAGTAAAGGTGGGAAGGAGAGAGAGGAAGAGGAGGAGTATTCACACCATCATTAATCAGCACCAGCCAAAACGTCTGACTGTAATCTCATTCAGGTTCAGCAGGTTACACAAACCCTCCCTCTGATTCCCTGTGTACCTTTTTATTACCCACAACGCTGTTATACAATTATTTCTAGAGCGAATCTTAAAGGAAACACGCACTTCCAAAGCCAGTCATCATGTTCACATTACCTTCTATCACACACTGCTCTGGTGTGGGGATCTGCTGCACCATGTCTTTACAGAACTCTCTGATCGTCTCCATATTGTTTCTTAAATGTATAAGGAGCCTGTCGGCTTCCCCCTGCTCCTCCTTCTCTCCATCCTTCTCCCTGCTTTGACCTTTCTCAGCCTCTGCGACCCCTCTGTCCAGGGCAGACATGGAGCCATCACCCGCCAGCTTCCCCTCAGTAGGCGGTGCTTCCTGGTTCTCGGAGTGCAAATTCACTAATGTGTTGGAGAAGATGTTGTCTGGGCTTGGCTCCAACCCCTCAGCGTCTTCCCCACCATCTGAGTTGACGGAGCGTGAGCGCACAGCGTGGAGGGCCAGGCTCTTTGACCTACGACAGACCATGAATAACAGTAAGAGTGCTGCAAAATAATACATCTTAAAGGGACCAGTGTGCTGGATTTAGCGGCATCTAGTGGTGAAGTTGCTGATTGCAAATAACTGAACACTACTCGTGTCTGTATTTGACAACCTGGGAATTAATAAAGTGTGTAGTAGACACTACAGCCAACGGAAAACATGGCGGACTCAATGGACAGACAGACTAATGAAAACAAACCTTTGAATATTATATTTAGTTTCTGCCAATAGATCCTCCTAATTGTTACACACTGGACCTTTAACAATTAAAATTCTATCTGCTTCCTGTTTTTAACACCGTGCAGGAAATAGTCCAGGGTTAGGTTTCATTTTTTATTTATTTAACAGACCTGTTGAATCTCATCTCTCGCCTCTCCTCCCTGACGGCTTGGCTCAGGCTGTAGCGTCGCTGAAGGGCAGGAGACTCTTCCTCCACCTCCTCCTCTTCCCCCTCCTCCCCCATTTTCTCCTCAAAGGCCTGGATCTTGACCTGCAGCCGCTGCTCTGACCCAACTCCTCCTCCTGCTCCTGGAAGAGATACACAGGGAGACGGCGGGCACGCCTCGTCCATCCTGTAGAACACACACACACACACACACACACACACACACACACACACACACAGGGCAAAGGGTTGGATTGCAGGTGGTGGGCACGTGAGATGAAGCTGGACACATTTGGATGGATTTCAGTCGCCTCACTCTCCCCGTCCCTTCCCACCTTCCTCCCTCCCTCCCTCCCCTTCTGGCTAGCTTTCCTGTAATTCTCGCTTTCTCACGATGACTGGCTCTATTTCAGTGTCTCTCACTCCATGTGTCCCCCTCTCTCCGTCTTTTGCTGGCAACATCTCATTTTCTCCCTCTCTCTTTGGCTCTGTTTTTCTTTGTCCCTCATTATGGTGCCTGTCTCCTCTCTTTTGCTCTCTAATTCAAACTAATTCTTCCCTCCCTCCCTTCATCTCGCTCCCTTTCTTTCTGTCCATGTTTCTTTTTGCGCGAGTGGCCTCTATAACTTCATTAAACAGTCCACTTGTTTTCCTAAAGAGGACTTCAATCTGCCCTGTTGTTGTTTTTCTTTTGCCCTCACCCCCTCTTCTTTCACTAATAAACCACCCTGCCTCTCTCAGTCCCTCGTTTTCCTATCTTTCTTTCAGAGGACCCCAAGCAAAGCATTTGGAAGCCTCTAATTCTGCACACAATGTTCCCTTTTTGGAAAGAGCTGTGCGTGTCATTCCCATACTGCAGCCAGATGAATCCCAGTCAACTTATGCTCACTAACACGCAAACACATGCACACACACATACTGCGTTTTGAAGCACTTTACGTGACTTCTACTTTATTTTAAATATAGCAATTATAACAAAGTCACTGGTGGACATAATTTAATATAAACAATCACAGTTTTGTGAGTAAAACATTTTGATGGTCTATAAATAATATAGACTTACAAATGTAGCTTTTTAAGGTTTGAGTTTAATAAATCTGTTAAATATGTTGGCTCCATGTGTGTATTCTCTTGGCTTTGTGCAAGTTTTAACTACTCACAGATAAATAAGCCACTTTTTTAGCATTTCAGTATTGAAATCATTTTATTTTTATTATTTTAATACTGATTTCATTGTCTATTCTGCTCCTGAATCCAGTTGTTTACTACTTGAGTACTTTGTCCTTTGTCATTTGTTATTTACATTACATTAAAAACAAATAAGTAACAATCAATGTTGAGTTTGGGTGGAAAAAATCCTTACGTATATTAGTAGTTCAACAATCAGGAATTTGCTTCTACGGAACTGTGTTTGGATTGATCAGATTTGATTGACAATGGCCTTAAAACACAAGCAAACCACCTCAGGACGACAGTTATCGTGGCTGACGAAGGGAAGTACATGACCTTTTTCCAACTTCAAACCTGTGACAAGACCAGAGGCAAAACTATACAGAAGTTCATGCAGGACCACGAGTCAAGAAATAAGTGCATTTAAATGATGGGAGGAAATAGTGCAGGAACTACATGCAGGTTTTATGACTTTAATTGACTTTTTCCTTCTGATCCCAAACCAAGTGAATATCTGCTGTCAGATCAGCACCAAACATTTCTGATTATGAATGCAAAGATTCACTTTATCAAGCGAGTCTCATTATTTTTGCCTTTATTTGACCGGAGAGCTGAAGACAGACAGGAAAAGGAGAGAGTGCAGCAAGGACTCAGTGTACATGTGGTTGGATTTATGTATATTCTGGATAGGTGTGTACATAAACAAGAGTAAAACACAACACTCTCATTCCCTGTAAGTGTGTCTCTCCTCACCTGCAGTGCATGGTCGCGCTCTCCTCCAGCCTCCTCCCCAGCAGTCTGGCTATAGCAGTGAACGAGTTGCTCATCCTGTAGATGTCTTTCCCGCAGCCTCCCAGCAAAGACGGGTAACGGTCGGTCAGAGCTCTGATCTCCAGCAGCAGTGTGTGGTGAAAGCTGTGCTCCATGCTGCCCAGAAGGGACACCAGGTAGACCAACGAGCTGTGAGCATGAGTCTGGAGAAAGGAGACAACAGAGGAGACAAGGAGTTAAAAATGATAACGTCTGGTGTTGTGAGCCATGATGGCATGAAACTACACAAAGAACGATGAAAAGAAAGAAAGAAATATGAGAAGAGAAGTTGTTTTACGGTACAAAAACATCCAGTTTAATGTTGTGGGTTATTTTTGAACAGACTGAAAATCACTGAAAATGAGACCAGAGAGGACAGTTTGAAAGTTTTGTTTCACCACATGTGTTTTGGGAAATTAAGAGTGTATTTTATCTAATACGAAACACATTAGTGTTACACTTCCAAGCAGTTTGGGGGGTTTTGGTGAAACTTCTTTTCTTTCTAAATCTCTACAAACAACATTAAATACAAACATATGCAGTTGGCTTAAAATATAAACTTCTTCTTCTCCCAAATGGTTTTGCTGTTGTTTGGCCTTTGAAATACCACACATACATACATATTTCATCATTCTCAGCCTGCTTTTTGTGTAAACTATATCCAAAACATATACAACCTGCTCACCTTTGACAAAGAATAATACTTTATGTTACTTTACGAGGTTTAAACACTCTGTTATGCATATTTGTTGTATTCTCTAAGGAAAGTTAATGCCTCCCTTTTATATCTACTGTTTCCTGTGATATGTAAAACCATAACCAATACAATACTTTAATTTAATCACAAATTAAACTGTGAGGTTTTATCTTTACCCTCTTTGGATCCCATACCGTTATTTAATAAAAACACACATTTTAAAGTGAAGTAAACCAGTAAACACAGAACTCACTGATGACAGATGAACTAAGGTGACATTATTTAGTAACAGCTCTCATGCTGTGTTTTAAGGCAGAAAAACAAAGCTAACAAAACCCCCCATCTGTGCACAAAAACAAAACCAGGGTTTATGCTTGTAAAACATCACAACGCTCAAACTGAAAAAAAAAAAAAGACCTCCCACTGAGAGATTAACTAATGGATTGATGGAGGGACAGAAAGACCGACAGAGCCAACCGGTGCTTACAGAGCTCGAGCACACTTTGTAACAAGGAGAGAAGAATGTAGTTACTGCACAGTTCGGGCATGTTTCACAAGCACTCTCTGTGGGATGCTAAATTTATACGTGGATGCTAAAACTACCAGAAAAGCTAGAAGTTGACTTTATACTGTTACGACATGCCAAAAAGGTATTTAAGAGTGTTTTGAGGTTGAGAAACAGAAGCGTGCCTGGAGTGCAGGCTGCAGGTACAAAGACTTTACTAGGATGTATGCTACTTCTGCAACACACCTTAGGCTTTTATTGTCAAGATGATTTTAGTTTTTCAGGTCTCGTTACAATACTTCCAAACATTACAGCATAAGAAGAACTTGCAACATTTACAGTTTGCAAGTGAGACATTTTACTTTATTAAAAGCCTTCCAGCCCTCCTTAATGGTCAAATGTGACAAATGTTGACATTGTTTAATTGTCTGGAAAAAGCACTTGGCCTTGTTCTCATGTCACATCACTGGTTCAAGTTTTTATGTAAAACCTGCAAAAAGAGGACAATAACAGGAAGTTCTAAAAAAAAAGTTAAAGGAAAGAAAACTATGAACTGTTGTATTTGATTATAATTTTTCATGTTCTCCAAATAATTATGGCAGAGTAACAGATATTCAGGACAGATACAGATCTGGAAAAAGAAATCAGATCTTTTCTGCCTGTGCACAAAGGCACAAACCGACACACACATAAACACATCCTGAAAAAGACACAACTTGGCCCATCACTCCAGTATAATAATCCAAAAACACTAGAAGCCAATCTCCTCTGGCAGTAGCACATGTGTTTGTGTGCAAGAGATATTTGTTAAAAAACGTCATTTAAATATTGAATGATTCAGACTTTACAGAAAAAAGAAAAGAAAACACTGCAGCAGTCCAGCAACAAGCCAGATCCTTTCTCCGCTCACTAACCTGTTCTGTCTTTCTTTGCTCGGTCAGTTTCCTCTGATTGTCCATCAGCACACTGATCTCTCTGCTTCCTTTGGAGTCTGGCACACAACCGCTAACCTCACTCCCTAACAAGCCCCATGGAGATACTGCTGTGTGCATGAATGTGTGCTTTCTTTCCCAGAGCGCATTCATTATTTGTGAGAGTGAGTATATACAGTATATCGAGGGAGAGATGATTTCAATTTCTGTCTGTACGGACGAACTGTGAAGACACTCAGCAGAGTCAGTCAAGCGCTTCAAAAGTGATATTCCTGCCATACAAAAACACTTTAAATATTGATAATAAGCAAAAGAAGAACAAACCTTTCCAAGTATGTCAGTTATCTGAGTCAATTAAACTAGATTATGATTAATAGCATACTGTATGTCATCCTGTACATTTGTTACTGGTTTGCAGAGACTAAAATCTTTTACAGTTACATTTACAGTCTATACTCTAATTTCATGTTGAAAATTTTCCTGGAGTTATGTCTTTACACTTTTAAATCTTCCACATCAACAGCATGTCAAGTTCTGTCTCTAAGGCTTGTGATGCTTTAAAACAAAGCAAAGTTAACTTGGGTCCTTTTGGGTTTTATATTTTCCAGCTATGAGCAAAGAGTTATTTTTACCTTCCCAAATTGTCATTTTGAATAAGTTTTATAGGCCTGAGGAAAAACTATCCATATATTTCACAAAATACTGGATAACAAATGTTTGCTTTATGGAAACTAGAATATAAACTGATGATCAGAAAACAGCAACACATGTATGATGCAGTCCTAGTTAAACAGTTTAGATTTTGTTGAGGATAATACTTAAATCGAGTGCTGACTCACATTTTGAGGCTATGTGATTCATGTATGTTGTTGAGTCAGACTGCATAATTTTGAAAGGTTTTTCTGATGTTTTGTCCACCTAATTAATACAGAGATTAAAATAAAAAGAAAAGAGACTAATGATATAATGTGAAGCAATACAAGACCACTACAAACTACAGCCTTAAAAAAAATAACCATAGTCAATAAACATGTTTCTGAAACAGCAATAACACCAAATAAATAACATCTTAGTTTCTTAAAACTGCTGGGTTGGACAGCACTGGGGTGTTCAGGAGTTTCTTTCTCTCAGCGTACTTTGATGAACATGGTGATATATGCTGATCTAACAAGCAAGAAGTCAAGAAACTCAATATAGACTAACTCCCTTCAGGAGGTAAAGGGAGCCAGAGAGAGTTGTGCAATCCTGTTACAATCAAGTACAAATGCATCCCAGTGTGTGTGTGTGTGTGTGTGTGTGTGTGTGTGTGTGTGTGTGTGTGTAGGGCACAAACACAAACCCACAGGAGGTACTCTCCACTGCCATCACCAGGAGGCCTCTGTGGAGGCATTTCCCAGAAAAACATGGGTTATTTTCCAAATGGTTCCAATGTGAAGAAAGACAGGACACCGAGGTCTGACCAACTGTGTGTGTGCGAGTGTGTGTATGTGTGTGTGCATTTGTGTCTGTGCTGAAGCTGGGTTGGCAGGTTCTTCCACAAAAAGATTGAGTAGTAAGGGAGCTTTTGGAGGAAAGGTTGCCCTGGAGTAATAGAAAACTTTATTATAGTTTCCAGCTCCATAATCTGTGTGTGTGTGTGTGTGTGTGTGTGTGTGTGTGTGTGTGTGTCTATCTGTGTGTGCGTGTGTCTGTGTGGGTGTGTGTGTGTGTGTGTGTGTAAATGGAGGCACGCATCATCTAAAGACAGTTGTGGCATATTTCCCCCTTTCGTTAATTTCCCCAAATTGTTGTTAAACTGCCTTAAATGGACCCTGGGGAAAAGAGAGAGTCCTGCTGTCACCTCCATCAGTCTGCACACACACACACACACACACACAACAGACTGACTAATGGGTGACTTCATCCTACCCTATCATAGCGTTGCATAGACAATCATGTACTACTTCCTATGTCTGCACAACACAAGTTAATACAATTATCTCATGCTCTTTATACTCAAGCTAGCCCCATACGTGACCTTGGCACTCCTCACACTCAGTGACTCGCTCACACAGGCTTACGAGCGAAGGAGACAGTGGGGTTAATGTTTGAAGAATGTTAAAGTTTCTGAATATCTGGCACAGTTTTTGGATTTAAATGTTGGTTGTGCCTTGGGAAAAGGTGTTCTATTCCCAGACAGATAGTTAATATCGGTGCAATCATGAAAATACCTTGAAAGATGCAAACAGCTTACAGAAAACACGTAAAAAAACCAAAACGTTTGTATTTCCTCCATAAGGTTTGCGCTAAGAAGCCACAGAGTCAGCGAGTGTACAGAGGGTCAAGGTCACATATGGGGCTAATGTCAAACGTGCTTAGCTAATGGGTGTGTCGATGCTGTGGTATACTGAATATGACCATACATTATCTGGTGTACAGTATGTCTTATGTCGTCCTTTGAATTTCCTTGACTTCAAGTTTTGTGTCCTTTGCATCTACTGCGTTACATAGCAACACAGTCAGCTTTTAAAGCCTAGCCAACAGAAGGATTTACTCAGAACCACTTTCAGATGGGAAGGAAAGATAATATAAACAGAGGAATTACAAGTGCTCATTTAAACACTCGGATGAGCAAATGAAGGTAGGCTCAAGAGAGTCAGACAAGACGGTGCGCCTGTGTATGTTTGTGATACATCACTCCCTCCTTCTGCAGCCCATCAGTCTGCAGCGATGCCACCTTGCAATTTGCTCCAGTTGCTGGGCTAATTTATCTGTGATCACTGACAGGAAATAAGAAGTACACAAAGCTCCCAGGTCTGCTGAGAAGTGAGGCCAATGCGGTAGTAACTTAAACCTGCATTCTTTTTTGTGGCCAGGTAGGTACAGCTCCACTGGTAGCAAAAAGACCTTTGCTTATATTAAGCTCAGTTGAAAATTTGTATTTATTTATTAGCTCAGTAAACAGTTTCCTAATAAGTTTATGGTCTCAATCGCTAGTTTTAAGTCTTCTTCCATGGAGCTTGATGATCATTTTGTAAATTATGATCCCATTTAGAGTAAAATGGCCAATAAAACAGGGTATGCTTTAGGGTGTCACTACCTTGTGATTGACAAGCCATTCTCAGTGGGTCTGTCCAGCATACCACACAAAACTAGGCAGTGCTGATCAAGTATAAATCAAAATTCAGTTACTGCATTGACTATTTTTTTTCCTAAAATGTTTTCAGAAACATATTTGTGTGACCAGGTAAACCACCATTGTTTCCTGCTACAGAGAGGTTCAACTTAAGAACACGGTCAACTCGCAGTACGTCACCACCATGGCGACGGCCATAATGCCAAACTTGGGGCTTCAAAGCAGAACCCGACAAACCAATCACAACACGACAGTCACGACAGGTTCACACTTGGCTCAAGTGTTTTTCCAATTACAGTCAGCTAATGGCTGAAACACCACTTTTTACATGATCAGTGCTATTAGGGGCAAATGAGCAGCCAAGTCTGCAGGGCAGAGTGTTTAACCTCTGGCTGGTCAAAATGAGGCTCATGGGACAAATTAAGCTTAGTCTAAAACTAATTGTGATGTTTTAAGTCTTCCAAAAATGTATATTAGTAGTAGCAGTATAGTTTTAGTAGCATAGTATTTTAGTATAGCAGTATTTGAGAAATGAATTCCTGCTGAACTCATTGGTGCAAGCACATATTTAAACACAATATCAGGCAGGAAGTTCTGTCACAAATGTACATAAAAACATTTCTCGAGGTTAATGTTCCCTTAAATTCTGTCATGCCGGCACCATTAGGTTCCTCACAGAGCTGCTCCTTAACTGTTCCTTCAAGAGAGATTAGTTTCTCTCCCCACCAGGACAGCAGCAGTTTGTTTCCTCATCTCTATGCAGCTGTAGAGAGACAGAGAGGAGTCGGCATGTATTTGTTTAGGACGTACACTCCAGAGGAACACTGACGTGTTAGACAGCAGTCAAAACCTCCGGATTTGCCTGGCCTGTCTGGTGTGGTGTGAGTGTGTGTTTTATACTTGGCAGGACAACAGAGAAAAAGTCATGTGAGAGTGCAGCCGATTCCTCCCTACTAATTAAAATAATAACTCCTGCATGTTTCAGTGTGTGTGTGTGTGTGTGTGTGTGTGTGTGTGTGTGACAATACCCAGTGCCAAGCAGACTTCAGGTGCATTAATAATGTTATTCCCATGGCATTTTACATGGATTTGAGTGTTTTTGCAGTCTGTCTTTGTTTACTACAAACAACCAATGCACCAACAATACAGACATTTGCTTCAGAAAGCTATCAGCATGCACCACCTGCATGTTATTATGTGTTTTTGGGTGATTTTGAGACTGATTTCATGGGAATGTGACGTATGTTTTCCTTCAGACTTTTTCCCTCTTGTCTCTTACTGGAGTTTGGGAATAATTGTACATTTTGTCTTCGAAGGTGTAGTTAGAATTTTTGGTAAACAACACTTTTTTTGGCTTTATTGCAGAGAGTTAGACGTGAAGATTGATTTAATCTACAATGTAAGTCTAGGTGTAAAAAGAAAATTTCACCATTTAATGGGTAGTGGTGGTATTTTATGGCTGGTATCAGAAATTTCCCAGAGTGTCTGCTGGTTACCTGGTGAATTGTAGTTTCTACACCCTGTTTTTATATGGAATAACAACCTGAGTGAATGTGTCAATTTTCTAGAACGAACCCACATTTTTTCACATCTTTCCACAGAGTTTGTATGTAACGATGCCACATTTTAAAATTTGCTTCCACTTTCTGATTTAACTTCAAATCACTGAAGCAGACGTACATAAACACGTTCTTTTGTGTGTGTTTTGAATGTGTGCGTCTGTACCTCGCTGATGATACCCACGGCACCATGGATTTTGGCCACGTGACCCAGGAGAGCAGGACATTGTTGTCCCACAATCCTCAGCGCTGGCAGAAAGCTGACCAATGAGGAAGGGCTGGCCTGCGACACGTCCACGAGCGCACCCAGTAGGGCCTCAGTTAGGGACTGGTCTCCTAGGTAACTGACTAGTGCAGGAACCTGAGGGCTCAACATCTGTAAAGGTAAGAAGAAACAAAGACAGAGAGGTTATTCATTATTTTTGATTATAGCGGGAATCCTGACACCACTCACTAACAAACAGTACCAAACAGAGACTTGATGTGCCTTTAATGAAGGCTGGAGGTGAGAGGAGTGACCTTGGAGCGAGATGAACTGACTGCTGACTACTAATAAACAAAAGCTTGACTGTAGGACTGTCTGTCTGTCTTCCTCCTCATTATCTGGACTGGTCACACTGGACTGCACTAGACTGGACTGGATCAGACTAACAATGGCCACCATTGCCGGCCCCCCTGCTGCTACGTTTTGAGTCATTTGTTCTGAATAATTTCAAAGTTCCATACAATATTTTCAGTACAACATCACTTCCAGGCAATGAATATTAGGATGCAGAGGATTTGGTAACAACCGTGATGAATGACGCTACAATCACAACAGAAATATTTTGTGCATCTGTGTGGGGGGTGGAGATTAGAATAACTCCAGATGGCTTGTTTTCGGTCTCCAGTGCTTCACATGTGAGTGAGACTATCTGTGTTTTACCCCCTGTGCTCTGGTTGCTGGTATGTGGTACTTTCCCCTCATGTTGAACACCAGCAGTTCTGCTCCAAAATATGCATGATTAAGGGAATTCCTAATCAGAAATATGCACATGCATGGCTCCGTTTCCTCACTTCCAACTATTTCAACATGAGCTCATTACAGGTTATAGCAAAGTTGAATGTCTGATTAAGACTCACTGGCAGAGACGTAGCAAAAAAGCCGCACACATACTTCACTGTAAGACAATGCCAAGTTAAATATGCCACAGAGACTTGATTTAGTTGGACAGTCCATTATTTTCAGATAACCCCACAGTCTGAGGTATTGTAGCTACCTCATTATAATTTTAAATAATAGGTGTTTTAATTAGGTGTTTTAGGGCCATGGCTTCCTCAAACAGTTATCCAAGGCTGACGAAGATAGTGCCAACAAAAACCTTGAAGAAATATGATGAAATATACCGTAATTTGTATTTAGATTACTGGGAAAGTGACAGTGTAAGTGCAGTTATAAGAATAGTTTGATCTACCCACACTGTGATTTATTTCTAACACAAAACTACACAAACACTCACAAAGGGATGTTGCTCAGCAACCATCTGAATGAGTCTGATCAGATGGTGTTGCTCTGGGGACTCCAGCTGTGACATCATCGCCGTGAGGTCGCCTAGGTGACAGTGGATGGTATCTGGTTGTCTGGGGTAGACTGATGGCAACACTCGTAACAGCATGTGGTTACCTGCCAGAGAGAGTAACAGAGATGTCTTCAGTAAGCCTCACAGACAAAGTTTGAATATGGTGTCCACCAATTGGATACAGGAAAGGGTCGCCATAGAAAACACTAGTTAGACAGAGAAAAATATCCCGTGTTCAGTGTGAGTTCAGTAGAAGTGTGAAAAGTAGAATTTTTTAAAAAGTAAGAAATTAGAGCTTACATTTTCCCTCAAATAACACCCAAAATAGCAGTCTTTCCTTCCCTTTCAAAGAAAGAGCTTATTCAAACTTTGCTCGATAAAACTACTATTAATACATAATATTTATGTTTTTATGGCTTTTTATATAGTGGAATAGTTTTTTTTCCAAACCTATTTCTCACTTTATATAAGTGTCACCAGTAACTAGTTATTTAATTCCATGCACTGTAAATTACTGCTTTGTAACGTATTCTTTGTACTATAATGTATTATTAATCTTACTCTATGTAGGTGCACTCAGCTGCCAGTTTATTAGGTACACCTAGATAAAACCAATGGAGACTAAAATAGTCCTGCAATAAATCCTACTTTAATGAATACTGTTCAGTTGTTGATGTTTAAGAGAGTTGTTAATTCAATCTTATGATCATTTTGAAGACTGTTGAACTGTATTGTGTTATACTGACAGGTGTTTCTAATATTTTGTCTACCCCATTGACGTCAATGATTGTTAACTAAATAACAGAAATGCCGCTCTATATAATGTAATACAGTTCAACAGCACCAAAACCCGAACTAGTTTTAACTGAGTGTACATAATGTTTGGCTTCATAAAACTTGTACGACTGTCTGACTGCTTGTGTTGTGTTGACACATTCCCAGATCTCAACAGTTAACTTGGTGACTATAATTTTATTACTACCAAGAGAATTGATTGATGAAACCAGCATTTTCATATAAGCTGTTTGGGGTGTAGCTGTACTGTAACATCATGCATATTTGCTGTAACTGTTATTTTCTTTTCGATCCCCTGTCGTGATACGCCATCTGTGCTCAGTAAATAAATCTTTCTCCATTTGTTGTCAATATTCCTCCAATGATGCTGATGCAAAAGAAAAAAAACGAAAAGAAAAAAGAAAGTCAGTGCTGACGCATGAGTGGACGTAAAGGCATTTGTAAATCAGCCGCAGCCCAACAGAACCCACGCCATTACCCAACAGCCCTTGACTCACGTATGCAACATCTTTAAATGATTCACATTGCAGCACAAAGACTCTTGTTTTCAAATGGTAGGTTCATTATTGGTGACATTTCAAGATTTCAAACAATGGCTTTTGTGTCCTACAGTGAACCAAACGCCAGACAACAAAAGATATTGTAAATTAAATGTTTAACCACAGTTTTTTGGATCTTATTATAAGAGATGTATAAAATTATGGTTTGTGTCACAGATAATGAAGGATTTAAACCATGGACAAATTGTATTTGTTGATGTCTTGCAATTTATTCTAATAATCTTTTATTAAATGAACAGTAACAGCCGGACAGACTGAAGGGAATACTGACTGAAGAAAGACACCTGTAATGTAACAAACAACTTTATTATGAGACATTTCATCAGGTGTGGGTTACCATGTGATGATTAAATCAGATTAGATTGAATAAACTTTATTTATTCATGGTGGACTGCAAGAGGAAACAGAGGGAGATTATGCAAGAAAAAGTGGGTATCTTGCTGCTATTAATGAAATGTTTTTATTATTAAAAAAACCTGTCCTATTCTGACCATTTAGACCAATTTATTGTTTTCTTTTAAAGCTCCATTTTATTATGCATGTTTATTCGTGTCAAATAAATCAATAGTGTATCAACAAGAAATCATAGGGGATATCATTAGTTTTGCATGTGTTATGGCATTATATGATTATTAACCAAATTATTGGACAAAGTAAAGTTTTGACATGTTGTAACGTTAAGGGATTATCAAAGTGATTATAATTCATCCTCAAGCTGCAGCAGAATTGCCTTTCAGTTAATAGCTAGACATTTAAATTACAGTATTATCATACTAAGAGTATTTTTAGTATTTATCATCCACATCTGGGCCAGAATATGGTGAACTTTTGTCATATTGAAAAAAAAATCTTAACCTAAATAAATGGTCTCACACAACAGATGATCCACAGCTATAAATCACTTTAATCACAGCTTTAATCCTGGAACAGATGACTGGCGCTGATCAACAGAAAGGACTGACTGTTCTGTGCACATAAATATCTAGAAGATGGTCAGTGGCTCTTTTTCATGTCCCTTTCTCCTCCCTTTAATCATAGATCATACTGTATAACATCACACACATACACCTATCTCTGGACACAAATCACCATAATAAAGAGACATTTACAGTAAATGCACAAAAAGAGAGCTGGTAATAACCATAAAGCTGAGGTTGTACAGAATGTACAGGTCTGTTCAGAGGAATGTTAAAAGGCTGGAGGAGATGAGAGTGTGCACAGAGACATACAGAAGAGGATTTATAGAGCTCACATTTAAATGCAGTACATGTGAGACACAACCTGACTGGACTGAATATGCTCTTTTGATTTGTGCTTAAATATACTTACTGATACATATTTTATTTTGCGAACCCACCTTTTTGACTCCCACTGTATGTCCCTACAGCTTTCTCTGCGTGTGCGTGTGAAAGTGTGTACAGTATTTGACCTTCATACCTTCATTCCAGCATACACCCAACCCATCATTATGACTAACAAACCTCAATAAAATATCCTGTTGGTTCTTTAGCAACACAAAGGAGACATTTTTTAAAGGCTCCTCAGACATTTTCCAACAGAACTGAGAACTGACTGATCTGTGTAACTATTGTTAACTTTATGTGAAGAGGCAGGACAGGACATGGTGGCTTTCTTTTGCTGTGATGTTTTCCAAATGTCACATTCGAATCCCAAGGTGAGTCACACAAGAATATTCATACAGCTCTGGAGAGACACTTAACTTTGAATAAAAAATGACTTCAGTACAGCTATTGGCTACCTTAGAGTAATATTCTTTCTTTGTCCTTACTATATTAAAACAAAATACTTCCATAAAGGCCCTAAGAGGACACTAAAACAGACTGAGTCATGGGAAAATGTTTTCAGTGTCTTTGGTGTAGATATATGGCTGTCACAACCCACAGCAATGACAAAACCATTAACAGAAGGTATCACTAACAGTGCTGGGACCAGCGTCTGAATCAAAGTGCACATGCATATTTCAATTTTAAATGTTTCAAAGTCGGTAAGACCAAACCACAAGTGGATCAAGATATTTTATCATCGCCATGCTAACATGCTCAAAATAACCCTGCTAACATGCTGATGTTAGTCATATCTCATGTTTATACCATGTACACCATCTTAGTTTAGTTTCGCTAATAATTAGCAATAAACACAAAGTGCAGCTGAGGCTGTCGGGGTTGTCGTTGTAGCTGTAGTTTTGCAAGTATTTAATTATTAATAAAAATTTTGGACAAATATTGTTTTTGACTGGATGGTGGTGCTAGATGAAGCCAGTGGATCACCAAAGGTATTACAAATCATCCTGAGGAAAACATGAATGTGCGCACCAAAGCTCATGGTCATTTTTTCCTTGAACTGCTCAAGCAGTTAATTAATGATAACTGATGCACAGATTGTTGCAGATTAGTTTCCTGTCGACTGAATAATCAATTAATCAACTATTGTTGCAGCTCTATTTTGGACAAAGGAATTCTATTCATATCCAACAATGTACAGCCAAAAGAAACTCCCAACACTGAACTCTTACGCAAGGGAGGTTATTGTACAGGACAAAAATGCAACGATCAGCAGAAATGATATCCAGAGGGATGTCTCTGTATAGCTTTATGGCTTAAACGTGTTTCTGTAGCGCCAACACTCACATTTTGTGTGTGTATGTCCTGAAAGTCATATATCACACATCTCAAATAACCTCAGGTGGGCGAGAGTGGGGAGAAACTCAAAGCAAAATGTAAGAGACAGGAGTCAAACCTCTCCCAGAAAGCCCATATCTTTGGGATCCTGTGCATTTTTGCTGCATGAGCAACGCCCCCCACCCCCCACCCCCCATTCAGCACCATGTGAAACATGACTGTCCAGCTGGAAGAGATCCAGTGCAGAGCGCAAAGAGAGAAATTTAAGGGTTTTTCATCACGTGTACACATGACTCAAAATGTTTCATGCATAAAGACATTTTTTCTCAAAATCATAAAGTGTAAACTATAACAGCAGGCCAGATGTGCAGCAGTAAAATCCATACATCAATGTACACACACACAGTCTCTCCTGCAAAGTCCCCTTTTACCTAGATAACTTCATCCATACAGACTGAGTGAAAGACAAAATTTCCTATCCACTCCGACTTAAACTTTGTTTTCATCCCATATCATCTATAAAGAATACACGACTCATCAGTGACGCTTTCAGACTCTGGCGAGTCAAACAGACATGTTCCTCAGCACGTCTCTCACTTACTGCAGAGTCAGCAGTAATTAAGCACAGCTGGAAGTGTAGTCGACACATCTGCACACTTGATGTCATATGATATGATATGACATCAAGATAATGATGAGTTTGTCCATCAGTCCATCTTTCCACAAGACTTTTCATTGCACGTTGAGACTCTCACTGTAAATGTTTCAGCTGTTTGAACAAACGTACAATGCTGTCAAGACAATCTCACATCTAAACTCACTGTTTTATCCCTTGAGGTTGAGGATCATATATGCCAGTGTGTAATGACAGTGACCAAATAAATGCTTTTCCACTCATCTGGCTCTAAACAAAGAGTTAGTTGGACTACCAACTTCAACAAAAGCATCAGATTTCGTAGTAATCTGATGCTCTAAAACATCTGTGTAACGTCAAAAACCAACAACGTACTGCATCTTGTAAAAACAAAGTCCCTTCCCCAACAGTTCATGTGTAGCAGGATGATTTTGTATGTGTAAAATATGTAAAATATGTAAAATTATCTTTCTTAATATTTACAGAATGACATTTTTTTGTGATGTATGATTGCTTTTATCTCCGTGTTAAAAGGAAGAATATGAAGTGCGCCCTGTGGAACAATTCACTATATTCATCTTAAAAGTAAAAACACCTAATTTATGGTGATAAAACACATAGTAGAGCAACTAAATTCTCTGATGAATCAAGGCTTTAAATCCTGCAAGGTAAAAATACATTTGATCTTCACTCTGTAATGTTTTAAATAAAGATGAAAGTCCAAATAAAATATACTCCTCTGGAGAATGCTTTATCACGATTTCTTCAGAATAAGTTACATTTACCCAAGAACACACACACAATGCACAAGAGACAAACAGGCATAAGGACACACACTGAAGTAATTTCTTTACTGCTCTGTCAGAGAATCTTGTATGATGTGTTTCCAGTGGGCATAATTCCCAACTCAGGTAGAAGTCGAAGCATGAAACATTTATACTGCACACATGCACACACATACTGTGCACGTGTTTGTTATTTTCAATTTCTATCTTTAAGCATTACATATTTGTCTGCCTCTCTCTATGATAAGGCAACATACCCTTCTCAGTTTGATACCTTCTATGGAGATATGGGTCCACTCAATGCCTTTAATGCCTTTTTTAAACTTTTATTAACAATTAACAATAAATGCAGCTTTAAAGTTCTACTGTGTAACATTTAGGGGGATCTTTTGTCAGAAATGGAATATAATATTCATAAGTATGTTTTCATTAGTGTATAATCACCTGCAAATAAAAATTATTGTGATGAGCCGATTTCATCTACAGAGGGAGTGGGTCCTCTTCTACGAGTCCACCATGTTGAACCTCCATGTTTCTACAGTAGCTCAGAACAGACAAACCACTGGCTGTACATAGAGCCTTTTGCCTTTTTTCACAAGTTTCGAGAGCAACGTAGTTCCTCCTAAACACTACAAAGTCTTCTCATTCTCATTTGCAGTTCGTCAAATACAGACAGAAGCAGTGTTCAGTTGGTTCCGATCTGCAACTTAAACACTAGATGCTACTAAATCCAACACACTGATCCTTTAAGTCTAGTTTATCATTTTCCTTCTAACACATAACTGCATTGGAAGTTCAGAGTCCGTTTTTGTCTGTGTCTGTGATTTCTTAGTCATTCAGTATTACACTATGGCAGAAATTAAAACAAGTTGTTTTTCCTTGGATGACACAAGATTTCTCACAGATTTTACAGCTCAGTCGCTATTTGATCTACAGACTTCAATGTGGTATCAATTCAAAGTTTAGAGTCTGGTTTCCCTGCTTGTTTCTGTGTTTTGAGTTATGAGACACATCTGTCGTTCTATGCTTTCAATTCAAAGTTTTAACAAATTTTTTAAATTATGCCTACGAAGATAATGGTTGAACAGGGTGGTTTCTCTTTCCAGGAAATTGATCTTATTGTCAGTGGAGACAGGAGGGTAGAAATAAATATGTTGGCCATTGTGAAAGAAGAGAAGAGTAGCTTCTATACAAGGATGAAACACTGTGTTTCATTGATTGAAAGTTTCAACCCTGTTGTACCTAAATGATTGACCCTGTGTACTGACGGACCCCGGAGTACACGTCTACATCAGAGGTTCTTCACAACCAAAGTAAAGCTGTTGAAAAAGGTAAAAATAAAAAAATACAGAACTATTACATCTAATAAAGCCACAGAAGTACATTTTTAAAATGCTGCATGTATTTATCCTGTTAATTCCTTTATTTTTATATTTCATTTCATTGCAATTTTGATGATTTTTCTGTTTTTGTTCAATATAACAATCAAGCTCAAGTACACTTCTGCCTCCCTGTAGCAAGGCGAGGAGTTAAACCAGTTGAATTCAGCAACTTCTTATAAACTCAATAAACTTTTAACAGGTTAAAGCATTATTGTGTTCTTGTGTAGCAGTTTTGCTACTTGTCCCTTTTTTCTCACACAACTCCCCCTCTCTCTGTGCAGCTGTCTGAATGAAAAGGCTGTTCCATCCAGATAACAAGTGAACAAGTGTGCGTTTCAGTAGGTATTTGTGAGATAGAAAACAGACACAATGAAAGAGAGACACAGGCAGACAGAAAGATGGAAGGAGGGGGAGAGGGATGAGAGTGGGAGAAGGGGCAAATCCCAGAATCTCATGAGGAAGTCATTATTTCCACCCCCCTGAAAATACATACACACAACAATATATAGTTGCACACCCACACCAGACAAATGCAAATACAGTGTATACACACAAATATGCGCATGCACACATGGCGAAGGCTGAAAAATAAATAAATAAACAGAGCGAAGCTGGAGAACAATAAACCCATTTAGAAACCCCTGATGTCTGGGTTCCATTCAGACTTCCCTCAGTACACACACACACACACACACACACACACACACACACACACACACACACCTAAACACACACACACACTCTGCATGGGGCAAAAATCAGGAAAGTTTATGTTCTCTGCTTCCTCCCCCTTCCATTACCTCTTTCCCCCCTCTCTCTCTCTTTCTCTCTGTGAGTCACAGGAGCTGCAGTTACATCTGATTACGACACACAGGCTACCTCCAACGACGCATTACTCACTGCCGCTCGCAGGCTGGAGCGCTGCCTTTACATTTCTGTACTTGTGAAGTTTTCACAAGAACGGAAATTTTGAGAAAATTGCCTCACGTTTGAATGTGTTGCATAATTTTTTTTATCAAGTAATCTTGACAATACTATAGGAATATTATAACTATAATCTAATTACCCATTTTTTCAAATTATACTTATTTACTACTTTTTGTTATTTGATTACATGATCCCAATTACAAGTAATCAGTTACTAGCCAACCCTGGTGGTAGTGCCACATGTCAAACAAGCTAACAAATTGCAGATTTGCAGGCCTCTAACATCTTCATGCACAGGTCACAGGTTTGGAGTGTAGTTTGATTAGTGAAACGTACAAATTAACACAAGAAGAAATTGTCTCAAAAATTGAACTTTGCAAATTTAGAGAAATGGGCTCTGGTGGCAACATCGTAGAAAAGAAGTCAGACGGGGCAAGAATCACAAGCAGTTTGATGATCACACAGATCAGAAACGCCTCTTGGCTAAACTGATTTGGAAGTGAAAAGGAAGTCAAATGTAAAAATATCACAGTTTACGGACATCATGGTTCAACTTTGACTTTGACAAAGTTTGAGGGATGAACACTTCAGGCAAGCTCATGTTTGGGTTCACCTAAGTAACAGTGGCTTGCTTACAACCTGATTGCCTGCCTTGTCAGACTTTGCTGTAGCGATGTCACCATAATCCCAAATGTCAGCATTTACAGTGGTGATTTATAATGATTAACCAAAGTTGTAATAAACTGGATTTATGCATTATAGGTAAACAGGGCTGAGGATTAAGGTCTGCACAGTAAATCAATGGAAAGCGCTCATAAGCACTGTATAGCAATACAATTGCGTGTGTGTGTGTGTGTGTGTGTGTGTGTGTGTGTGTGTGTGTGTGTGTTGGTTGAGTACTCTAAACTCCCTGGCCTCCTGCCAAAGGATTGCTCAGCATTTAACGAGACGGAATGAGAGAGAGAGAGAGAGACAGAGAGAGAGAGAGAGAGAGAGAGAGAGAGAGAGAGAGAGAGAGAGAGGTGGGGAGTCATTAGAGAGGAGGGACAAATACTGTATGAGAGAGTGAGGGGTTGAAAAAGAGAGTGGTGGACCTGCAGCGCTGTAGAAAGTGAGACAGACAGAGAGAAGCAGCAGAGACAAACAAACCACACTCAGCCAACCTGACAGTAACCTTCTCTAACAACACACACACACACACACACACACGCATAGACAAGCAGGTAAGAAGAGAAGTGGACCTGCAACTTATCAGACTCACTGATTCATACACTCACTCACACACTCAGCCAGAAGAGCAGCAGCAGCAGCAGCAGCAGCATGTTTCAGTGGAGGCTCCCCAAGGCAGTGTGTGTGCTGTCAGCATGTGTGTGTCTGGTTCTCGCATATGGGGAGGATGATATTGAGGTCAACTACGCCGACACCTACTACAATGAAATCACAGATGGAGACACGCCAGAACGTAAGTGTTAAACTGTGCATGCGTGTGTGTGTGCTGGAAGCAAAGAATTATCTGATTAAGATTCTCAGATGGCCATGGTTGGAATTTAATTAAATTCTGGAGCGTGACATTGATTTCTTGTAGGATTCATGCATGGGGTTGTGTGAGAGGTGAGATGAGGACATTAGCTTCATCATCCCTGACATGCTCCTAAAAAAAGATGCACTAGGCACCAATCACAAATATATAGTACTGTATGGAGGGGTCCAGTTAGCCCCCTCAGAGGTTGTTAGACACAGTTCTGTTCACACTTTTTTCACAATTCTTCAATTTAGTGATTAATTAGTGTGAGATTGCTGATTATGTTGCTGGTGTGCCTATCAGACTGTTCATTTTCATGTTCAATTTGGTAAGTTTTGAGTACTTAGATAATAGATAAAAGTTAAATGGAGAAAGTAAAAAATATAATAAGAAGAAATGAATATTTTCTATAAAAATAGGAACTATACAAGAGCAATCAGCAGCTTTAAATACAATGTTAGACAGAGAAAGAGACAGCACAGTATGTATAGTATACAGACTGTTGGCAGAGACAGAGTTTGTGTATGAGACGAGCAGCATCAAAGAATATGCTGAGCCAGAAAGGCAGAGGGCTTTTTCAGCTGCCGACCGGGACAGACACATATTACAGCATGAATGACTGGCCACCAATTGCAAAAATACACAGTATATGACAGTGAATCTCTTCTCTAGGCTGTTTGGGAAAGGATCATAGTTTGTGAGAGAAAAAAATGTGCTCAAGTGTGTACATGAACGTGTTTGTGTGCGTGCAATGGGCCCCTCACAGCTCGCATTCTGCATTTGTTTGTTGCTTTAAAGCTGGCAGGAGGTATAATTGCAGCACCAACTGTTTACAGGCAGCAAACTCTGGGCACAGCCTGCCATGTGATTAAACCTAACTGAAGGCAAAAAATGAGAGTGGCAGTGAACAGATGCATAAGAGTAGTAAAACACAACCTCATGAAGTGAAGAGAGAACAAAAAAGATTGCCAAAGCAAGAAAAGGCGGGTGCAAGAAGGACAAAGAAATACAAAACATTTCATAATTGGCTTGCTGGACAAAGGAAGGAGAAGTCAAATCATGTGAGCTCAGAATGGTTTTGTATGCAGGTGTGTGAGGAAGGAGAGAGGTCAAAGCCTGGAGGAAGACACAGATCATTGCTCCTGACCTGATAAAATCTCTGAATCTCTGAGTGGAATTTGAATTAATGAGGGAAACATGAAAGAGGTCATGACACACTCCATTTTAAAATTAATGAGTATGGCTAATGGCTAAAAAATGATGGCAGATAAGTAAATGACTGCTGGCAAGAGGAGGGTACAGGTTGTAGTTCACATCTGCCTGCTTGTTGTTGTATTCTGTTTAAAATGAATGTAAGTGTGCAACTGCTACTTAAAACCCTGAAGTTGTGGGTCAACGGGTTGAAAGTCACAAAAGAATCATGCAATGAATTCATTAAAGAACATTAGAAATGATTCAAACAAAACCAAACTGTGATCTGTGGTACACAAGTGGTAACCAGTTCATAATAAAAGATTAGACTTAATAGGTAGGTTAAAACCACCACAAAGGGTCAAGGATCCCAGCTAATTTTGCACTCCACTTACTCCCAGATCCATCAAAATCCTTTATAAACCTCTGACAGTCCTGCTCTTTGAGTTTGGTAAGTCAGAGGGAGCAGAGTGCATGAACCTTCTGCTTAATTTACTTTGAACCATGGAGAGAGGCAGCCAAAACAAATCCTGCAGTCCTGTGATAATGCCCCTCTAGAAGACGTTTGCAGGTGTAAATAGACTTTGAGAGGCTCAAACGTTAATCAGAACAGTGTGTCTGACATATATTCTCACTCCTGGATTGTTTTACTCTCCTGTCTCCGTGTTTCTCTCTATACTGCTGTTATCTTTCCCCTGCTCTCAGGAGGTCTTCCTTTTCCTTTACAGTGTAAAAGAAAAGTTCCTTGCGGTTAATGAGTCAATTGTCCTGTTTCTTTCTCACGTTCTCATCTCTCCCCTAAACAACCTCACTCCCTCTTTTGTCCCCAACTGTGTTGTTCATCTTTTTGGCTAAATAAGACATCTGCATCCTGCAGCAATTACAATTTTTTGCCTTCTCCAGCAGACTTCAACATGTTTTTATTTTTTAGTCTCTCTCCTTACAATTATGGCCTTGATGTTCCTGTCAAAGCTGGAGAGATCATAGTATGTTCAACTCAGCACATCTGATAAAAGATACTTCCTGCTTGCTCTCTCCACACCTGCCCTCGCACCTTTAATCTTTTCAAACTGTGTGGGACAAATTAACTCTTACATTGCTCTTGTTTTTGAAGAGCAGAGTATGATGACATACTGTGTGATGACATAGGATTGTCTAAGGAGTTTAAGTCCAATTAAGTACTTTAAAACACTTTGTGCTCAAGTGCCGCAATTTAAGTAATAATTCATATTCCCTCTCAGTCGTAACAACCAGAAGTCATAACTCAGTCAAATCTTAACACACATATGATACATGTATTTTTAGATTTAGTGTGACTTATACTTTCCGAGTGTATCATTATCTCCAATGTCCACTCTGAATAAATGTTCATAAATGCACTTAGAAATCATAGAAAAAAGACACTCTTTATAACTCCAGAACTTGCTTCAGAATCACATTTTTAAGTTTTCTCCAGTATCAAAGTAATCCAGTAATAGTTGTCTGTGTCTGTTTATCCATGGTTGCATTATAAACATTAACTACTAAGAGCTAAATTGGCATACTTTTAATGGCAGACATTTGCCAAAATACAAATAAATATAGGCTAAAATGTTGTTTGGTGATTGTAGCTGACAGCCGACACTGATTACATAATATCTGCTGATTAAATCTCCCAAAGCATTATGGGAATTATAGATTAAAAAATTAGAGCATGATTATAACGTCAGTAAGAGTAAAAAAAAAAGTAAGACAAGACAATGCTAGAAGTGACAAAATTAGTGTACACAGGGAATGTTAGGAGCAGTTGTCTCAGTTTTGTCTGATAGTGGCCACGCAGACTTTGTTCTACCCCAAAGAAAATCCTCTTCATACACACTGAAACTCTCAATGATCTAATCCTCTGTTTGATATCTTCACTTTTCTTTTTTGTCTCACGTTTGTGTTTTTACCATCCCCGTCTCCAGCCACACTAAGCCCAGCCCCCTGCGGTTCTCCAGACCTGACCAAATGGGACAAAATCTTCTCGATGCTGGAGAACAGTCAGATGAGGGAGAACATGTTGCTTCAGTACGCGGATGACATCATCAAGGTGGAGATGGGGTCACTGCGCGGAGAAATGCTCAGGTTGGTTGGACAAAGGGATCAGGGGTCCTAGTAATTACGGTCTCAAAGGAGATTCAATTAGCCAAAAATGTGAATTGAGAAACTCAGTCACAAAATTAAAAGTTCCCAATACAGTTTCAGTGTTTTAGTGTGAAACTGCTCTCAAAAATGTTATTCATCTGTTGACTTTGTGGAGGTTTTTATAGTACCCCGAGTTGGTGCCTGTTAAAAGGTAATTCAGAGGTTTACTACACTGGTGATCAAAGTTTACGACCTCAAAGTGCAAATGCTAGTAAATCCTTGATCTAATGAGGCACTTAGGACTTGGGCTGCAACTAATGATTATTTTCATTATCAAATAATTTAACAACCATTTTCTTGATCAACTGATGAATCATTTGGTCTATAAATGGTCTAATGATGGATCACGTTCCCAGAGCCCATGGTGACGTCTTTAAATGTCTTGTGTTATCTGAGTGACAAACTCAAATATTCATTTTACCATCATAGAAGACTAAGAAAACCAGAGTATTCATATATGAGAAATTATTTTTTTCCACTTTCTCCTTAAAAATTTTATTTTGCCGTTTCTGTATCCTGAATTCATCCAGTTCATTTTAATTACAATATTTTTATGAGCGAATTGGGAGCCAAGATTGATTTTCTGGCACAAAATGAGGTCACTGAGGGATGAAGATCTTTAGTTGAAAAGGTGCAGATCTTTCACACTGGTCCTTTTTGTCAGGTTTGTAGCCCAGTATGGTGGCTCCTGTGGGGTTGCAGTGGAAACAGCGGGAAGAAGGATGGCCTTGCAGCTGGAGGGCCGCCTCAGAGAGACCCTGGAGCGCATCAGACCCAGAGATCACACTTCTGCTGCTGCTGCTTCTGGGAGTCCTGTCGGGAATTCAATCCACCTGGAGGCGATGCTACAGCAGCTCCTCTCTGCAGCACGAACACAAGCTTCCCGACTCGCCAAGCTGGAGAGCAGTTGCTTCAGCAGCCAAGGAGTTGGGATGAGGATGAATTCAAAGACAGGATCCCAGCTTACAGAAGGTGGAGGGGCTGGGAACCGGGAGCAAGAGGTCACATCACGAGAGGTGGCTTTAGACGGAGTGCTGGCTGCGCTGCAACAGGCGAGGGTGGGACTGGAGGAGGTGCTGAGGTCATCGAGGCAAAGATACTTACCCGCAGGTGAGATATCTATCTTACCATTAGCAATCTCTGTGTCTGTCATTACCTGTTTCTTTCTGTTTCTTTGTATTTCTCTTCACCTTTCTCAACAGTGGCACCCAGACAACCTTCCACCTTAACATTTTCTTCTGTGTTGACACATTCAGGTCACGCTTCAAGTAAAAGAATGAGACCCCCTTCTGCCTCTGAACGTCCAACAACTAATCATGCAGCTTGTGTTCGTCCTAAATACCTTTTCCACTTCCTCTGTCTGTCTCCAGGCGTGTTGCCCTCCTCAAGTCGCAACCTATCCTTTTCCCTTCACTTACTAACATTAGTCTCAGTTTATAATGTACAGCCAAACGAGAAGAAGACAGACAGCAAGGCGTCAGGTATAGGGTCAGCTGTATAATACTCACTTATTGGCTATTATTTCTGTTTGTTTAAAATTGATTATAAACACATTTTGGTAAGTTATCACACAAGAAAAAGCCCAGAAACAGTGGGACACAGTCTGAATCTTTGCCTAAGGACTTGTAGATGTCTGAAGATAATAGCAGACAACAATAAATTGATGAAAAGATGGGATAATACAGATCTCTTGCTGGACTGACTGTGAACACAAATTCTCAGATTTAAGCCACTACAGCATGTGGTTTCAGTTAGCAGAGCTGCTGCTCTGGTTTACTCTTCATCCTTGAATTAATCACTGATTAATAACAGTGTAATTTTAGAGATTTAGTGACTATGTGAGTAAGTAAACTTGGACCAAGTTTAGTTGCACAAAGGCACCACACATGTCAGTAAGACAACTTCCTTTCCTTGAATTAATCAAATGAAACCACACACAAAAACAGGATAGGTTATATTACTCATCTAACACACGCACACACACACACACAGGCACACACACCTTTACGGTCCTGAAATGTAAAACTAGCCTACATACAGAGCGGAGGGAGATGTAATCATTAGCTAGTCGCCACAAAAACCACACCAAAGCACCCTGGAAAACCAGAACCAGATGGAAACCATCATGAACACACACACTCAGCCCGTTCAAATGTCTTTTTTTTACCATTATTTTTGAGTGGCAGAAACCTGAGACAAATGTAACATCAATATTTGGTTTTAGTAGGGATGGAGTGTGTCTACTAACTGGGTGGAGAGACAGAAATACAAGGAGTGACGGGAGGAACGGGGGGGGGGGACTGGAACCAAGAGAGAGAAAGGGAGAGAGAACTAGAGACTAATGGAGATCAAAAATGAAAAACTTAAAAGAGAGTGAAGAAGAATGTAAAACAAAGAAATCAGGTTTGGGCAATAAGCAAGAGCTTTCCACACACTGACACAATGACTACTATACATACCTCCGACAGAGGGGACACACACAGTTTCTCTCTGTAATTTAGGCATCAAAAGATCAATCAACAAAAGTAGGTTTCACAATACAGAGTTCACCAGGGACTATATGAGAGAAAGAGTGAGTGATTAAGAAGAGAGAAGAAGGGGAATAATGAATTTAACCAGATGACCCAGAGTGGGAGGTGTGGGTTTGTGTGTATGAGAGTGTGTTGGTGGAGCAGAAAAAAATTATTCATGTCTTTTATTCAAACACACTTCTATATGCAATACTGCCACCTAAATGTACATTTTCAGAACAACATTCAGTGTGGTCACACTGAAGAGAATGCACTGTATGGCTTAACAATATGTGTAAGGACATTTATCCATATGATGCAGCAACAAACTGAACCAATGCAAACAACAAACTTAAGGACATCAAATGTCGGTTGAATAGTAATAACTTCATTATTACAGTCCTGCAAACTACCCTCATTACACCAGACATGGGCACTCTTTTCCTTTTCTGCGAAGCCAAATATAAAAACATCTATATTTGATCCACTGATGTTTAGATCCAGTTTCAATCAACTTGAATCATTTTTGACTAATATAAGTTTTTACTTTAGTTCCCCTGAGACATCTTCATCTCGCATGGTTTACCCAGGTTCTTGCCTCTCTTTACTGGTAGTGGAGTGCATGCCTTTTTTTTGCTTTCAACGTCATGCATTGTAGTTCTGTTTGTCACTTTCTCTGTAAAGTTCTTTAGTTCAACTGTGTTGAGTTAAAGATGCCATATACATAAAAGCTGATCTGACATCTGCACAAGGACAGGGTTGAATTACCAGCAATGTATTAATACCTGTAGACTACTATTATCCTTATCCATATAACTGAGTACACATTTCAAAATCTTTTTTTGACACTGATGAATAATAAAGATAAAAAAGAGAATGTCATCAGGCCATGTAACAAATCTAAATAATTGAGATACTACAGTGCTTATAACAATGTAAAAGGCAACCTAACGTTGCATATGAAATGATGATTTTTGTGACAATGAACACTATCACATCTTGTTGTTGTTTAGGTTGTGAGATGGCGCTCCTCTTTCCCATGCGTTCCCGCCGAATCTACACCTCCGTCACACCCGATGTCCCTCTCTCCCTCTCTTCCTTCACTGTCTGTATGTGGGTGAAGCCGACCGCTGTCTCCAACAGAACCGTGCTGTTCTCCTACGGAAACCGCCGCAACCCGTATGAGATCCAGCTGTTGCTCAGTCAAACCTCTGCGCTCTTCACCATCGGAGGAGAGGCACACCTGGTGGAGGCACGGGGCGTGTTGAACCCAGGAGGCACGTCAGAGTGGATCCACATGTGTGGGGCTTGGTCATCTGACCAGGGCCTTGCGTCCCTGTGGGCAGGCGGGAGAAAGGTGGCCTCCACACCCGGAGTGGCTGAGGGACACGTCTTACCCGACGGAGGCTCACTCCAGCTGGGGCAGGAAAGGAACGGCTGCTGCCCTCAGTCTCCGAGCAGCGAGAGTGGGGTGCCAGGGTTTGAGGGAGGGTTCGATCCCAAGCAGGCGTTCGCAGGGAAGATGACAGGGGTGAACATGTGGGACAGGGTGCTGTCAGAGGAGGAGATTTCCCAGCTGGCTTTGCGGGAAGGCCAGGGCTGCGAGCAGCGGGGGAACATGGTGGCATGGGGAGTGACGGAGATGGTGCCACACGGAGGTGCTCAGTTCATCAACTAACAGTTTCTTCCGCTTTGTGGTGGAAATTGTCATCATCATCATCATTATCATCATCATCATCATCATCATCATCATCATCGTGAATATCAGCAACATCGTAATAAGCTTTCATGCTAAAACCGGAGAGAACAACTTACATTTTATCATCATCATTGTGTCTCTATAGTTAATTATTACATTATTATCAAAACTTCCATCATCCACATTGCTAATATCATGAACACTAAAGCTGCAATGAACTTTACTGCGCACGTTCAAATGAGAGAAAGCCAACGCTGTGAGAGACTGTAGTTTATTTTTGTGACATAACTTTTTGAACTGCGGCCATAACACACACACACACACACACACACACACACACACACACACACACACACACACACACACACACACACACACACACACACACACCGCACATTCAGTATTCAGTATAGAAAACTTACTGTATTGTAGCAGGACAAATGCTGCAAGCGGCATTTACCAAAGACTTAATTAGACTGCAAGAAAGACAAAAAGTCTATTGTCAAAGTGAACGGGTTCTGAGCCAGCAAACAGAGTAATCACCAGACAGCCATGCAGGAAAGGGAAATAAGAGGTCACAGACAATTACAAGACCTTATCTTGTAACTGTAGAGTGATTTTTGTTTTAGAGCAGTAATGCATTTTCTCTCTTTCTATCTAGATTTGTACAGAAATGGCAAGTGCAGTTAATCGATTATCAATACAAAGCCTGTTTAACATTAAAAGAATTAAATATTTGCTTTTCTTCCTTTGTAGTCTTGTAGGTACAATGAATATTGACTGTCATCTATCCCCATTACAACTGAAAGCAGAGGTACCATACTAATGTGTTAATAATGTGTTGTAATATAATGTACAACACATGATGTATGAAATACCTGTGTGACTGAAAACTGCTGTACTTGCTTTCATTTCAAGCATTGCCAACTAGCAATTTTTTTAGCGACTTATTATTTTAGTCTCATAATTTTCGTGGATTTGTGAAAGCTTTTAAAGCATTTCAAGAACTTACATTTCCAAACTTATAGTTATCAAAGTGTTTACATTCATATGAGTTATATAATTCCAGTTCTGCTTTGTTAGTTTTTTTGTCAGTAGTTCTCATTTAATATTAGGTTAATAAATGTGTCTTTTTTTGATACTGCATAAAGTAATAAGAGTAAAACTGTTACTTTGTAATGTGAGATTGACATTGTTTTTTTTTTTATTTTAGAAAAGAAACTGAGGACAATGTTTACACAATCTAATCTTCTATGAACTAAGTTGTCTTGTATTATACTGTAAATTGCTTGTGTTGTTCTTGTGAAAAAGTGAAACTGAATGTATTTTGTACATAAATATATTTTGCATAACATGACTGGATGAATGGAAAGTGAGGTAAGAATAAACATTTTGAGTTATAGTGTATTCCCAGTGTTCTGTAATTTCAAAATCTCATCAACTATCCGACTATTAGGTCTGCTTATGGCTTCTAGATACACTCAGTAAACCGAGTGCACTTGAGAGCTTTTAGGCTTCATGCTCACAGATGGCTGAAGAACTACCATGCATGCTCATTAAGAGCCATTTAGGGTTCAGGGTCTTGCTCAGGCACATTCAGACATGTGGACAGGAAACTGAACCACTAAACCTCCAGCTAGTGGACCATGAGTGCTCTACCATCTGACCCCTGGCATTCCCCCTTATCCAAAGGTTAGATTTTTCCTGCTCACAACTTTTCACCTTGAATCAACCTCTTAAAGGACGGGTGTGTATTTGATGACCTGGGAACGTGGGATGTGAAATGTGTGGCCATGAAACTCGCAGAAAACATGAAAGGCCCGACATACAGCCAGTGTTACTGGTAGGTTACTGTAGAAACATATTGGTTCAACATAAATTCCACGGAAAGCTACCCATAGCATCTGTAGATAAAAAAGATTCATTCTAAGGTAACAAAAACACAACAATTGTTATATTAAGATGATTATACACCAATGAAAACATACCAATGAATATTATATTCTATTTCTGCCAATAGATCCTCCAAAATGTTACACACGGGACCTTCAATTTCCTGTAATTTTTGCCAAAGACATCTGCTGATAGTGTTTGGAAGAATTAGGTGTTTGCTTGTTTAAAGACAATTTAATTAAAAAGAGTCATACGCCAAAGATAACATTGTACCTACACTGCCAATATATGATGGCTAACATTTAAATTATCATCACAAAGCTCACAGCAGTAACAAGAGTTCAACTGCTGACACAGCATTGTCTGTTGATCAACATACAGAGCAGGTAATTCAAAGTGCTTTACAAGGCAAAATAAAATGGCTTTTCTCTATTAGCTTTGCCTGTCTCATCTTATTATCTGTTCACAAAGAATTGGTTGGATTTACATTTAAAATAAAAAGTTATCACAATGTCTACATAAATCATGAAACAGGAAAAGGTTCAAATTCTCATGATAGTAAAAAATGCAAAGTTTGAATTGCACAAATGATGATATACAACACATCAAATATAAATTCAACACATGTCATGAATATAGATAGTTTTTTGCTGCTCACATATGCTTACAGTTTACTGGGCCCATTAGCTTACAGGCCCATTAGTGAAATATAACAAGTTTCTCCCGCAGCGACAACCTCTGCACAGTCTCTCACTGTTTCTGTAACTGTGACCTGTTACAAAATGGAAACACCACCTTTCACATTCAGGAACCTACTCGCCCCAAACTTTCCTCACTCTGCCTTCTCTTAACCTTACAGGCCAGAGTACAGTCACTACACATGTTTTGCAGCAAGGGAAGCAAAAGAGACATATAACTTTGACAGATGACACATTCCAAACTTAAGTGTTAACTCAAGATCAGGTTTTACTTAAAGAAGGAAGGAACTCTAGGCTCTAAAATCCCTATGGGGCCAAAGCAATGCCACATGTTTCTGTGTGCATGTACTGGTTACTGTAGCACGCTATAAAAAAAAACCCTTTCTGCATCCTGCTGCTGACTTCCTGTAACTATAAACACACACACACATCCCCATAAAGCTCACAATACACTGAACTGAAAGATATAAGATAGAAATATAACAAAGTACAAAATACACCCAATTAATGTGCCAACACATTGTCTTCCAAAAAACATAGAACATTGGAGAGAATTAGTGTATCTCAGGCTTCAGCAACAAACCTTCAGCATAAACACACATACACACACAGTCCATCCCTCCTGCAAGCTCGTGCAGCCAACCCATAACACCCCCATCATCAACATCACCCAAACCCCTATTACATCAGCTCACTTCCTGAAGAAAGGGCTGCTGGGAAAAAAAAGAGAGGTCATCTGTTATTGCTTCGATGAGCCACGCGTGTGTGTGCAGTTGGGCTTCGCTCATGTGTTTGCAGTCTTGTGTTTATGTTGTGTTGTGTTTATGTTGAGGTTTCAGAGGGGAGGAGAGAAGTAGGGGCTTGTTAAACAGGCAACATGAGGTTGAAATGTTCAGAGAGGCGTAGAGGAGCCTCAGCAGTGGGTTGCAGCAGGGGGTAACTTTGAAACTGCCTAGGCTGCATTAAAAACTGCCCAAGGAAACATGAATCTGAACTCGCTATAATAAAGCCCTCCAGGAAGCCTTGTTCACTTTCATCCTCTCTCTCAGTATGTGTGTGTGTGTGTGTGTGTGTGTGTGTGTGTGTGTGTGTGTGTGTTTTCGAGCTTTAATAAGGCCCACCATCAGTTCATCACCCCCTGTCAAGCTGGATCACAGCCACTGGAAGCTTTAGTGTGTATTTGCATATAACTTTTTATCTCCCCTATCTTTTCCTCCTCTTTCTTCTCTCTTTTTTTATTCCCCATTCTCTCTCAGCTCACAAACAAGGCCAGGTTTCACCGTGCATTAGTGTACGCGAGTGTCCCCAGTGTGATATTATGTGATGGCTTTGGGGGACTTCTAACAGTATTGGAAAGAAATCTCAGGTCAAAGTTTTGAAACAAACATTATGACTGTATCTCCCCTGAGCAGCTGACAATCAGGAATTTGATACGTCAATGTGGACTACAAAGAGTAAATGTTAAAATGACACACTGATACAATCAGTGTGGGACTTCTTTATTTGCGTCTCTATTCTACCAAATGAACTGAGTTTGACTTTGGCGTAATGCCGAATTGATGTGTGAGTAATATGCAACACTACAGATGTTATTCTGTGCTTAAACAGTCAAACTGTCAAAAGTCAACTGTGCAGCTAAACATGATAACCATGCTAATCAAAATATTTATTACGTATTACCTTACACGGATGGAGAAAAAAAAGTTTAGCCAGAAAAAAAAGGGTTTCTTGCTAGAAAACACAAAAAGTCAGCGAGTTCTGCAGCTGTAAAATATGTATTTGTAGCTGGGAGTTTATTGCTCGCCGCTATTCTAACCTTTGTCTAATACAGGGCTGCATCATATGGTAAAACATCACATTGTGATTATTTTGACAGATATTTAAAATGCGATATGATTCTCGATTAGTGTGGGAATGATCATCTTTGCATCACCCATTACATTTTCACGGGAAAAACTATTAAAATCATGATGATGTGAAATTTGTTGCGGTCTTTTAAATCAAGATTTGTAGACCAACCAGGGCATATCTGCAGCACTACTTCATTAGATTTTTATCACACATTTGACCTTTATCAAAAGATTCCAGCTTTCTGAGATTTTCTTCTTGCACTTAGCCATATTTGGATTATGATAATATCGCGATTAATTGTGCAGCCCAGGCAAAAAGGTGAAGACCTGGAGATGCTGTGGGACAAACTCTATCAGCAATAAACACGGTGGAGTGTAATAGTTTGCCAATTAGGTAAATGTGCTCCCCAAACTAATCCTTTTTTGTTTTAGTAATTTCTCAAAGGTGACAGTCATTCAACCGAATGGTGTGTGTGACATGTTACTTCTTCACGTCCGTTCATAATACAAGCAAAACGCAGACCTATTTGTAAAATCATTGGTGCACAGGTCAAATACTTCACAGTGTACCCTCAATGGAACAATATTATAAAAAAGCAATAACATTAGCTGATTTGTTGTTGTAATGACTTTGTATTACTGGAGATAAACTGTGGAGTCTTTAGCAGCAATTTAAGGAACAGCATTTAGATGTATTTAGACATTAAGCCACGATGACTGTTGCTTGTTTTAAACACAGAAACCAAATGAAAAACTAGTCTCTTTACTTTCATATTGCTACTCTAATGAGACAAAAAGCACCTGATTCCTGTTTTCCCACTGGCAGGGACCACTTGCTATCTCTATTTTCACCAACAGTTTCATGAATCAAAGGTGTAAAGTGTCTTCCAACTATCTGACGCTCTAAGCTGAAACCCTGGCTAAACTTGTAAAATAAAGCAGACAACAGAGAGCTAAGCTGTTTCATGTGCTGAGCTGCTGGCAGAAAATGTGCTCAGTGGGAGCATCACCATGGTGGGCAACTCACTCTGGTGCTGCATGAGGTGATTAGCACCACGTGCTTGTGTGTGTGTGTGTGTGTGTGTGTGTGGTGTGTGTGTGTGTGTAGGTGTGTGTGTGTGTGTGTGTGTGTGTGTGTTTGTGAGGTGTTAGTTCAGCACGTTGCCAAAAGCACCAAATGATTCACAGAGAAAAACACACCTGCACATGTAAATGCAGAAGAGCCTCACAAAATCATGTTCACACAATGTGCGACTCAATTACTTGTATAGAAAGTGAGGTGTTCTCTATTAACTGAACCCCTGCACAGCAGTATGTTTGTGTGTGTGTGTGTGTGTGTGTGTGTGTGTGTGTGTGTGTGTGTGTGTGTGTGTGGCGCGTGTGTGAAGGCCTGAGGGGTAAACAGATCTCCATCAGGCAGTGCTAACTACAGCCATTTAGACACCTTCACTACACTAATGAGCTTGAAAAGCATCTGTGTTGAAAAAAGGGGTTAAAGGGCATGAAAAAAGGTTTCAGGGAATAGCTGTCTTTAACCACTGACCAGAGGTCAGCTGGGTTCCCCTCTCTGACCTCAAATGTTAAGAAGGGAAGTTGTTGAACATAGAGATTTTCACATTAAACTTCTGGAAGATTTTCAGAGCCCATTAGTTCTGCTTTTAGAGGACACGTGCACTTCCACACACTTCGTATTTGATTTCATATTATTTGGTTTTTGGGAAAACACATTTTATTTTCTTTAATTCTTACAGTTGAATTTCTTGTGGGGCAAAACGCACAAATGGCCTATCATCTGTGTAAACTGAAAAATCTTTACATAGAAGTATGGCAAATTAATGAAAGCAGTGAACCTGTTTTATATGTTTTAAACAAAAATTGAAGTGGAGAATATGTTTATGTAACATTAAAACAGACAAAGACAAACGGCTGTTGCCCTTTTCTCTCCCCAATAACTACCTCTTGCGTATGAGTTTCCATGCAGAGGGCCATCAGGGAAATTAGATTTGCAACAGCTGTTATTTACCATCATTAATATCCTCAATGAGCTGGCAATCATTACAACATTATTCACTATGGCTACTACAACGGCTGATTACAACAGTAATCCATTTTTCTACTCCAGTAAACAAGCTGATCCCATTGTTGCAGATCTGCTACCCTCACAGTAAGAGCATACAAGTGCTAAAACCACATGTCAACCATTAACAACTAAATAAATACAATAACCCTTGTTAGAGAATCATTTCAATGTTCATTCTTAAGCAGAGCTTTCCTGCAAATCTCCTTCTGTGACTCTCTTTTTTTTATAGTCTCTGCAAAAGGCACACGCCCACACACACATTTCCCTAAGTGTGTAAGAAGATCTGTATGTGTGCACGGCAGCAGAAACTAAGGAAACGACTACATAGCATTGGATTTGAAAGAGTAAAGGAAGGCAGGAGAACACTTAAACCATATTTATAGAGAAAGAGTCAGACGGAGTGCAGTTTGAAAGTTTGCACACAGAAACAAAAAACAAAAACTTTCTACCCTTTTTCACAGCAACATCTAGCGGAGCATGGCAGCACAGGGATTAAAACATTTTCATGCAGATCTGTGTGCATGTATGTTAATACACTATCTATGGAAATCTTCATCTGTGTAAACGTGTATGTGTTTCCTACCTCCCAGCACACTGAGTGTTATGGCCTCTGTGTGTTCAGCCAGCAGATCGGACTTGGCAATAGCAGCCAGGGAGAGATAACTGGACATGTTCCTGCTCAGTTCCCTGTTCCCTCTCTGCAGGAACCGCACCGCTACCGGGACGGCCAGCACCATGACTGACGGACAGCTGTAGTTCTGATGGGACAAAAGGAGAGAGGAGGTTTGAGGAGACAGCAACACCTTTTCATATTAACAGTAACTATTTTTCAGCATTTTAAGGGATGAGCCAAATGATATAAAATATAAAAAAATTAAAGATCCCCTCTAGACATGTATGACGACATATATATGGCTTTTAGTATGAAACTGCACACACATCATTTTATGCAGAGTGAAGGTCAAGGGGAAGGACTTAAATAATTGTATCTGTAAAGTGATTTGTGGTAAAAGCGTTTGGTCCTTTAAGCCAGCTCACTGCAGTTCCAGTATTGCTACTGGAGAATCTCTGAACACAGAGCAACTGCATTCACAAACTGAACACTGACAGAAGCAGGGATCTGTTTCACACAGAACCAGCTCTCTCTAGTCCTGGGTTTGCATGGTGATCAGAGAAAATCAAGGTCCTGCCCTTAAAGTCTTGGCCTTTATTTCTTATTATCTACAGTGACCCAGCAGTACAGATGCTTGATCTTTGAAAGCACTGAGAGTATAATGGGAACACTCAACACACTCAGTGAGGCCTAAATATATCCTCACTACTGTCAGCTATGCACCAAATACATTTTGGACCATCTGGGACAAAAAGCAGCAGCTATGAGTTGTGTTGTGTTTGAGGATGCAGATCAATGCAGAAGTTTGTCCCTGTGAACATTCACAGAAGGAAGAATGAGGAAGGGGATTTTAAATACACTAGCACCCTCAACAGGACAGACTGAGACCAAGTGTGTGTGTGTGTGTGTGTGTGTGTGTGTGTGTGTGTACTGCTGCTGCTCCAGGCTACTGTCCCTCTAGAGAAGGTGGAGGAAACAAAGGAGACTCCCTCTGATTTTAAGCATTTTAGAGACAGGAAAGGAAAGAAAAGTAAAGGAAAAATGTATATTCACATTTTTAAGACCACCAGCAGTGATTACATCAATTATATTTGCTCTTAAAACAAAAATCCACTGTTGGATATGTTTCTTGATGTATAATTAATCAGCAGTCTTCACTGCACTCCTTGGATGTTATAAATTCTCCTCTGTGTAACCAGTTTCAAACTCTACCTTCCTCATCTACTTCTACCTCAGAAATACCCAGAATGCCTTTCAACATCATGTTTACTGTTGATGTTGCAGAGAGCTGGAAAAATAGTAGTCTTTCTCTCTCAGTCTGCCACAACTCTATTCTGCCACAGGAGGGCAGTGTCCACAAAAACTTCATTACTCCACCAATCGAGACGCTCCATCAGACTGTCTATCGGTCAATCTACATTACATTTATTTAACAGGCACTAATTTACAGTACATTTTTAACTTGCAAATGAATGTACAGATGTTTTTATCTGTCCTGTCTCTCTCTCTCTTTAGGTAGAGTCACTTTAACATAAGGCACAGGACAGATCAATCAGCCCATATAAGGAAAAAAACACTGAAGATGCCCTCATAAGAAATCCGTGGGCATATACACTACATGTGTGTTTGTTGTGCACAAGCAGCGTGCAAATGAAAACCCCTCTTCCTATTGTCTGTTGCTTACTTCGCTCATCCTCTCTGTGGGAGAGTCAGTGGAAGGGTAAGAGATGCGTTTGTGCATCTGTAGATTCAAAATGACAGGAAGACAAAGAGAGTAGAAGAGAGTAGAAGAGAGCAGAGAGGAGATGAAGGTATTGGAGGGTAAGAGAAGGTAAGAAAAGAGCAAGTAAGGCAGGGAAGATAGGCAGAATGAAATCAATCGAGAAACAGATTGAGAGAGAGACAAAGAAACAGCGACTGACAGAAGAAAGAGAGAAGTGCTCTGATAACTGCTTGAGTTAGGACATTAGAGCCTGGAGCAGCTGCTGTCAGAACTTTTAGTCTCACCTCTTTGAGTGTGTGTGTGTGTGTGTGTGTGTGTGTGTGTGCGCGTGCGCACCTTTCATCAAGAACTACCCTCTCTACGATGGTATTAAGCACATTCCCATTCCCACAAGAAATGGAGGGAGGGAGAGAGTCCCTTTGCTTTTAAGCCTTTTTGCTGTGGAGGTCTGATGTGGATTTACATTTACATTTTAAGGACCAATGAAGTATATTTGCTCTCAAAGTAAAAATCTACCTTTGATATGTTGCATGATGGATGTTAGAATTTATACTTGTGTACCCAACCTTCTTCATCTTCTTTTTTTTACCCAGAAAGCCTTTTAACCTGATGTTTACGCTTTAAGATAGTTGAACATTTCCAGCTTATGATCTGCAGCATTACTGTAAGTAAAAAATACCACCAAACAATAAAATGGTCCCAGAAAAACAAATTGCTTTGACAGTATTTTTGTGTTAAGAGTTGGTTTAGGGGTCAGGAACCCTCAAAGGCATCTTATATTTAGATCATTTTCTGAAATTATTTTTTTTGCTGAGGTAATGGAAAGTTCCAACGTACAACCTTTGTTTTACAGATGAGATTCAGATTCAGAGACTCACTCACTTTGCATTATAAATAATTTTGATATTTTGTTTACATTTATCTAATAAGACATTTTAACACAATACTTTTATTTGTAATAAAGTATATTCATGTACTGCAATATATACACCGATCAGTCATAACATTATGAGCACTGACTGGTGAAGTGAATAACACTGATTATCTGGTTATCATGGGACCTGACAGTGTATGGGATATAGTAGGCAGCAAATGAACATTTTGTCCTCAAGTTGATGTGTTAGTAGCAGGAAAAATTGGTTAAGTATTGGTTATGATAACACATCTAAAATGCTCTGCATATCACATTGGCTGCTGTTTTAATCAAACATGCATACATTTCCAAAGTGTTGAAGGTGTATGCTGTATGTGCAGTTTGTGCTTCAGGGAAAATAAATAACGAAGTACTTATCTCAGGTGTACAACACAACAAAACAATGTCTCCTGTATGTGTATGTGTGTGTGTGTGTGTGTGTGTGTGTGTGTGTGTGTGTGTGTGTGTGTGTGTGTGTGTGTGTTTGTGTTTGTGTTTGTGTACCTGCAGGATACAGCTGGTGATGTCGGAGGCTATCTTGGCGTGCGGTGTGTCCTCTGTGTTTTCACCTTGCGGGGTGAGATTATGTTCCAGACACGACTCCCACAGCCCCACCAGCGCCGTGCTGTGCTGCTCGATGGAGCCCGTTTCCCTTATGGCCGTGGTGATGCGCGTTATGCAAATCTCCACCACAGCCTGGTCATTGTCATTGGTCAAATAGTCCTGTCAGCCAGTAGACAGTAAGAGGATGCAAAATGAAGGACACAATGATAAATGAAGGAAAAACAGATGAATTATGGATGAGAACATGAATAATACATTCAACATTATCCCTGTAATATTTTGGATAAATATAAACTACAAGTGTTGGTTCCGCCTACTGACCGGTGAGCAGGAGATGGCCTTGATCTGGTCCAGAGCCTGAGACAGACAGTCTTCAATCTCTGCGTCCTCCAGAGAAAACAGATCCCCCGCTCTGGATAGATCCCTCTGCCCCAGCACCTGACTGAACAGCTGGTGCATCCTGGTCCTGGTTTAGGGCTCCTCTCAGACCAGTTTGGGACTGGTGTTTCCCAGTTTAAGATACCCTAATTGAGAATGAATATATCCCTGACATAATGATCAAGGAAAGCAAACTTCTGAATAATGGTTTCCTTTTGGTTTAAGGGATGTATAGAAAGTCCTCTGCATTGGAGACCCAACAGAGTAGAAAGTAATACCTTCTAAAAATAACATCAACTTAAATTTTCAGGCAATATTTTAGGCATTCTGGGTCCGGTGAACGCAGTCTAACTGGTGAAATTACTAAAATAATTAATAGAGAACATTACAAACATATAAAGAGTTATTAAATGTCTAAATTCTTGTTAAAAACCTCTTCAGTGCAGTCCAGGATCAGGTAGGTTGGACAAGAGTGGACGAGTCTGGCCCAATGTTTTTCTGGGTCTGCCTGAGGTCTGTTACCATGGAGACAAGGCATATTCTGGAGAAGGCAGTCTTTCTACAGTGGAGGAGCTACAGCTGAAGAGGAAGAGAGGGGGGAAAGAGAAAGAGAGGAAGATTAAATTAACTAAAGAGAGCCAAAATGCTGGGATGTTCACTGTGTATACAAAATAACATTCTGACAAGAAATAGATTGAGCAGCTGAGACTGAGACGATCAACTCTGAGCCAGTAAGATAAGCTGTGGAGGTTTAATTAGGGATTTGTTAGAGATTTTTGGTCTCAAGAAACAGACTTGGACAACTTGAACAGACTTACAGAAGTGGAAGGGAGTCAATATTAAAGGATTTGTTCAACATTTTGGGAAATATACCTGTATAACTTCCCAAGAGTTGGACTCATATCTTAGTAAAATATGTTAGTTAAATAACAAATCAGTTAAATATGAAGCTACCATCAGTTAGCTTAGCTTAGCATAGCATACAGAGTGGAGACCAGGGGACACAGCTATCCTGGCTCTGTCCGCATCGTGGCCGGTAGGAATAACTTCTAGGTATATTGTTGTCACTGTAATGTTGCCAGGCGAGCAGTGGTCACATAACCCCCTGTAAAACCATAACTTACTATTTTCACATTTCAGTTTTTGTACCGATTAAACAAATTAAATGTAATGTGTCAATTAGTGTGTTTCAGGTATATTTCAGTACCATCAAACAAAGCCAGGCTACCGGTTTCCCTCTGTTTCCAGTCTTTATGCTAAGCTAGCTAACTGGCTGCTGTGACCGTAGTAGATTCATATTTAACAAAGAGACATGAGGGTGGTATCAATCCTCTCATTTAACTCTCAGCAAGAAATAAATAAGCATATATCCCAAAATGTTATACTATTGCTGGTGGTGCTTTGCTGTCAAACAGAAGTCATGTGCCAATGATATTCAAAAGCAACAACAGAAGTAACTAAAAAATATCTGCTCACGCAATATACCCAACAGTTTGAAGCTTCATTCATAATGTTGTACTCTCTATAAAAACGTTATGACCAGGTTACGTTGCTGTCTCTGTCCCTCTCTGTCTGTGTCATGGATGCATAAAGAACGACACAATCACACACAGGATGAAGTTTGTGCTTCACAGAAAGTCCTGCAAAGCTAGACCTACCCGCACTGTCAAGCAGAGGTGTGGCCCTCTTTATTTGTGCTTTAGAATGTAACCGCCATGAAACGATCAGAAAATAGCATTTTATCTCTCTGATTCACTGCCTTGTTCTTGCTAACGCTGCTTCTTCTCAGCAGTCACTCTATAGCTCGCCTGACCACCGCAGTGATAAATCCTACTCCGTCTCATTCGTTACAAATTGAGGATTTTGTTCAAGGGTTTTTTTTAGGGTGATGATGTCATATAATATGATGACAGACATCGAAGCTTCATACAAAAACCTCAACAGAAGCTTTGAATGTAAAAAAAAAATGGATATTCGATACAGCCCTGTGCTCAATCACTCCTCTACTGTCCTTCTCCCTCGTCAGTCCCTCTGCCTTTTATAATCCTTTTCTCTCCTTCTGTTTTCCTCCTCTACAAGTGCAGCAAGTGTAAGTTAATATGTGATGATGTGAACTAAATGACTCCTTGGTAATGTGTGACATCTGCTAGAAAACCTTACATACCTTCCGAAATGCACACACACACACACACACACACACACACACACACACACACACACACACACACACACACACACCTATACATACACACACACCCACACCCACACACACACACACACATATACACACACCCACACACTCACACACATGCATGTACTCTGGGAATGTGTGACTACAGTTCACAGAGCTGTTTGTTTAAACTGTGCACCCTCATTGACTTTTTTAGGAACTGTTGGTGAAGTAATATTCTACACTGTGGTGGATTCAAATTAAACTTGAACATGTTTTGCTTAAACGGCCAAAACAAACAAAAAAAATAATGTATTATCTGTTATATTCTTAATATGCTTTTGTATTTATTACATTATAATACAGTGTTCATAATGGAGAAATAAATCTAATAGTTCAGAATAAACAGTCCTCTGCTACAACGTGTAATGAATGGAGTCAGAGTTGTGGGAACTATGTTAACCATTATCTCTATTTCGGTGAACCTCAATTAAACATTAAAACATTAACTCTACAAGGGGCACCAGAGGAAGTGGAGGGGAGTTTCACAAACACATCTATGTACGACTTCTAAAAGTGTGTTATATGTCTGGCTTCACAAAATGACAAGCATATCTGTCCTCCCACATAAAAACCTTAACACATACGCTCACACACACACTGCTCATTCCTATGCCTTTATAGAAACATTGTGCATGTAATGAAACACACACACACTCTTCAGATTCAGCCATTCAGCTTGTCTGCTGCTGGAAGAGCAGCTAAGCATATGTATCTGTGTCATTGTCTGCTCCCTGCACCCACTTCCGTCTAAAATCAGACGTCATCTTGTCCTCACACCATTTCTCTGAAAGTCACATTGGAGTGAGTCCAAGTCCACAAAGACCGTTATCTCTCCTGCCAAGCTGGTGATGGCAATGGCAAGCTGCCCATTGCCAGGATACCACATCAGGAATTCTTATTGGTCAGAGCCAGGCTGCTGGGACCAAAACAACAAAACAGCCGTAAAACATGGAGCAAAGAGATTTATCTGTCTCACACACACACACATACACAGACACACACACACACACACACACACACACACACACACACACACACACTGGCTGGATGTGTATAACTCACCACTTTTGTACATAGGCTACTATATATTAGAGATGTAATGATACACTCACTCAACTCAAGATTCAATACAATTCAAGATACTGGGTTCACAAAATGACTTTCTCACAATTTTTTAAAAACAAAATGAGAAGGATTGAAAGCGATTGTTTTTTCTCAGACAGAAAGGCTATATATCTGTGCATATTTCCTATTCTTTGTAAAAATGAAACTGTTGTCTTTACGCCATGACACAGCTACTGACACGAGTGACATAGGCTGTCAATCTAGCAAAGTCAAAAGCAGATATTACCCTCTGATTCATTTTTCATCTCTGCTGCTGAATTGTATTCTAACATTTCCCACCCAATCAGTAAAGGGGGGCGACAATGTGGTGTTTACCAAAAAAAATTCAAAAATTCAAAAAGAAAGAAAGATGATAAAGAAACGGGGAGAGAGGTGGAAAAGATCTAGAAAAGAAACAGCAGGAGAAGAAGAGGAATGAGAGTTGGACACACACACTGTGTAAAAGGCAGAGAGCGACAGAGGAGCTGATAGAGACAGAGAAGCAGAGAGAGAGAGAGAGAGAGAGAAAGCCAGAGGTGGATAATGTTTCGATGTCCTGAATTCCCTGTGTAACCTGCAGACAACTCGCATACTGAGCTTCCATTATTCTACCTGAATGCCTCACTAACACTCTCTCTCTCTCTCTCTCTCTCTCTCTCTCTCTCTCTCTGACACACAATTGCACAAACAGCATGCAGCATATACACATGCCATCCCCTCTCTCTCTCTCTGTCTCTCTCTCTCTCTCCTCACTAGTGAACTGTTGTTTATTTACAGTATCCCTTCCTGCTCTCACTGTGTCACAGCCAGTCTGAGTGACTGAGCACCAGGGTCTGTGAGTGTGTATGTGTGTGTGTGTGTGTGTGTGTGTGTGTGTGTGCAAATGCAGAGGAAAAAAGGGGCCTGAGGAATTTCAGTTCTTAAACAATCAGCTAGTTACTATTAATCACCCAGCTACGGCTCAGCAAGCTCAGGAATGCAGCCTTTAAACACACACACAATAAAGGACTGTTGCAGTACCTTGTTTTCACCTGTATAATGTGATACACACTTTAAATGCTTCACAGTTATTCAAACAGCATATCTGAGTTACACTTTTCACTTTATTCTTGTCGGTATGTTGTCTGTCATGCTCCTGCGAGTACTTTGGCGACATAAATTCTTCCAGTGGAATTCGGTTGAATGTAAGGCACCCACATGTTTCAGGAGAGCTGGAGTGGGCCACTGGGTGAGGGGTGACAGAGGGTGCATGCTGGGGGGGCCGGTGAGAGGGTTAGGGCTATGTGAGGACAATGTGACCGAAGGGCCTCTCTCTCTCTCTCTCTCTCTCTCTCTCTCTCTCTCTTTTTCCTCCACCACTGCCATTACTGTCTTCACTCAGCACTCTGAGAGAGAAAACACTGGCTCTTTTGTATGACTTATAAGACAGACCACCCCTCCCTCCCTCTCTCTCTCTCTCTCTCTCTGCTCAGTCGGCCCTAGCCTTCTGTGTAATGTGCACCTGCTCGGCTCGCAAGACATCTCACACACACACACACACACACACACACACACACACACACAAATACTTTAGAAAGAAGCTGAGTGAAAGGGAGAGACAGAAGGGGACTAGAGAGGAAAAAAATCCACATTCCACAGTTTTATCTACATCAGTGGTTCATATGTGAGTAAGAACTAAGAAGCAGAATGTGGAAGAAATATTTCTCTCATCCTTTCCCCTTTCTTTCTTTCTTTCTTTCTTTCTTTCTTTCTTTCTTTCTTTCTGTCGCCTGTCAAATTTACAGAAGTTCCCCAGTCAATTTCTTTATTTCTTTCAGTCTTTATTAATGCACATAATTATTAACCCTGACTGATCTGAACCCTGTTGGGAAGCTGCTTTCAAAAAAACTGTGTTCCTCACTTCACCATTAAGATAAAGAGAAATGTGCCCAACTGGCTGCCATTCTACACCCCTGAAAACACATCTTCAGGACTGATTGTGTTTGCTCTTATTGGGGCTACATGGTTTGGTGTTTTGCTCTTTTGTCACTGTAACAACACTCTAAAGATGTTAATCTTACTTATAATAACTTTGTAATAGCAAATTGGTGTGAGTTCATTTTGACATATGCAGACAAAAGGCACGTTTAAAAATGGCACTAAAATAAACTTACACAGAATAATGAATGAATAATGCAGGAGTACATGCTGGAGTGTGTTAACATTTATAGCACTTGTTTCTGGGTGTTGGGAAAGTTGAAGGGTATCCTGAGAAATAAGGCTTACTTAATTAAATAAAAAACATGAGCCAGTGTGTGCAGTTAAACTCCAAAAAGTCCTATTGTGGCTTCTATACTTTACTTTATTTCCATCCATCAAAAACAACTGGAACTACAACTACTAACTTAGTTATCTAAATAGCCACAGTGAGACATAAACATGCACGGTCTCATTTGATCTGATCTAGGGCTGCAACTGATGATTATTTTATTATTATTGATTAATCTACAAAATAGATTGACCTATATTATTATATATATATATTGCTGATTTTGTTAAATTAAAAGTTTAAAACCACAAATATATTCAGTTTACAGTGATATGAAAACAGAGAAAACCAGCAAATCTTCACACTGAAGAAGCTCGAATCAGGTTATATTTTTGTTTGAAAAATTACTTAATTAATAATTGATTATCGAAATAGTTGGACATTATCTTTCTGTCAGTCAACTACTCAACTAATCCATTTAGTTCTAATCGGCATAACTGTCAAAATGCCTCATGTGCTGGTCCTGAAATAACTTCCTGAGCAAAAATCCACTGTCCATATTAATGGTCTGATAAAAGGCTGGGTGCGTTGATAGTTATTCCCTATAACTGGGCCAATCAGTTATGTAACTGATGCCATGAATTTCATGAATAAGTAAGATGAATAAGTCACAAAGAAGAGATTCCCTTAAGACTTCTTTGGAAATAGGTCTAGACAACTCAGTTAGGACTTCTTGAAAGACAGACTCCTGAGGTTTAGCTTAGGAACATACTGTAGGAGTGTACTGTATTATATATATATGTGTGTGTGTGTGTGTGTGTTTGTGTGTGTGTGTGTGTGTGTGTGTGTGTGTGTGGGAGAAAGGGAAAGTTCTCCATTATTTATGCCCTGCAGTTATGCAGCTGTGGAGCTACGATTGGGAATTACAGTACGACAGGAGCTGGAGAAAATAGCTACTGTAAAACATACTGAAGCCACGAAAAGGTAAAGACAGACAGAATGGGAATGGTGGAAAGACCGAGAGCGGACGTGAATATTTCACGTTCTCTCTGGAGAGCCGTCACTGTGGACGTGATAAGACAATCCATAAGCGGATCAGCTTTATTACTATCACTTAAATGTGGGGTGTAAGAAAATATCGACACGCTTGTTTTGTAAAACTGTATCAATTCTCAAAAACATTGTATTGGCACAACTGTTAGATAGCAGTTTTGTAAATGTAAACTGAGGTCTATGATTTTAGATGTACAGGGACTGTGATGAATACAAAAGTAAGTTTAATGCATATAGTGGTCTTTAATTTATAAAATTATAAAATTGCGATATGTTGCCTTGAATCGTAACCCCCTGTATTTATACGTATTATGAAGCCAAGTTTCTTGCCAATACACAGCCCAACAGGAGTGCTACAGTATGTAGTAATAAATAATGGTGGATAAAAGTTAACTGTCTTGCTCTGTAATACCTTAAGAACAAAAGTTTTTCTTTATAAACTCTCAGCTTTAACCCAAATTTGTCACACAAAAATATCTTTTGGGACCCACCGTGCTGGATTCCAAGGTGAAACTAATTTGAATCTGAGGGGGGAAAAAAGATCCACTTCTAAAAGAAGGTCTATGTAGGCTGATTTGAATTGACTTCACTGTGTGTTTGTCAGATGTGTGCAGGGTTAGTGCCTGTGTGTGTGTGTCTGTGTGTGAGTCTCTGCAGGCATAACTGTGTCAAATGCCAGTGAATCTAAGCTAAAGTGTGGCAGTGGGGGGTTCCTCTTTGCTCTCCAGTTTGGCTCTGCTGCGCTGTGAGACTCAACCACTGAGACGATTTCCATAGCAGGGAAGAGAAGTGCTGGTTGGAATAGTGCATTACCGCCACACTCTGCCAACTAACATCTACGCACATTTTCTTCGCCATTTATTATTCATTACTCCCCGCTGCCTTCCGCAGCCCAAACTCAAGAGTCTCGCCCTGAGAGCTGAACGGAAGCATGTTCTGGTTTCAGCGTACAGGTCTGAACCAGGAGTACGGGCTTAAAGGAATAAATTCAGTGCATTAAACGTTAGGACCTCGTTCTTAATAGCTGCTTTCATATTTCCTCAATGCATGTTTAATATGTTTCTAAGTTTAGAAATCTTTTCATAGCTTGCATCCTCCAGTTTATCTAGGTTTCCTGCTTCCTGAGTGAGCAAGTGGGTTTAATAGGTGATTCAGAATTACTGCTGCTTGCTTGCAATAGGTGCATATCATGGAGGAAACAATGTCTAATACATGAAGCTGGTTCTTAAAAAATGACTTCCTTTTTTTGGTAGCTGAAAATCACCTACATGCCATCAGTACAATGAAAGCAAAGATACAAAGAAATAACTCATAAACACATTCTAGTCATCCTCTAGGAAAACTGAGTGTGTCAACATATGTACCTACTGGGGAACCAAGTCACATGATAAAGCTAATTAAAGACTTGCAATCCAGTGTAAAGCACATGAATATATGCTTTAAAAGATACAATAAAATATGATCATATTTAATTTAGGTCATCACAGTCTGGAGAGAAGCAAGTGAATGAATGTGGTCCTCAGTGTGTGTCCATTTATCTGTCCTGTGACAAACTGGCAGCTTCAACCTGGAACATAGTGAATTTGTCAGGAATGGAGAATGAATGAAAACATGAATGAATACATGGATGTTAAGTTGTAGTAATAACGTATAAAACTAATAGTTCAAGTCCAATGTCCTTCGTCCTGGGACATCAACGTCTGTCTCACAAGTCTGTGACCTTGAGGAGTCCCCCCCTACACACACACACACACACACACACACACACACACACACACCACCCCACCCCTCCTCTCTGTATTCACACACACAAGTGGAGCAACAGTAGATTTCGACTTGGACAGAACATTCAGAGAAAAAATGCACAGACTAAATGTGAGTAATGCGACTGAACTTGCCTTTCAAGCTCCCAGAGCACATTCCACTGTATTTACACCGAAACACCGAGAGAGAGAGAGAGAGAGAGAGAGAGAGAGACTGCATGGAAGTGAAGCAGGTGTAAAATAAGTCTAGAATACCACAATGTTTCCAGCAAAAATAGATAAAAATGTTCACTAATATGCTATATGTGCCTCTCTACACTTTAAATGTTTTATTTCTACAGCCTGAGGTTAGTGTGTGCAGCCTGCAAACACACTGTCAGCATATGCAATAATTAACAAGTATTTAACCATGAATTACATTCAGTGCTCATGGCAACAAACGACGAAAACCCCTCTCCAATCCACCTGCGCGCTGTCCCGAGGATTCCTCGTTGCGTTCCCTGACTAAAAGGTATTTGATGCGTGATTATGGAAGATTATGGCACATCCGTGCTTTGACCGCCGATTTCACCTCATCCAGTCAACTTTCCCGACATCGAGGAATGCGAGTGGCATTCATGCATTCAGCCCGGCAACGCGTTCCTGTCTCTAATGACAGAATGCCATGCAACAAGAAAAAAAAAAACAAGACCTGATTCAGCCCCTTCACACCTACAGCGTCGGACAGCTTACCTGCTCCGTGCAGGACGAGGACGCACAGACACTGGATGAGGAGCTTCGTTCAGTGCCTCCAAACCTCGGTCCAAAGCGGCACATAGCAACACAAATGATCCCCGCACAGCTCCAAGTTCCCCCACAGAGCATGCCTTATATCCATCCTCGTCGGCCACCATTGGAAAGCGCGCCATCGTGCGGCCGACGAGAGCGCGCGGCGCAACAGGTGGATGGAGGCAGGGACAGGTTAGGGTGCTGCCTTCAGGTACAACCGGGAACTATAGTAACTACGATGACTTTTTATGACCTACGCAAGTAGCTCATGCATACTGACTAAGACTGGTTTAACTTTAACTCTTTGCACATGTAGAGTTTAGTTTTTAGTTATACGCTGCTTGAAATATTTTGCACACCATTTTACTGTAAACTGCATACATCAGTGTATATATGTTTCATTAAAGTCTTATTATTTTCTAATATATCTTTATAACATTTTTTATTAACATAATTGTGTGATTATTTATTGTACTTTTACACTTTTTTTGCCCTACATTCCCCTATGCTGCTGTGTCTGACTTAAATTTCTCCCACTGGGCAACAATAAAGGAACATCTTATCCTACTGGTCTTCTCTCAGCTCGTTACAGAGTACCAAAACATCAGGTGTCACTGCAAATTAGATTCTGTACTTTTAGTTGTAAGTCGTTCAAGACTTAATAAACCTGTAACTACAACTACAGTCAGCATCAATTCCTTTTAATGCTGATAAAACATTTAACATTGAACTAACATAAAATGGTACCTGTTGTGGCATCAATACCATGTGAACTGATTTCTAAAATATATTAAACTTGTTGTGACAGGGTCCATTTTGCTCTTGTTTTCACCACCTAACACATTGTGATCTAATCATTCTGGGAGTTTACAAGGAGCTCTTTGGTACCACAGATTGAGAGATGTTGGATGAGGCTTAATGACCACAGTTCAATGTTTGCTTGAATCCCATAATGATACTGCTGACAGCAACTATTTAAATGGGGAGCAGAGGAAAAGATAAAGGCCCTGTTACATTTATTTGTTTGGTCCTACAAAAAGTTCAAAAGTTTAAGTTTGTCTTAAACACATTATATCAGGATAGTAGCTACTAGTGAAAGTAGAAGCACTACTAGCACTAGTAGCAGTAGTATTGTTTAAATAAAAAATTACAATTGTACAAAACAATATGAGGGCTGTACCAGAAAAGAGTTAAGAATATTCTTCAGTCTATTAAAAGTGTTCGCTGGCCTGAATTTATCTTGTTTATGTATTTAGGTCCATATGATCAGTAGGTGGTGCTATTTCTCCAGACATCAGCCAGCGGAAGTGAAGCTAGAACATATGTGAGCGGTTTCCGGCGCGTCAAAGTAATAGAAGTCATGAATTCACCTTTGGCTTCAAAATAGAAGCACATGATTTGACACCTTTCAGTGGTTACTGGTGTGAGGTTAGCACACATCAGCAATTTTAAACCTATATTGAAATATTGGAATTATTAGATTAAACTGAGTAAGTTTGTAAAATAATTGCGATAAAGCGTACTCTACAAGGGCTACATGCATTTCCTCTTAAAACATGGCCTGTATTGTCTTTTACACTCGTACAGGCCGCTGAATACCATACAGACAACATTAAAGGATATCTTCTACCTTGTAAATCTCTATTTTACATTATATATGTAGCTGTTGCCGTGAAGCTTGTGCATAGAGTTACATCCTATTTGTGCAGTCAGTGTATCTGGACCTATGTGTAAATGAGATACACAATAACATTATTTATTACAAACTAATCACGACATATGGTCCTTATTATCCATTTGCTAATCAGTAATTTTCCAAATATAAAAATGTCCTGTCCGTTTGGATATTATTTTGAAAATCCCCACCGGATATTGTGATGCCATTCAGGATGTCTTGACACTTGAGGGACATCAGCGATGGATGACAGCATCAGGAGCTAATCTGTGCTACTCTTCAAAGGCTCAAACAGTGTTTACAGGAGCTGGTGAGGATGTGGGGAAAGTTTACGGAGACCCACAAACACTCTGCAGTCGGTACCGAGTCCGTTTTGTCAGGTGAGCGCTTACTGGAAGATCATTTTAGCCATCTTTGTTTGTTAGCATCCTCATCCTCAAGTCTATGGGAATTCTTCTAAACAATGACAGTGTGTAAAGCTAATGCATATTAAGCTAAAATGAGCCTGTCGGTGTTTATCTGGGAGTAAACAAGGTGTCCTAATTAGATAAACATCACAAATATGGAAACATTTCCCGATATATAAGCGTCATTATTAATTTGGCAGTAACTCTTAAGCAGCCTAACATTCCTCACAGTTTTCGTTGTGGATTTTAATTCATAGTCTGGTTTATTTGTCTCTTGTAGGCTCGTCAAATGTCAGAACAAAATCTCCACACATCCGTTTTATGAGGTAGGTAGGTGTGTCAGACCTGATTTCATCAGGTTTGGGTTTATGTTGCCAGAATAAAACACACATCTACTTACGATTTGGAAGCAGCGCTAGCAGCAGGAGCCAGGAGGTCAGAGCCAGGAGGTCAGAGCCAGGAGGTCAGAGCCTGCAGCCGGCGGACAGAGCCAGCATCTCGCCATGGCCACTGCGCGCTTCCCCGGGAAGAGTGTGGACGTGGCCGCCGCCAACTGGACGGCCCCGGCACTGGGCCGGCCAGTGTGTGTCAACGGGACGCCGTGGATCCTGTACCTGCTGGAGGAGTGTGTGGATAATGTGTGGGAATACTGCAGCGTGGTGATAGGACTCATATCCATGTTCTGCTTTCTGCTGTCCACTTTACCGTAAGTATCAAGTGTTGGATCTTGAGGTGAAACTCAAAGTGTTTGTGATTATCCAAGTTATCTATCTATCTATCTATCTATCTATCTATCTATCTATCTATCTATCTAGGCAGGTCTATGAGGCCTATCGGAACGGCAAAGTGGAGGAAGCCATGTCTTTTGGCTTTCTTTTCTTCCTCTTCAGTGGAGACGTGACCAGCTTTGCAGGCTGCTACCTCACTAGCCAGCTGCCCATTCAGGTGAACACACACACATACTCACACCAACATGAACTGCCTATCCTGTCTCATTTGTAGCTGTTGAGACCTTGGATTGCGTATGTCTGTACTGTGAACTCAGGACGGGTCATTTCCTCTCTTGTCTTTGAAATTGGACGGACAAGCTGAGCTCAGGTCTTTTTTTTCCTGCAGGCATTTTCACATGTATGTGTCTCTATTGTTGTGTTTGAAACTGGAAAATGTTTTATAACTGTTACGTTTTGTCGCCATCTTCAGATAGAAGAACATTTCAATGGCACAAGACTCCTGGGGTTTTGAATCTTAACATGAATTGGTGAATTGAAAATGAACCCTTGCACAGTACTACCAGTCACAATCATTTAAAGCTTGTTCTCATTGTACCTTTTCCTAAGTCATCACTAAACAGTATGAACTTATCTACACATAGCCAACAAATGTTATGAGTGAAGTTGCAAAATCAGATTTTATAACTAAGCTGTGAATGTCTTTTTTTTCCGTGTCCATCTCTCAGGTAGTCACAGTGGTGTTCTACATCTTCACAGACCTGATTCTCATCTCCCAGTTTCTCTACTATAAGATCAAGAACAGCTCCAGCAGAAGTAAGCCCCGACATTATCTCTGCTCTTGAGTTAAAATGGGCTGTGTGAGTCAACCTTATCGCATAACTATGAGGAAGGAAGTTATCCTGCTGTTGGCAAATTAACAGCATGACATCAAAAAGTGAAAGTAAGAACTTGTCAGCTGTAAGACGCTGTCACCTTACTGCCTGTATGAAGAAAATAAGAAACTACAAATCTGGGATCACTGCTCCATATCTCACTAATGCTGAAGAGATCATAAATACTGTAATTAAGAGTGTTTCGTGATAAAAACACTGACAAGTTGTCATTTTCTTGTCTGATAATCACGCTAAGTTACTGTGTAAGATTTCCCACTGGACAGAGTTTCTCCCAGATATACTGAGATTATGTTGATTCCAACCCTCATAATAATGAGTGAGCTTACTAATAGTATATAGTTTATAGTTTTACATTATGATGTAAATATTTGTTCCACAAATGAGATAAATACAACAGGACATTACAGTTCCAGCTGTTTATGAGTGGTTACCACTAAAGCCAAAAGTGCATGACTGGCTAATGATACATCTTACAGCGACGTATCAAAGACAGCACATAGCTTTGTTAGTTTTATTTTATGCAGCATTTGTTACCGGCTACTTTTAATGTCAAACAATAGGTGTAGACACTATGTGTAGACGTCAGCTAATGCAAAGGATTGAAGGACTCTTTGCTTGTGTCTTCACTGTCAGTTCTTTGTGTTGTGTGTTTTTTGCTCTAGAAAGCCCTGTGTTGAAGTGGCTGTGCTTCATGTGGTGTGGTGCTGCTACCTTAGCTCTGCTGGCCTTACCCAAACTCCTCATAGACAATAGTACAACTTTAGACACCCAGGTAGGTAAATTGTGTGAGGTATACTGTATATATTCCCATATATATGTGTGTAGTCATTAGATTTAAGTGTTAATCAAATTTGTGTTGTTATTTGTCCTGTTTATTGAATACACATTAACTCACTTTTGACTGCACATTGTGACTGTACTGTTTCTTGTGTAGGTGCAATATTTTGACCCTTTTCACCCTCTCTCTCTCGCTCTCTGTGTGTCCTCATCGTTGCCAGAGTCCAACTACCTCTAAATCAGTGGAAATCACTGGCTATATATGTGGATACCTGGCATCTGTCTTCTACCTCTGCTCTCGTTTGCCCCAGCTTTATAAAAATGTAAGTGACTATTTGTTGGTGTGATTCATTTGACATGTGGAGTTTGTTTCCCCGTTTTCTCTCTAACGTGGTCTGCATGTGAGCCGTGCCATCCTGACGGGGAGATCTTGGACAGCGTTCTCAGGGTCTGATCCAGGAGGGCCATTTAAAAAAAAACAAAACTGTACTTATTATTCGTCCATTAGTCATAAACGGGTACTGTGTTTGTGTGTTTGATGAGGGAGGTGGGATTTGTGTGTTTGTATATACAGAATGTGTGTTAAAATGAGAACCAGACGTTGGAGACAATGGTGCTGTTGTGCTTGGAGAAACATCCTGGCTCGACTGCAGCTATTAATCACCAGAAGGGGGATCATCTTAGTATGCTGCCAATGCCAGAGAAACTCCTGGGCACACACACACACACACACACACACACACAAACACACCCCCCTGATTATTGTAAATCATGTAAGTCGGACTTGCCCCGTGAAAATTCCTACATGTTCAAACGTGCTTGTTTTTTTGGCAAAAAGCCCAAAACATTTTAACCTTGTCATTCCTAGTGGCAGGTTACTCATCCAGTTTGGTGAAACAAAAAAAAGTGGTAGAGTAGATGATTACCTTCAGTATTACTATGGCAAACACTTGCTTCTTGCCTAGTATTGTTTGAGTCCAGCCCATGTAGTAATCTACAGGGCATTCACATTATGTTGGGTATAAAACTCCATTATTCAGTCAAGGTTAAAAGGTTTCTATGGTTTCACAATATTGGATGGGTGCTCTCGTTCCTGGTCACTTATGATAGGAGCGATGAACTCAGTTAGTGTGTGTATTTCAGCTACACCGACAGAACAGTTCCATGCTCGACACAATACAGTGTTTGTTTGAAGAATGAATTCATTGTTGGTTATCATTCCTTCAGGGGGTTTGTTGGTGGCAATAAAAAGATAGTATGACACCAGCCTTATCGTTTCAGTTTGTTACGGTTGTCTGTCTCTGTTTGGAGCACAAGTTCACCGGAAGCTATGTAATTGTTGTTTGTGAAACTGAAACCTGGCTTGTGGTTAACATATATTACCCAACCTTTTCCTTTTTGTCCTTTATTTTCTATCCATTCTAGTTCCAGCGGCAGTCTACAGAGGGCACCTCTTACCTATTGTTTGCCCTGGCTATGATGGGCAATGGGACATATGGGTTGAGCGTCATCGTGGTCCTGCCTGCTCTGAGGGGCTCCAAACAGACCTTCATCATCAAACATCTGGCCTGGCTCATTGGCAGTCTGGGAGTCCTCATACTTGACTTCTTTGTATCCTTCAGCAATGTAGCAGTGTCGAATACTCGTTCACATCCTAAATGATCCATATCCAGGCATACAGTAAGTATAGCTTATAACATCTCTGCACATACAGTATGTTTTAAATGACAGTCAACATGTTATTTGAGCACTCTTGCTATAGATGTTAACTTATTGTATGTATCACATGATAGGTGCTAATTGTACTAATGAATTGCATTTGGACAGTGCAACTTTATGAAGTGGCAACGGTTGTCTATGTAGTGTTTACATTTACAGTCTTTGGAGGGTTATGTAAGCGCCTTCACAAAAATACTGACTGACATGTTTGAATTACATGCATGCCACGTACTTTAAGTTATATTTTGACATTTTGGAGGAAGTTTGTTAATTCCCTGTCTTGCTGAGAGTTAGATACCGTTGTCTGTAAACTCCAGTTAGCTTAACATAAAGACTGGAAGGTGGGGGTGGGAATAGGGCACTGGCTTTGGTCTGAAGGTACCACCTGGAGGTCCCTCATCTAGTTTTGTACCCTTTGACAGAGCCAGGCTAGCTTCCACTCTTTGTGCTAAGCTGGCTGCCTGGCTGTAGTGTGTAGTGTATTTCCCCTGTTTCTGTATGAGCCTTGACTTTGTCAGGTGACTGCCCAGTTCATCCTGTACAGGAGGAACACCTCTACTAAAAGCAGCACGCTAATCGGCATCCCAGAAGTAGAGCCACTTCTGTGCGAGGAAGTGGAACTGTCGGTGTTATAGGACACAGAGGGGACGACAACATGGACCACTTACACAAGAATGGACTGGTCAGTCTGTGGTTTGTTTTGGATAATTCAGTGGCTTCTCGGTGGTCATTGATTTACTCGTTTCAACCTAAGAGAACAAAGACATTGCAGAAGTGTTGTAGAAGATAATAGTCGGCTATTCTAGTGCGTCTTTATAGTCTGATATTCTGCTGTGAATAGGACAAACACCACGATCAACTCTTCTATTGGTTTAATGTTGTATTAAGGCAGGAAAAGATCTGCTCAATAAATGTTTCTGTTCACTGGTTAGTGTAGTTCAATTTAGTACCACTTTAGACACATTTCTGTCTGAGTAAACATGACTGAAATCTTTTTCTGGTAATGAGTGCTGTCATTTTCAAATGGTCCCCTGGGATTTCTTAATTTTGAGTTGGATGGAATAAATGTGTTTTTATTTGCCATTGGGGACTGTACACACCCAGAAGGGGGGGGGAGGGGGTGTAAATCCCAGACATCTTTTCACCAATGCAAGCATTATGGAAGAATGAAGTGCCTGTTTTATTTACACATTTCTGACAGGGTAAACACAGACGTAGAGGATTGCAGTGTTAAACAAGGATGCATGGTATGGGATTTAAGTTTGGTATGCGAGTGCCATAACATACACAGTAATAGAGGAACCAACACTAATGCTAACAGGAAATTATCTTGCAAAACATTAGAACGCAAGACGTATGTCATATGACATTAAATAGACAGGATGTGGACGTCTGCAGGGGTATAATGGCCTCATTCCTGTTTAAAGGGGTGTTCCGTTTTTTTTGGTTCAAGCTCTCCTGGGTAAACATACTGTTTGTGCCTTTTTTTTAAACTTAAAATCTTAATATAAATGCACTCTATATCAATTTTTAAATTAAGTCAGGTTTCTAAGTTAGTGACTGTTTTATTTAAGATGTTGTTTTTCTTAGAAAATGAAGTGGGACCTTTTTCTCTTTTTTACCCTCTAATATGATCTGTGTCTGTAAGTGTTGTGTGAGTGGCATTAAGAGTAATGACAACCTTTTTTGTAACATCATCACGTCATTCAAAGACATGGAAGAGAGAAAGGGGGTTAGTGATGATGTATTTTCAGAGAGAACAGGAACATTAATGGGATGCTATTGAGAGACTTGTTAAAGTAATGAGGTTCAAAATTAGCTTCCTGTTTCTATTCTGTCAACAGGTTTAAAGCAGAGGAGACGCTCTTGTCGACTCCAATTTATTTTTAAAACACTTAAAAACACCTTGTTAGCTTCATTACAGTCGTTCACATACTGGCACAACACAAATAGATGACAACAAAGGAGAAAACAACAAATAAACAAATCGTTCTCTTATTGATGAGCACTTAGCAAACCTATCCACACATCAATGTTGTGCCAAATGTTAGACAGTATGTATGTGGTGCTGTCACCGTTTAACCTGCTCATCTGCATCAATAGAGTACCGTGTACTTGCCGAGATCTGCAGATTTCTCTACCTCATTGTTATAGTGTGGATTTCTCCCAGTGTGCATGAAGAGCCGGCTCGTAACTAGAGCACAATGGGAGATTAATCGAGCACACGTTGCGTTTAAAAATGTGAAATAACGTCGTAACATCTGTTTTATAAAGTAACAGTTAAGTATAATATTATCACAATCTCATGAATATGACTCACTGGCTATAGTCAGGTGATGCAATAATGTGGACTTATGTACATATGGGGGGTTTGTTATGAATTAAGTTACTGAAAAGGACGTTTATTTGCAAATATATGCAATTAGAGTCAAATGTTTTTGCAAATTATTTTTGTATTGCACGATTCATACTTTGATCTCCCTTCTTAATTATTTCTGAATTAATCTTTTTCAATCTAGCACTAGAAAAGTTCATATTTATTGTTTATATTGCTACTGTATACAGTGGTTCCCAGCCTGGGGGTCGGGACCCCAACTGGGTGTCGCCAAAGCTTCACAGATGGTCGCAGGGCCTTGAGGATTTTAAGGGGTGTAGGAAAACTTAAAAGATGTACACAGGAGGACTACATCTCAGCATTTTGTTCATTTATGTGAAGAAAACTAAATTAAATTGTCATTTTTAAAGTTTTTAATGTTTTTTTTTTTTTTATGTTTTATTTAAGCTTGAAACTTTGAAGACATGACAACAAGCTATATTCACAGAGCTTTCACTCTCTGATAAACATAATAAAAGCCAGAGGTTAAAACAACCAAATAGCTAAAAGAACTATGTACTAGGAGTTTGACTAAAATAATAAAATAATCTGCTAAAGATTCATCAAAATTGGTTGTTCTACCCAAATTTCCTGAAATATCCATAAAATATGTCACTTTGTCAGGAGTAGTCAGTTTACTCAATGCTAGAAAAGGGGTCTCTTCAGGACAAAGGCTGGGAACCACTGATATATAACATGTATTATTTATAAGATGTAGTTTTTACTTTAATAGTGACACAATTGCTAAGATATATTTATTTTCTTTAAGCATACTGTGCATTTTACTGTACATGGCCAACTTTATTGTAATTCTAAGCTCTGTGCCAGGGTATGTTTACTGCCAGTGTCCTCTTATAAAGCCTGTATGTAAAAAAAACCACTGTATGTATGATAATAACTATGTATAATGTATGAAACTTGAATAAACTGCAATACACAGCATATCATCAGTTAACACGTGTGCCTATGTTGATTTTAAAGAGAAGGGACCTAGAGACACATTTCTTTAAAGGGAGCTAAATACATAATTATCTCGGGATAATAAAGTATCACATTATGAATGTAAGCTCTGTCCTGTGGTGGCTGTAAAACTTACACAGCTGAAAAGAATTAAGTATGCTTGGCTACATCTCTGACAGATATAGTCATTTCTAAAGCCGCTGTTACTTTACACAAAAAGGCAATAAACATGTTTGTAGGTAAGTTTTAGCTTATAGATGTTATAGTGAATTGTTTTTGCACATTTTACGCATAAAACTTTTATTACTTGTAGATTAAATGGTCCACAAGTATTCCATTTGTATATAATTTGCACAGCAATACCAGTTATTTATATATATTATATATATGAGTGTATTGTTCTACAGTTAATTTTGAAGGGATGTATTCACTGTTGTAATCACTGCGGTGTGCCTCTAAGCTACTGTGGGGTGGCATACTGTATAACAACTACTCATAATAACATAACAGTCCTGTAGGTGTGTAGCTTTGTAGTTTTGTTTGCACAGTATCCTAAAATGCTGGTATTCACAACAAACCAGGTCTGTGTGGGGGGAAAGGTCTCCACCCTCACATGCCTCGCTTGCTTTTTGATCGAGCTCTCTGGCGACCAATTGATAAAATCTACCCCCTGTGAGGGCGGGAATAGGGAAATTTCTGATTTTGTCGGAGGAGGGACTTCCTCCAGAGCCGCTGTTGGATGGCTGGCAGCTGCTGGGCTGACACGTAACTGAAGTTAAAGGTGCTATGGAGGCCTCGTCAGGGACTTCGGCAAGGTTTTGTTTTTTCCCGTGAGCGTCTCGGAAACTGCGTCGGGAAAAGTTTAAAGTGCGCCAAGGTCCACTGGGACGCAAGCGGGAGTCGTGAGCCCTCGGGTTTTTGTCCGCATTTCTCCAACAGCGCAAGAGTTTGACGTGAAGTCGAGCGAAAATCTGAGCGGCTACTTTGAAGTCACAGGGGGGAGAGAGAGAGCGAGAGGGTGGGTGGGGGAGTGAGAGAGAGAGTCCTAGTGGATGTGGCTATGCTACAATAATGTGCACGTCGGGAAATATTAGCACTTAACTCATATTTTCTGCTTGGAAATGCTCGGGGAGTGAGGGGCGGAGGAGGAGGAGGAGGTGGTGGAGGAGGCGGAGGAGGAGGAGGAGGAAGGGGGGCTTCTTCAGGAGGTTAAAAAAAAAAAAAAGAAGAAAAAAGAAGTTGAGTCGGGAAGTTTCCAGGAGCGGAGACGGGGTTTTCTCCCTCACACAGCGGGGAGGGTTGCGGGTCCAACATGGGGAACGGGGTGTGCTCCCGGAGGCAGCGGAGGATCTTCCAGTGTCTCCTGCTGGTCACCGTGGTCTGCGGGATGATGTACGGGGGGATGATATCGTATGAGATGCACAAACAGCTCAAGAGGACGGAGGCGATGGCACTGAAGTACCAGCAGCACCAGGAGTCGCTCTCGGCACAGCTCCAAGGTAAACACTGGGGGATGTGATTGAATGTTGACAGAGGCGAGCGTGAGAACTCCTAATTGGATGCAACGAATGTCACACCAGACTCCGCTAACAAAAGTGCTGTTTTGTTGTTGTCGCGCTTCCTGTCAAACGCTTGCGCCCTTTTTTTAACAGGTTTTAAAACCTAATACGGTTCAAAACGAGCCGTAGTTCAGTTCGGCTGGGTTAGTTTTTCTCTTGTTGCCAAATGCTCAGTGGGTGGTGGTATTGGAAACTGCACAGAAATAAGCGCTTATTTTGGGTGTGTGTCAAATGAAAAAATGCAACTCCAGCTATGTCTGTCTGCCGTCTGACCTGACTGGACCGTTTTACCGAGAGCCAGCATTTGACCTTTGACCTTAGGTAGCCTTCTAATCTTGTGTTAAACAGGTTGTAGTCTGAGCAGATTGGGTTCAACAGAGAGTTCATTTGTTAGGACAAGTCTGCCTTTTACCTAGGCCTAGGAAATTAGATCCCACCGCTACACAGAAATTTGGTTTACTGCTGACTAGAGGCTGTTGCACGCACACATAAACGCACACCTGGTTATAGTCACTGAGTCCCCAGGCTCACCTCAACAGTACATAGATTAGTATACCTTTTCAAGTCATGATGTCAGCCAGAACATCTGCTTGTGTCAGCCACAGCTGGAGGAACAGATGAGGAAAAGAGGGCACAGTCACCTTGGTTTCAAGCAGGAGTTTGCGAAGCATACTGTTGCGTACAGTATTAACTTGTTTTTATGGGTTGGCCAGGCGGTTGTGTGCTGACATTGCTCTGCAGAAGACAATATTGTTTGCAGCACTTTTGATTTTGATGTGGCCATGTTGTAGTCTTTTCTAGTCTAAAGATAAGCACTTGGTATGTTTTGCAAATGTTTTAGTCCAATATTTGCAGACATTCCTGATGTAAACAAACCTATTTTTGCAGCACAACACATTAATAATATTGATTATTTAGCCATGTATCAAAACAAATCTCATTCTTTGTTTTTGACTTGAGCATAAAATCTAAAATATGAAAAATAAGCCCTTATTTGTTTTGTTTGTGTGTTGGATTCATAAATGAATAACAACATAACAAATTGTTTTGATTTTTGATTCTAAATTGAATATGAAAAGAATGAATGATTTCAGTCCAGTGTTGGATTTTGATTTGGATCAGAGATTGTTCTTTTACAGCATCCCTGGCTACACTTCAGCATATTATGTCAACAGTTATTTAGTCACAGTCAGAAAACATTATGACCGGCAATAAAAAACTGCATTCACACATGAAAATCAGTAGATACGGACTAATCAATCTGCTTTATTGCCGTGTTTAGAATAGTGACACACATTAGTAGACCTACACTGTGTCTCTCTGTATTACCAGCACAGTGTTTTTATTAAAAACGTAACTTTAGTAACTCGCATTGCTCTATGAAAGATTAAATAGTCTTGTACTACAGTGACCTTACTGATGTACTCCCTCATTACAAACGCACTTTAACACACACTGCTGCGCTGACAGGATGTTTTGTGTCATGCCATTTTTGCATGAGTTTGAAATTAACAGTTGGGCGGAGAGCCCGCTCCTCCATGGCTTCATCTGTTCAGAACAAGGTTTGTGCCCACATCAGGGAGTCACATAGTGTTTCAGGGTTTTTTAGACTCTGGACCTGTTAATTTAATGCAGCCTTTGATCCACCTAACCAGCAGTTATCTCTATCGTCCACAGCTTGGTCCTGCAGACCTACCAGGGAGTTCCCCTTAAACTCCTACCCATCACGTTTGTAACAGTATACGCATACACACGCATACACAGGCCTGTGATTGTTCTGGTGTGATGTGAAGCGCTTTGTGACAAATAAAAAAAAATAAAAAAATGTAACTGTTAAACAGTAAATCTGATCTGAGAGTTGTTTTTTTGTAGTGGTTAGGGCTTTCAAGTGGGCAGCCTTATAAGAGGAAATGTGTTATTTGTATCTCCATAGTATTAAGTTACTTTCATACTCGTTTCATACTTTGTTTTTTACTGTGTCCGTTTCTAAGACAAAGGTAGTTGGGTAGTGGTCCCACATTCAACGGGAGTGAAGCAAACTGCTTCAAGTAAGGCAGTGTTCAAACCCCACCTCAATTGAATGCCTGTTTTCCTCAAGCTAAGGAGCTTCTTTTAGTCATTTTCAGGTCTGCGTTACACAGATGGCTCCTATTTCACGTTTCTCAAAGCTGACGTATCGAGAAACAGACAACATGACAGTATAATGTGACAGTTTGAATGAAATGGGTATTGCTTAACTCCGTCTGCATCTCTCGACTTGTGCACCACACCCGTGCTTTTATTGTGAGACGATGGATCTTTTAGCCAATTATAAGGCCCGGGCCACTTGATATCCATGGCTGACTGTTGATTGTGGTTTTTGGTGTCCTATATTTAGAGGTGGGCCATAGCTTGGGGGCTGTTAGCCAGCCATATTGAGTCACTGCCCACTTTAACCACAGGCTGGCAGTTGTCAGTCATTTAAAAGGATCAACTGGCACTTTGTGGTTATGCTTGTACTCTGACAAATGTGTCTCTGTGATTTAACACCCATTCCCTCACACACTCACAGACTCAGCATTGTTTATATGTCATCTGGAAAACAGTAATCAAATGTAATAATTGTAGCCGTCTCTAAATGAGTGTTGTAATATTTTTTATATCACCCACACTGTTGTCGCATGCTGTTCATTGTAACGAGCGCTGTTGTCTCAACAGATGGAATGGTTTGTTGTTATCCAGGAGACAAAAAGAAATGCATGCTTTTGTTCTTTGAGTTAGACGTGTACTTTCTCCCTGGATTTACCACATTGGATTTGTTTTTGTGTTTGTTTGGTTGTTTTTTCAGAATAATTAAATGAATCCAATTTTGTCTGGCAAAGTTTCTTCCAAAGGTCTAGTGTGTAACATTTATAAGGATCTATTGGCAGAAGTACAATATACATAATAATGTTTTCATTCCTGAAAATACAAATCGTGCATTCATTACCTTTTGAATAAGCCAGTTTAATCTACAGAGGGAGCGGGTCCCCTTCCACGGAGACCGCTATGTTTCTACAGTAGCCCAGAACGGACAAACCAAACACTGGCTCTAGATAGTCCTTCACAGACACCGTAGTTTCTCCGACATGCTTGGAAGGCTAAGCTGTATTCAAATGTTTGCAATCTGCTACTTCACCACTAGATGCCACTGAATCCTACATACTGGCCGTTTTAAAATAAAAAGGAACGACATGGAACAATAATCAACCAAAGCACACAACAGAACACTGCTGCCTACATTCAGAATATAAACCAGAAACTCATGTGAATATTAAAAGCAAAATCACTCCTTTTTGATTTTAGAATTAGTTTATTCAGGGGTCTCAAATATCCAAATCTCTCTGCTCTGTTCTCTTAACCTTCATCGTGAAGTCCATTATTTGGTCAATGAGGAAGTGAGTTAATTGCCAGGTTCCCATTTATCAGATTAACTGAGTTACAATTTCAGTAAAAAAAAGGTCAGCTGTGCTATGAAAACTCACACCACCCAGTCTGTGACGTCTGAGTAACCTTTTGTCTAGTATAAGTATGGGTTTACTGGGTATAAAGGTACCTGTGTGGGTTATGTTTACCAGTAGGAGGTAGAAAGAAAGCCACAGGAATTACCATCACAGGAGGAAGTTTGAAAGCCACCTTTTTTTTTAAGGAGAAGTGTGTAGGAGAAATTGTGGTGGCCACAAAACTTGTGAAAAACGCAAGTAGCCCAATTTAAACCAGTGTTTGGTTTAAGATAAGATAAGATGTACCTTTATTGATCCTCCGTTGTGCAAAAAGAAAGAGTACAGAAGTGGAGGTACATCAACATATCACAAAATAAAATATTACAAAATATGATAAAAATATAAGACTATAAATGAAAGTATATACACTATGCAATATGCAAGTAAGAATGGTGTGTAAATGTGGCGACCTCCATGGAAGGCGACCCGCGGCATTTCTGCCTATAGGTCCTCCTAAATGTTGCACCCTGAACTTGTTGGAATGAGATCGGTATTAAATCTCACTCATTTCTAAATTGAACATCTCCTGTATTTGTTTGTATGTGTGTGTGTTTTTACACAAGGGTGAGGATATGACACACGCAAGCAGTCCTCAAATAAAGTCTTGGAGCCAGTTTCCCTGTGCGATTGATAATATTCACAGTCCACAGCACTGGCCAACTCTAACCAATCCAGCCTTCCCCGCTAGACCGGGAGGATGGTAAAGGTCACAACCATAGAGAGCTCTGTTGTCCTAGCTCTGCCGATGCACTTTAACCACACTGTGGGGAAATGTTTTATCGGTCTGTTGAGTAACCCTCAAACAATAAATCATTGAGGTTTGATCAAGATAAGGGTTTGTGTAAAATGAGTTGGTGTGTGTTTGGAATGTGGTTTCTGTTTTTAGGAATAATAAGCAGGTGGTGGGTTCAGATCTTTGCAGCAGAATATTTGTAGTATATTGAACTATTAAGCTTTGGCAAATGTTTGGTTTGAGGTTTTAGACTATGATGTTGTCACATTAGAATGCTATAAAATCTGCAGCATCAAGAAACAAATAGTTTAGTTTAGTTTTTACCAATTTTTCAATTATTCTTCTCCCTGTACCTTCTCCTGTTGTGTTTTATGAATAGTTGTCTATGTGAAGCCCATTGAGTTTCTATATGAGATGTATGTAAATAATGACTTTGCCTTGTGGCACTATTTGTGGATTGTAATCATTCAAATGCACATTCAAATGACTGTAGCTTCTTTGTAGCTGCCTGTCCATGTTGTCCCCTAGAGAGAGGGTGTGTGTGTGTGTGTGTGTGTGTGTGTGTGTGTGTGTGTGTGTGTGTGTGTGTGTGTGTGTGTGTGTGTGTGTGTGTGTGTGTGTGTGTGTGTGTGTGTGTGTGTGTGTGTGTGGAGTGGCCTGAACTGTGCTGAGCTAAGAGCAACATGGCCTCATCTTTTCTCACTGTTCTCACAGTTGTTGGTGTGTAGCCTCCAACAAGCGGAGTGAAACCTCCCTAATGTCACGTAGCTCCATGTCCATTTGATCAAGCCTAGAGAAGTGTGAAGAAATCCATGCTGTCAGTTTGAATATCCAAAGAAAGAATTTGGAAAGAAACTTACTTGAAGTTTGTTGGATTTCAGTCAGACACATTACAACATCACACACCATCTTTAATGTATTTTCTTTCCTTTGACTACATGCAGCATCACAAAGCAGCAGAAACACTAAGTGCATGTTTAAATGTGGCAAAGCAGCTGTAGCTTCATTACCACACCGGCTGGGAGATAATGTTGGTAAATTCTAGTATCGCATGCGAATGAGCTGCACAAAACACATTTCTAAATCACATGAGGTCCCATGGTAATACTAGTCCTGTGTGTAATCACTGTTGCGCTTGCATTTCTATGGTTTCTATGCTATGGTTTTCTTTCTGACAGGGCTTCCAGGAGCTGTTATGAAATGTGGAATGTCTTTTCTAAGATTTTGGCAATAGATGGAAACTGGCCTGTAGATACTATAGATGGAGCGATTAAGGCCAGGTTTTTTGAGAAGAGGATGGACTCAGGCTATCATGAAATAGTCAGGACACAGCCAGTAAAAAGGGAAGCATTCACTATATTGAGCAGACGGGGGGCAGCCACAATCACTAGTTTGAGAACAGAAATTGGGTTGAAGTGGCTGAAAATGGGAAGATAAGGGAAGGAAAACTGTGTGAAGGAAACAGGAATTAGAATCAATAAAGATTGATGGGTTTAAAAGACAATCAACAATATTAAAAATAGTTTTTGGACAATGCTTGTTAGCAGTAATTCAATATTTTTTTTACTATAGCTAGCTGCAACGTTTAGCAGATTGATTGATTAGTTGTCAACTATTTTGATAATTAATCGTTTTGAGTAATTTTCTTTAAGAAAAAATGTCAAAATTCTCTGTGTCAATCTTAAATGTGAATATTTTCTGGTTTCTTCAGTCCTCTGTGACAGTAAACTGACTATGTTTTGGCTTAATAATTAAAATAATGGTTAGTTGAAGCCCTGGCTCTCACATTCTTAACAAGCTTATTAGGTGACGTCAATAGTATCTTCATCTGTTCATAGCGCACCTCGAGTCTAGTGTTTTTCCACCGACACTCAACCCTCCTGCTCTTGCGCTCGCGAGACAGAGTCAGTCAGAGAAGAGTAGGACATTTAGTTTTTCTATTTACTTTTTAAAAATGCTGGAGTGCACTTACTCTTCATGATTTGTAGTTTCAGCCCCGAGTATGTTGTTACAAATAACACAAGAGTGATCTGTAACAACAAAGATCGATTATGTGTGAACAGAAGAGCGTTGCCACGGTACAGTTGTTTCAAAAAGTCAGATAAAGTAAGTACTCAGAACTTCAGTCGGCTGCCATAGTTATTGGTTGGCATTTAAGACACTCATTAAAAACAACAGCTAAACTCCCCCCCTCCCCTCATGCCCACTAAGTCTGGGCCGACTAATAAAATCATGTGAAGGAGGGCAAAGCTCTGACGTAAAACAACCATTACCAAGCTGTAACCATCTCTCTGTTACACACATAAAGTCAAGCGTAGCTGAAATAAGAAAAAAACATGAAATGTAAAAGTCATATTTGAGATGGATCTGACATTCAGAAGGCCAAACTTGTCTGATTTTGTCAGCCTGTGGTGCCACTGTTTGTTTACCAAACCTCAGATGAGAAGGTCCCAATGTTGAAAAGAACTCATTGTTTTCTACCAGCTGAAAAGAGGACGAAATGTTCCAATTAACCACCAAGCTATTCAGTTAATCAATTTGAACTTAATGTTTGTCCTTTTATTAGTTTAGGTAACCATTAGTTACCCTATTATATACCAACTCTGTCTCATTCTGTCTCTTAGTGTGTGAGTTTGTGTTTCCCTGACAGTCTCTTTCCTTTCAGTCTCTCCTGGTTTTTCTGTTTATCTTTGTGCCCGTCCCATCTGTTCGAGCATTCCTCTTTTTCACTCTCCATTTCTTTTCGTTCTCTAATTCTCTGTGCCTACTACATTTGCTTCCGTGCCCTACACTCCTTTACACATTTTCCCCTCAGTTGGCACTCATACGGAGGAACAGCCACATCATCAGTTAGGCCGCCCAACCCCCCAACCTAAGGCACAAAAGTCAGAGAGAGAACATGTAAGAAGCTGGAGGAACAAATGACTTGGTATTCACAGTCTGGGTTTTTGTTTTTTTTGGTTTTTTTTTAAGATTGTTGAGTCAGAGGCTGGCGCAAGACCATGACAAGGGATTAGTGCGAGAATAGATGGTATTTAAATTGTGACTTCAGAGTGAACCGAGGTTAGGGGCAGTAAGGGAGCGTTTATTACCAAATGTTGAAGGGAGTTACTATTCTTGTCATTCAAATCATCATTCATTCAAATGAGTTGAATGGCACCACTACTTTAAGCTATAGAGGTGAGGTGTTGTTATCTACTAAACACAGAGTGGATGGGTGCTGAAATGCTGTGTTTGGACAGACAACTGGTCTCCAGTTAAAATCTGGGGAATAAAAGCTCAATATAACGACAACTGAATTTGAATCTGATAAATGAAAGTTCATATTTAGACTAATATTCAGTTTTACAAGACATTGTTATCATATTTTTAAACAGGGCACAGTAAAGTGTTCTAACTCTATTCATCCAATTGATTTGTGTGTCCCAAAGTTCCTGTGTGTTGTGTTTAACTAAGTTATGCATATTACTGTGTTCCTCCTAAACAATGTTTATGATTATACACTAATGAACTATGTTTTCATTAGTGTATAATCATAAACATTGTTTGTGTTTTCGTTACTGTAGAATGGGTCTGTTGTATCGGCCGCCATGTTTCTACAGTAGCCCGGGATGGTCAAAGTAAAACCTTGCTCTAGTTTGGGCCATTAGCGTTTTTTTGTGCATTTTGTGGCCACCAGCTGACGTGCCATGTGCAACTCCACCGCCGGTTGCCACTAAATCCTACACACTGGTCCTTTAAGGATGAGCAGGACGTGTTTAAATGATACCTCATTTAGATATTTTTATCTTCTTATGTCTCTCCAGTCATCTCCCCCTAATCTTCCCTCCTGTTTTGTTTATTTTCCTGGTTGTTATGTGCTCCAACCTCCCTTCTGCGCACACTTAGCCCGAATAGTCTGTTTATCGACCGTTCAGGCTCACAGGAGCTTTCTAGAAAGTTCCCTCAGTGGATTTCTATCAGTGAGGCTTCATTTGAAAGAACAAAAGCAAGGATGGGTGCAACTGGGGTGACAGGACCTGCAGCATGCAAACCTACTATTCCTTATTCATTTGTTGCATTGTTTATATGTGTAAGTATCTGCTGTATCAGCTTCAGAACACTGGGTTATGCTGCATTATCTCTGCTGCTACAATGACCCTAATTCCCCACAGGGATTATTTCAGTTTTATTGGATTTCATCTTGAATCTGATGAAGGTTTAAAAAAAAAAAAAAAAAATGGAGGGGATAAATTTGAGCGAGTAGAGTTTAGAGGACGGCTGGAGAGATTAGAAGTTAACGAAAGAGCTAAAGCAGGATCTCAGTTCACATAAAGAGATATTCAAGAGCTTTATGTTATGAAGGAGCTTTAGGGACAGTTTTTGTTCATTATTTACCATTACCAGTCACGTTGTCGACTACTTTCAAAAACTTTCCTATACTTCATCATGGTTTCACTATTGCTTGTGGCAGACAGTGTCACCCAGCAGGCACAGCAGAAGCAGAACTATTAGTATTTGTAAACACTTTTGGACCACCAGGCCAGTGAGGAATACCACAGCTTCCTGCCGATGGAGGAGCTGTCATGTACTGAGATCGCAGTCTGGTTGAATAAATATTACACCTGGATCTCATATCAACCATGAAATGAACATCCTCTTTCTGTCTACTGCTATAAAGGCAAAGTATTTGTGAGCACATATGTTTTGTGAAGTGTGCATATTTGTGTTACAGCTCTCATTTTGTTTAGTTTGCCTTCCACGTGGCCCCAGATAGAGTTCGCTAAACCTTTTGTGTTTTCTCTCCATCTTCATTCGTCCCCTCTCTTCGCTGTCTTATATGTCCAGTGGTGTACGAGCATCGCTCCAGGTTAGAGAAGTCTCTTCAGAAGGAGAGGTTGGAGCACAAAAAGGCCAAAGAAGGTGAGAAAAATAACATCTGTGCTCAATTCTGACTATATCTATATATCGGTATATCTACACTGGAGAAGTGGAATTCATATGTAACTCTTACATTACTTATTATTATAAGTTACTTTGGACAAAGGCATCTGCTAAATAAATGTAAATGTATGTATGAATTCTGATGTAATAAAATATTTAACACCATCTGCAGCATCACATATAAAAGTATAGAAGAATTTTATTTTGCAACAAGATAGTGATGCGTAAGAAGATTCATTTTTTGTAAATGGACTGAGCTGTTTATGGAAATGTGGGTTTGAGTTTTTATGGAGTTTACAAAACCTCTGAATGAACTTTATGTTTATGTAAGTCAGAATAATATTGTTGTTCTTGTACCTTTTCTCCATCAAAAGCAAGTTATTTCTCAAGTTAACGCACAATTTTCCATCACACAGGTTAAAATGAACTATAAAGAAATTAGAATATGACTGTTCTGTGTTTCTCTTTTCTAGATTATCTGGTTTATAAGCTGGAGGCACAACAGTCAATAAACAAGGAGAAGGTTTGTTTCCTCTTAATTATCACCTCTGCTTTGACTTCGTATCATCATTTAAAAATATCGCATTTAATCTGTCTCTTATCACCTGTCCTCCGTGTTTTTCTGTCTGCTTTCATTGCTTTGTTAAATTAAGTGCTTTGTAGTGTTACCTTTGTTGTGTTTTTAAAAGCACTTCACAAATACAGCTACTACAGCTGCCACCATCAGATATAATTAATCTCTTCACCATTATCTGTTGTGACAGTACCATTAATCCTGAACTACAAACAATTTCATTTTTTTCAATAATGGGAATGATACAAGTTTTTTTTGTTTGTTTTTATGCTCAAACAGCAAGAGTCGGGCAGCAGATTCAATTCTCTACAAGTACAACATCAGATGTTAAAGGTATAGATCATTATAATCCCCTCATACACAGACACATGGTTACCCTGTAGGTTCCTTTATTCTTATCATTAATACAGACATCCTCACAGACCTCTTTCTTCCTGTCATCCATTTGCACACACAATCTCTCTGACCTCGCCACACTACATCCTTCCTCTCTTTGGTGTAAAGTGTGTGTGTGTGTGTGTGTGTGTGTGTGTGTGTGTGTGTGTGTGTGTGTGTGTGTGTGTGTGTGTGTGTGTGTGTGTGTGTGTGTGTGTGTGTGTGTGTGTGTGTGTGTGTGTGTGTGTGTGTGTGTGTGTGTGTGTGTGTACTTTCATAAACCTATGCTTTTATGAAATGAACAAAACAAAACATAGACCAAGGGTAGGCAACCTATGGCTCTTTAGCCCCTCACCAGTGGCTCCTTGTGGCTTTGATAAAACATTTTATGGAAATGAATAATAAATTGTTATAGGCCTAAAGTGATTCTTACATCATCTAATTGTACAAATATGAAGTCATTATAGACACTTTATTACAAAATATATATTTTAACATTTTGTCAACTAAACTGTGGGTGGTATGTTAGATCCTGACAAGGTGCCATTGGTGGCTTATAATGTTGAGCCTCCCTAGCTAGACTAGCTATGTTTTGCTGACCCCTGACATCATCTTTTTATTCTCTGTCAGAATCAGCACGAGGACCTGAAGAAGCAGTATTACGACTTGCAGGACAAGCACCAAGTCCAGGGCGAAGACCACAGCCGGCTGCTGGACGAACACAAAGACCGCTACGATAAACTGCAGCAAGTGAAAGACGGGGAAATCTCCCAGCTCAAAGGTACCGATGGTCTCACGCGCACACACACACACACACGCACACACACGCACACACACACACACACACAATGCTGTTGTATATACTGTATTTTAGCTCCTCTCAGTTCCACACACATACATTGTACCAGTGCAGTGTAGTTTTCTGTAGTTGTGTCATCATTAACGATTGTTTGTCTCCATCTTCTGACTTAATCAAATACTGCAGGTGTGAAGTCTAAGTGTAAGTGCTTTATGTGCAGACTTTTAGATCTAGTAAGTAAGTAACGGTCTTCTACATCAAGCCTTATTACTTAAAACACATCTTCAATATGGTTATAAGTTATTAATACACAGAACTACGTGGCCAGTGCTTTGAGCCTGGATATGAACTGACAAGTGGAACTAGGGTTTGTAACATAAAAGGATAAAAAAGAAGCATAAAAATAAAGGTGGTTCTAATTATTTTTGTAATTATTTTAATATTGCTTTTGTTTCATGGGTTTCCTGTTTAGATGCATGCTTTCTGTTAATGTGTTTGCCGTTTGTGATGGCAGATAATGTATATAACTTGAGGGAGGAGAATAAACAGCTGAGGAAAGCCCACCATGAAATTCACAAACAGCTGCAGGATGCACAGGTGGGACTAAGTCTGTTCTATTATTACCTCTTCTTTCTCATGTATATATCTGTCAACTTTTGCTATGAGACACAACTTGTGTCAGATTTTGGGCAGTGAAATATAAGCCGTAAAAAATAAATGGTTTTTGGTTTCTCCTGTGCGTTTAGATTCAGCATCAGGACCTCAAGGCATCGCACGACCATCTCGCACTGACACTGGAAGACCACAAGAGTGCGCTGGCTGCAGCTCAGGTAGGACAAGCCTGTAGAGATGCAGTCTCATTGTTTACTCCAGTCAGCTGATTGATGCTGAACTGCAGCATTACAACTATTTTGGTCACATATTTTTCTCCCCCATCAAGTATATATGCAAATACTATTGACTGCAGTGATGAAAGGTTTGAGAGAAGTATTTGACATCTAGTTGATAGAAAGCCTAGAGAGTTGCATTTAAATGTATCATATCAAGGGGTTTGTCTTTTGTAGCATGTTAGCAGTGAGACTAGAGAGACTAGGACAGTGCTAAAGGAGTGAAACAGCCACACAACGGGGGACTTTCTGTTACCAATGAGGTGCAACTTAAACATTCTCTCCTTCGCTCCGCATTCCTCTCAGCCTTACTTTAACCTTTACTTTAAACGTGAACTGTGTAATCTCCAGTAGAGAAGGGGGAAAAAAAGATGCCTGAGGTACTGCTTGGGTTTTTGGGTAATTAGATCAGATGTTGCCATTTCTCCCTGAGACTGACCTTTGAAATGCCGGAATGGTTTATTGAACATACAGTACCCTGCTGATGTGCTTCAGATGCTTTCCTCCTTTCAGTCTGCATTGATGGATACTCCCTCACTCTCCTCCTTTTTTCCCCTCTCTTACTCTCTCGTTCTGTCTGTCTGCATTTGCTAATTTGTTTTAAAGCCTGTCCTGTTTTCCATCAGTGCTTCTTGAGCACACACAAACACACACACTTATATATATACACAGACACACACACACACACACACACACACACACACAACTCCTTCCTTCACTCCAGGAGGTATGGTTTAGTCAGAGCTGTCGGAGCAGTGTGTCTAAAAACACGTCCCAGCCAATCAGCCAGAAAGATATAATGGAGGGACAAAGAGAGATGGGAGGAATCTAGCAAGAATTCGAAAAGAGTTCACGCCCTGGCCGGGTTAGAAAGTGTGTGCTCATGTATAAAGAATGATGTAATTTAATGCTATAATGGTCTAAACCGCACGGTCAGTTAGAGAGAAATGTGTTAAAATGTTCTGCTAGATACATTTAGTACCAACAATATCCGGCCTATTCTGTCTCGAGGTTCCCAAGGTTCACATATTATAGGAATATCCTCTCTCAGCCCTCTTATGCTTGTGTATGCTGTTTCCTTTAGGTGCAGGTGGATGAATACAAGCAGCTGAGGGACTCCCTGAACAGGATGCCCAATCTGAGACAGCCTGAACAAAATCCTGCCCCCCAGCAGTCCCATGCAGCTGCCATAGTGCCCGAGTCCCATGTTCACGAAGCCCAGCAGGCCACAAAACCGGAACAGCCACACAAAGAGGAGCCCCCCCATGAAGAAGATCACAAGGATCACCAGGACACCGAGTCCAGGGTAACTCGGGAGTCTTTGGGATCACTTTATTATCCGGACAAAAGGCAAACTGTAAATATGGAAACATACAAAATTTAATTATTTCTCTTTTTGCTTTGTGCTCAGTTGGACCATCAAGAGCAAGATGTGCACGCTCAGTCAGAGATCAAGACCCAGAACACCTTGTCAGACAAAGAGGAGGATGGAGAAGGAGAGGCCGAGAGGAGGAGGGAGCTGGCGGAAGAGGAGATGGCTCAAGCAGGACAGCCTCAGAAGCTGGAGGAGGACCCAGACCAACCACAGGATGAGCAGCCGGAGGAAGAGGAGGAGCCAGAACCAGAACAGCCGGACCAGAACGCCCTGGACCGACAGAGACGCCAGCCACAGCCGGTCAGAACTGGTTTAGACTACTCAGTCTTATCTTAACAGGGTTAAAAGGCCTTGAACTGGTTTAAATTCCCTGTCCCTCATTTGACTTTTACTAGTTTACAGTAACTGTTTTCTCATTTAAAACTTGTATACATAATTGTGTCATTAAAACCATTAGCATTAGAGATTAGCTTCCTTGAACAACATAACTAACCTTTGAATGATAAATTAGTCACGTGTGTCCTTGTTATCTCGGGGACACAGCTACTGCTCAAATTAAAGTGCTAATCATTTAGCTTTAATCCCAGAGGAACCGGAATAAATTACAACCTTTCCTCAGTGTTTACCCCTTTGATTAATGACAGCTTGCTTACTACGTGTTGTGCTCATTGTTTTATGCTGTCATCTCCATCTAAACTTTCCCAAAGGATGAATTATACCTCACCTCTATGTTGATGTGTCAAATTAGCAGCAACAAATTTTTCTTTTTTCTTTTTGCATCTGTCTATCTCCTCAAAGGGTCCCCATCCAGAGCTGCATCCGGAGGCCCAGCTGCAGCTCGGGGCGCACGCCCAGGTGGAGCATGTGAAGTCGGCCTACGAGCAGCAGCAGGAGCAGCAGCGCCTGGAGGCTCAAAGGGCCGAGGAGCGCAAGCAGATCCAGCTGCATCAGGAGGCCCTGCAGGTCCAGAGGGACAGGGTGCTGAAGGAGAGGGAGCAGAGGCTGAAGGAGGATAAGGAGAGGGAGCAGCAGCACCACAGGGAGGCTGACAGACGGGAGCAGCTGCTCAGAGAGGAGCATCAAAGGTCAGATTTCAACTCGCAATCACTTAAAATCTGGTTATGCAAATGAAAAAAACATGCAGAATGCTTACTTAAGCTCAGAGTTATCGCAGTTATTGCAGTTTAATCTGTCCTTTTCACTTTTCAAAGCAAGTATTACACTTGACAAGAAGTAAAATTAAATGACTCAAAGATGGTTTTTATCTTTAGTCTTGTTGCCACATTCCCTCAAAAGCCACGTGGGGACAGCTCAGTCAACCATGGCTGTCGGCCATTTTCTTAATTATCTTTTCCTAAAGAAATGTCAAAAGGAGCACTTAATGAGACGAGCAATACATTGATTAACCTGAGCCAATAATAACATCTCCTTCATGCAAACTGGAAGTAGTAATTCCATCTGATAATTTATTGTCTGATCCTGGCAGTAACACACACATCCACAAACATTTTGGCACTATGATTAAATTTGTGCTAAGACAAAAGGGTCTTGATATGCAAAATTGTCTACTTAAGGGCAAACTGGAATCTTTCTACCACACAAATGATATAACATACATGCAGCTAGAAATGTATTGACATTTCTAAATAAAAACTGCTATATAGCAAGCAGTAAATTCTAAAAACACTGTAGTACTCATGCACATTTCTCAACATTAATAGCTCTGCCTTGATGTGGCCCGTGCTCTTCTGACTGCCCTGTACTGTCATTGCTGTTTAGTGTTTATTCAGATCCCCATTAGCTGTCAAGGTAGGAACTATTTTTCCTGAGGTCTAAATAAAAAATACAAAACATTCACACACAATGTACAAGAGCCATCCACCCTAAACCGCATCCACTGTTGACATAAAACTCATACTCACACACAATTCTAGCAACAATAACAACGAAAACTAATAAATAGATATATTGTCAGTCTCTCCATTGTTCAGTCGTTATGAATAGCTAAATAATGTCACAAGAGAAACAAATGAACACCGATTAAAATAAAACCAAACATTGTTTTACCAGGGATGAGGAAAGCATTAAATAAAAGAAACTGAACGAAACCAAACGAGAACCCTAGAAAGGTCTACATTATGATAGCATATCAGACTACCATAGGCCACAATCACACAACACACAAACAAGTAAGATCATGTTACCTTTTTTTAAAAGAATGGACTTCTTTCAGCTGCTTTTTAAAGTTGGCTTTACTCGTGGCTTTGTTAGGGAGCGTGGTTACATATTCCATTGAGTGGTAGCTCTGTACAAACCTTGTGACTTGATCTTGTGTTACATGTCTGTCACTGATACATGAAACCATGGAGTACAAACTTATCTTATGTTATTAGGAAAAGGACCGAGTATGAGAATATGGACAATGATATTGTTCAAGGAGAAGAGGACCGTCACACTGACGATGAAGAAGGTGAGACAGAAAGATTACCAGGAAAAAAAAGAAATACCCTGGATCAACAGATACTTAAAAATGTTAATTATTACATCATAATAGCAATATAACTCCAAATATGTTTTGTGCGCTGTGTGTGTGTTAACAGAGAGCGATGTTCATATGTTACATGACGAGGAGGAGAAACAAGAAGTGGATCACAGAGTGCCACCACATCAGCAGGTGACAGTCTAGCCATCCTCCAGTCTCCGTCTGTTAACACATCATCTGTCTATCCGTTCAGCTCATTCAGTCACTTAACATTCACACCGGCGTATCATATGTCATACGTCCTTTCAGCCATCCATCCAGAAATCGATTCTTTCATCCTCCCTGCCCACTGTCCGGCGTTGGCACATTCATCTTCCACTTGTCAGTCAACCCAGTGATCTATTAAGTCTTCTGAATACCAACAAGGCCATTAATACAACATCAGAGTACACCGACTCCCACAATCAGTTTCATCCTGCCAAACACATTCAGTTATTAATCCACCACACTGCACTTTTATTGCAGTCATTTTATCATATCTCGTGCTCTTGTTCTAATGTTAATGCAGCATCCATTTTCATCTTATGCAAATGTTAACCCGCCAGTGTCATTATTCTCTTCCTTGCGCTCTTCAATTAATTCTGTGTTATTTTACTATTATCTTTTCTGCTGCAGGGTGGTGTCGATGGTGAGCTGGATCCTGAGGACGACCCCAACAACCAGGGAGAGGACGAGTTTGAGGAGGCCGAGGATGAGCGGCCGCAGCACAGAGTGGCAGAAGAGGATGAGGAGGTGGTAGAGGAGGAAGAGGAGCCGGCAGCACCAGCTCAGCACGTTGAGACGCACCAAGGCCACGATCAGCCTGCTGTGGAGGAGGAACTGGTGGTGAGTAAGGGGCCGGGGGACGGCATTGGTCAAACACTATAAAACATACAAACTATACGCAGCATCAACAGAACCAAGTACAGTAGGAGGAAAATAATTGAGCGCCGACCCAGAAAAAGATTAGAGGTTGAGATGGAAACATGTTGAAAATGGCAGAGAAAAGCATCCACAGCCACGACATAAACATGTGCACACAAACACTGCTCAGGGTGGAAGAGATGAAACTAACTGAGTTTGAGAAGTGGAGACATCAGGGGAAGAAAAGAACATCGGGATTATGGAAAGTAAATGTTAATTAATTTATTGTTTTAGTTTGTCTGTGTGTAATTTGCTTGTGTTCAGATGGCGGGAAACCCAGATCAGCAGGAAGACACGCTGGATGATCAGTACCAGGAGGAAGTGGAGGATGAGGTGTGTATCACTAGACACAAGCTTTATTCTTTACACTGACTGAAACCACACATACGTACATTTTTAAAGTCATTTTTTATAATGTATGTCTTTTGTCCTGTTGGTGTCCTGAAGGCTCAGGAGGACATAGCTGGTGGGCAGAAGAGAGAGGAGGTGGAGGAGGAAGGAGAGGATCCATATAATGAGGAGAACATAGAACAGGTGGGTTCTTCTGCAGGAACCAAAATCAGAGGATTTCTATTTTTTTTCTGTTTTTTACTATGAAACATTTACCTTTAAGGAACCCAGGTAGGACATAGGACATGCATTCAACCACCACGTTAGTGACCCAGGTGAAATCCCTGGCTTGGCTGTGTGCTCCTACGAACAAACTCATTAGCGTATAGGTGGTAAGTTTTGGAGGGGTTGAAAATGAAAATGATTTGATTGGTTTCCATCCCAGTTTCTGAGTAACATCACACCCTGAACCAGTTACAGCAGAAAGCTCTTGTTGCATATGGTAAAAAATATTTTTATATCACATCCGGAAAGCAATATTTACCCTGATGTATTGGATGTATTGGCTACAAGGGGGTGAAGTTGTGTCAGCATGTGCGTGCATGCTTGTGTTTTGTCCCCGTAACTTGAACCTTGCCCGTGTGTGTCCTGGTAAATGAGGGAGATCAGATGTTGAGTCTGTCGGGGTCTCAGGTTACCACCGGGGCTGAGTTTATTTAATGTGTCCTGAGAAGAAATCTGTTCGAATGGAGAAAACATTATATCTTTAAAATCTATTAAAGTAAATATAGTGTATTTAATACTCTTGCTTACATAATGTTGTAAAAGAGGTAATGTACACAGGTTTGGTCATATTTCTAAAAGGTCATTTTAAGAAGTGATATAATCTCCAGTGTTGAGTAATGTACAAACCTTCTGATAACCTGCCCGGCTTGCTGAAGTGTCCTTGCTCAAGACATTTGACTCCCTACTACTTTCTGTTGTTCTGTAACTGACCCTGACTCCTGACCTCCTTGGAGAGTGACATTCATTTATTTATAATCCCTAGTTTTTTTTTTTTGCCAGGAAGGCTGTACACATGGCTTAGAATTAAAGTTCCCAAACAACCATTGTCCCAAATTGAAGCAGCATGCATGGGAATGAATTATGATTTCATATACGGTCAGTTTTGTCCATGTAATGATTCATGTATAGAGTCATTTTGTCTCACTGCCCCAGTTTGTGGTTATTACAAAAGATTTGAGATGTGTGTAAACAAACCGTTATTATGCAGATGAAACACGTGGTTTACGCTCATATAACCTGATATGATGGTGTATCTGTAAAGTCCCCCCCACTTCTTTTACTGACTTGTGTTTCATACTCAGACACAGACCCAGTCACCTAATGAGTGAACTTACTTAAGTTTCTCTGTAATTTGAGCTCAGTGGAGCTTTCACTCCATTCAGCTCCATTCATCCACTGCCGCACAGTTGGTGTGGTTGAGGTGTTTCAGTTGAACCTTTACAGTCTCTGCCTCTATTTCTTTAGAATATAATTATAACCCTGTGCATACAATCCTGTAGACGGACAAGCAGGGGAATATGCTCATATATAAACACCCATTCCTTCTTCACACAGTCACAAACCACAGAATCTATGTGGATTTAAACATATCTTTTCATGTTTTTGCCAATCTGATAGAAAAGTTAGCTATACTATAATTATGCCTACATGCTTGGTTGTCTCCTAATTGGTAAAATGGCATGAAATCCTGAGTTTAAAAAACAATCTACGAGACCGAGAGGAAGACATGAAGACAGATAATATAATTTCCAAGTGAAATGGTGTTATGAATACCTTTTTTTTTTTTTTTTTTTTTTTTTTTAAATGTCTAAAATGATCATATTTAGTGGAAAAACCTCCAAATGTTTGCATACAGTGGCCATTAAATAGTTGTGTTGTGTGCTTATGATTTGCTCCAGGATGAAGTAAAACACCAGGAGGGACCAAGAAAGGCTGGGGATCACAGAAAAGAGGCAGAGAATAACGAGGAGGAGAATTACGAAGAGGAGGAGGAGGCCGAAGAGGACGCAGCCGGTCGAGACAAGGGAACCAATCGGAGGGCGGAGATGTAAGACGGGCGCAGACCTTGACCAGTTGCAGTGCCTTTTCGGCTGCCCACCAGGTCTTTCTTTCCCTTGTTTCCCAAAGGAATAAAACCAGCCATCCATTCAGAAATCCAATTAAGAAAATTGGGATATTAATGCCTGAAAGATGAGGATGCTATTCCAAACACTGTGGGGATGGAAATGAGCAGCTTACACTGTGGAAATGGACAGAATTTGTTTGGCGGAAATTGGGTGTATACTGTATATTTTTTTTCTTTTTTATTCATTTGCTTTTCTGTCTACTCGCACGTCTGCCTGATTGCCCGTCTGGTTCTGTTACTTACCAGCGAACAGACGGAGAATGTATTTTCATCATGTGCTGTCTTTGAGTGTGTGTACAAAGCAAAGATAAATTATGTTATTCTGATGTCCTTATGTTCAGGCCTTCATATGTATGTTTTATGCAAACAGTTGTATTCTTTGTAGAGCTCAAATTTTAATTTACATTCTGTCATTCCAATCGATCGAGTCGTTTTCTGTTATTTATTGTTGATTGTAACAACTCTGACAATCGTAAAAAGGTGCAACGTTCCTTTTTTTATTTCCCCCGACCGAACTAGTTTGTGTCATAGTGGCTTTTTTACCAACTTCCTGAAGCAGATACGCAGGAGTTTTTTTCACTGGATTATTCCGCAAATGCCAGTCAAAAGAGACATTTCTGGTGACGCAGTTCTATGCTGAAAGGGTCACGCTGACATGTGCCTTTCCAATGGAAACCTCTTCTAGGTCTTAGTCATTTTTACATTTGGAAAGCGTTTCAGTAGGACAGGAGAGACGAGTGCATGCCAGTTAGTGCTGAGCCTCTTGCATATTGCTACAGCATAGCCTTAAGTGGGGGGCGGGGGGGGGCTGTTTCATGTCGACTGCTGGTGTGAATTAAATTCACAAACTTAATGCAATTTACTGCAAAATCTTTAGTCTACTGTACAATGTATAGTAAAAAATAAATGCTGACAATTTGTACATTTTTCCACCAGTTATATTTGATACAAAAAAGTGGGAATTTGATTGTATCGAACCACGTTTGTCACCTAAATGGTGTGTGTGTGTGGGAATAAAGAGGTCAAAGGATTTCAGGTCATTGGGATTGTGTTGTCTGATTCTGTACTTTCACCTTCTTGAAGATATAATCCATTTACAGTCTCCAGTGGAGCTACTCGCCCGTAAGATGGATGCTAAACCAGCAATGTATTATGTAGCAATAACCTAAACCCTAAAGTTCATTTTAGGTTAGCTGCCATTTAGTCTGTTTGAATAGTCTTGTAGCAAGTAGAGCCTTCCTCAGAGTTAGGAATTGTGCTGCAGTCTGTCTGTACCCGTCAATCCTGTCTGCAGGGGAAAATAAAAGTATTATCATTAAGCCTCAGCCATGATAAAAGCAGTCTACATTCTCAACAAGCTAAGGAAGCTGCTTTTTTTATTTATTTTTTTATTTATTTATTTTTTACTTCCATTAGCCTTTAGGAAATAATATGAGTACTGCAGTCCAGGCAATCACTGCTCTAGCAAAATTACAGTGTAGAAATCTGCTGTTTCTGGCGAGTGCTGGAAAGTGTAAAAGCTCTGTTACCACTGTGGCACTAACTAAAATACTTAGAGAGGGAAAAGACATATATTTTCAACTTTCTAGGTCAGGGGTTCCCAAACTGACACTTGGTAGTCCTCGGGCCAAAAGCAAACACCTATTGTGTTGTATTTTTAAGATGAAAAATGGTGCTAGCGTCCCAAGCCCCCTTTGAATTACTGTGCAGTGCCACTCTGTCCACTGTGCTACCTAAAAATAATTTTCACCTAGAAGAAACTATCAGTGATTTATGTAATTAGTTTCTATTTATTATTTTTGTCTTCACTAGAAACATCTGGCAGGCCAATTTGAATCTTATGGCAGACCCTCTTTAGCCTGCGGGTCCCACTATGGGCTGCCCTGACCTAGATCTATCCTAGTTTCTGTTAGGACAGTATAAGTGACCCTTCTGCCTAACCTTATATATAATCAACTGATCTTTTTCCAAGCAAAAATGTCCTCTGGTGAAGAATTAAACTGAATATCTCTGTATATCTTCGATCTCTGACACTTTGATGGGCGTTTTAAAGTATTTTCTGACATTCCAAAGGCAACATGATGAATTGATTAAACCTGAAACTAAAACATAAGTTCTGAAATATCAATATATATATGATTTTTTATTTATTTAATCTAATCTGTTTATTTATAATTGTGTCTTTAAAATGAACTCAGCATTTGGCATCCATGTGTCTCCATACCCTAGTAAGAATAACTGGTGAAAGCACCTCAGAGCTGCTCGTCGACTGAACTGCTGATAAGAATACTGAACGTGCAGCTCCAGCCAGAGAGCACCTAGAGGTCCCATGCAGCATCCAGAGGAAGTTGTTGGGAAGCTCCGTGGCTGTTGCCTGACATGACTAATAAAATGGATAGATGCAAGTATTCCGGGACTTGCAGCAAGCTCATAGTCCTCTGTCAGGTCTATTTTCAAACAGTGACAAGATGATCATAAATATGTATCAAGCAGAAGTGGGGAGAAAAGTCATAAATATTCATGCTTGAGTTTAGAAATCACGGGGCGCTTGCTCAGTCGATCACGTCTGCACTTCCAATGTGCCTAAGTATAAATCCCGCCGACTCTGTTCCTTCCCCCTTTTTCTGGTTGAGAACGGAGAGGTGAGAAGATTGTGTGTGCGAACTCGCTCACATGGGAAATGAACCGACAAATCAGAATGAAATGAAAATCAAACGAGAGGAGGTTGACTGAGAAAGGCAATTACCTTTAATGAACAACATTTGTCCCCGGCACACAGTCTCAATCAAATCATCCCTCCTCCTCTCAGTCTCTGTTTCAGCTCTACCCCTCAGTTTACTGTCATCCTCCCTGTGCTTTTTTTTTCTCTCTGCCTCTCTCACGGTGTCTTCCTTTCTTTCACTCTATTTTTTCCTGCCATCATCCCTCTGCCGTTGCAAGATTGTTGATCTCCCCCAGAGGGACATGTGGGATGCTGGAGGAGTATGAGAGTAACAGGTGTCTCATTACTGCGCTAATAGCAGGCCACAGGGAGATATACACACACACACACACACAACACACACACATATATATATAAACACACATTTTTCCAGTGACAAGCAATGGCAGGGATGATAACTCCTCCACATTCCTCACATTCTTGCACTCTCTTGCTCATCATTTCATGGGTGAATTACCAGGCGTGAATAACTCTTAACATGTCGATGCCTAGAGCCTGGAGTCTATCTTGAGATGCATGCCCACACGACTGCCACCAATTCTCAAATCTCCCATTTAACACCGGTGCAAGATTTACTTGAAAGCTGAAGCTCCGAGCTATGAAAAGATTTTTTTTCCACCCACCATTTTTTGGGGAAAATCAACTCAAAACTCTCTCTCGGCTATTTAACTGCCACGAAGGAAGCGCAAGCGTCAGAATGGGCTGCAGAGATAATCGATAGCATCTTGAAAACCATCACTCGAAGCTTCTCTTCTTGACCTGGATCCTGTTTGCGGTGCACCAGGATCCAGTGAGCTCATTATGCTGTCTCTCTGCAGCAGTAATGATCTCTCATTCATCAGCTGCAGACTCACTTCTTTCTCCATCTCCACACACACACACACACACACACACACACACACACACACACACACACACACACAAATTGCACAAACAATCTTCCACACTTAAACGAATCCCAATGAGGCATGTAACTGGTAGTTTGTGCCCGGCTGTATGCTTGTTAGAGAGATATCGGCTGCTTCAATTGTGTTTCTCCGCATTACTTTGAGGGAAGAGAAGGCGTCTGTGTGCCCTAGTTCATACTTGAGATGCTTGTATGCATGCAATACTCATACTTGTGTTAGGCAGAGTCAGATAACAAAGTGTGTTTATGTTTCAGGTGCAGGCTGAAAGTGAAACCACTATTCAAAGAATACACTGCCGCAATGTATGAATAAATCAGCTCCGGGGCCAATGTGTGTAACCCCTGCAGCACTACGTTATGTACGACAGCGTGGATGCCATTTGCTTTATTCTTTTATCCAAAGCACTTTCAGTGGGAATCAAACAATCCCAATGTGAGTGCTTTGCAAGCTACCAAGGATTACTCTTTGTGTACATGTTTTGTGTGTGTGTGTGTGTGACCTGCTGCATGAGGCTCATGGGTCATTACCCAGTCAGTCAGAGGACACATGAGGCCATTATCCCGGGGAGTCTGGACACTAAATGTTTGATAAGCCTCGAAAGCGGATGTCCTGTTTCTCTTCTCAGATATTACTGATGTACAGTAAAGACACATAACCATTAACGCCTCAGGAATACATACAAAATTTATATTTTAGTTAGTTAGACTGCGTTTCTGTAGCTGTATCTGATACAAATTCTCGTGTGTGTGTTCGGTGCGGCCTGTAGCAGACAGAGGAGTGTGAGTGTGTCGGCTCAGCAAAGTCCTGAGAGATGTCGAGCTGGCAGAGATGAGTCATGTAGCAATCTGATTAGCCCTCTCCCTCTTTCCCTCCATCAAAGCCGAGGTTCGTCAAAACCACTCAATGCATATCTCTGTACTGAACTACGTTCAGTTTTAAACTGAAAACAAATGGACGTGAAAAAACAGGTATAAGTCTTTAAGCTATTTTCTATTTATTATCAAAATATGTCAATAAGATATATAAAAAATCTCACTTACAAATATATCAATAATAATAATAGATGTAATTGGTACTACATATAAAAAGCATCTTGCATGGCCCTGAAGCACATTACCACATCTGACTGCATTGTCAGCGCGGTGTTTTTCGGCAATTTGTGTGAATAACTCAACAGCTCAATGCAACCTTCAGTGCAACTTCAACGTCTGCTGAAGAGTACTTTGCTGAAGCCTTGTCATCGCTTCAAGTGTTGTAGGATCGGGAGGACTGACTCCGTACACATCCATCAATGCAAGAATGTCATAAAATGTTGCACATCCTGGTGGTTTCTGGGAACTGTAGTCTGGTAGGCAGAGAGTCTTCTGGCAGCTTGGGAATTCCATCCAGGATCTCTAGCTTTGGCAAACATAGGAAAACACTACACAGAGACAGAGAAAGCAGAGAGGGAATGAGAGAAGAAAATATTGGTAAAATCAACTTATATGTTTTCTTTTACAAACACTGTCTCGTCTTTTTTTACTGTCTCTCTCTCCCTTGCTCTCTCCTCTATCCATATCCGTCTCCTCACCGTGTACGGTAGCCCTGAGTGAAGGTCACTGGGTTGTGGGTCAGGTTGAGGGAGCGGAGCGGGCTGTTCCCCAGAGCTCCCAGTCCCCCCAGGGAGCTGATGGCGTTCTCAGAGAGACAAAGGTGCTCCACCACTGGGAGCTTTGGCAGCTGACGCAGACACACCAGGTGGTTACGCTGCAGGTTTAGCATTCTGCACCTGTCCAACGGAAGCACACATGAGCCTCATCTTTCTGTTTTGTGGTTATTTTCACCCAAATTAACATAAAAGAAAGAAAAAAAGACAACTACTTTCTGAAATGAGAAGCATATGCAAAGGTGGACGAAATAACATCAACACCACATGAGGAAAATACAAGTTAACACACAAGTGAGTGATCTTTAGCTGATCAATAGTTGGGTATTAGCTTTAAGAGTCTGACAATCTCCATGTTTACATGACTGCTCAAAAGATACCTATTAGTAGGAAAATTGCAAAAATGTCATAATTATGGCACGTAAGAGGAAGGACAACATAAACCAAATACAAGATAAAAAACCTTGTCAAAAGGAACAGCAGTGATATGCAGCAGTGTTTAACAAGATAGTAGATAGCACTTAAACTATTATCTTTATTATATTTAATTTAATTAATTAATCAATGGGAATGTGTAATATGATATTGCTTGACAAGATTGTTTTTCCCTTTTAATGGTATCTGGTTTGTGTTGTGAGCCTCATACACACTGCTGAACACATTCAATAGAGCTACCGCGAACATAGACTCAACAAGGAACAGAGACGTTACTTCTTAACAGATTTATTAGCACTCTGAATTCAGCGTTTGATATTCATATGTCTCCACGTTCTGGGAGAAGATTAGAATAGAGAGTAAGATCTACAGGTGAGGGAGTTGTGGTGCAGTCTGGGTAGTGTGGTTCATACCTTGGCAGGCGCACAGAACTCAGATTGGTGAGGGAGTTGTCCACCAGTTGCAGTTTCTCCACACGGATCAACCGGCGGAGGATCCGTAGGAAATTCTCCTGCTGGAAGGGATCGCCCAAGTCCTGGTAGGACAGATTTAACTCCTGACAAGAGACAGGTGAGAGAATCATCAGGGTCTTCATTTCCCCTTTTTACTCCTTCATCTCCTCCCTCCGTCCCTTCCTCCCTCAAACTGTCTCTATTCTTCTCCCCTATTGTATATCCTTAACATTATACAAACACACATACACTTGCTGACTTACCAGACAGTTTTCCCAATTCTCTTGCAGTCTCTCTTCCCATCTCTGTCCTTCCCCCTCTCTCCTCCTTCTCCTTCCTCTCTCCAAACAGATGTCATCCTCCTCTCTTTGAAACAGCTCCTCTTCTGATGGCCCTTTTTGATGACATTGTCAAAACAAAAAAGCCTCTTCGTAATTCGTAATCTTAGCAGTTCGGATTCTTAGTCACAGTATTTATGTCTTCGTCTGCTACGTTAAATGAAACTTGCAGGAAATGAGAGCAACACAAAAATGGAAGAGATGCTACATGTTTAACTCCCTCTTTCCTTTTGAATGCTTACATTAATTCATTTGAAATTCAGCTTTAGTAATGCAGGTCACTTTCAAATAAAAGGTTTCTTTTTACTCCTACAAAAAATACATTGGCATGTTCTGAAACAATTCTCTAAAGAAGGCATGGGCAGCAGTGCCTGAAAACTGTACTTGCTACCATTCGATCACAGGAGGTTATTTTATCACATTCCCTGTCCTCCTGACACATTCAACCCCAAATTACTGCAGCAAACATCTACTTCCACTGTGGCAAATGAGAGTGCAAAGGTCACAGTGGTGATTTCCTCAAAGTGATCCAGACCTTCTCTGACCCTGGGGCAGGTCAGCTGGTCCCCTGTGACATCACACTGCTCCAGGCGATGCCACGACACGAACCGGAACCGACTTGATGGGAGCTGACAGAACAAGAAGAAGAAGAAGAGCGGGATGAACAGCGCGAACGCTGGCTGGGCCTCCTATTGATTTGTGGAGTTAATCTGCGAAATGAGACGTGCACCGATCTGAACAATTTCATTAAAATGTAATCATTAGAGGTTATAATATCTCGCACACGTACTCATTCAGACACCAGCGATGAGTCATATCCTTCCCCTAAGTTTAATCAAAATTCGCTCATTGGTAGTCAGATTCATTTCAGCTGAAATTCAGCACATTACACTTCATAATGGCGGACATAAAGAGAGGTATACATGGGAGAGCAGGAGACACACTAAAGCTTAATCTACCGTAGCTTCCCATTAGTGCAATATAAACTCTATTCCCATAGTGTGCGGTTAGTATGTAGCCAAAATCAATAGGTCATTTTTAAGACCATTAACCAATACGGCTACAAGTGTTAACAAGGTGAAAGCGTTCAGTCATTACTCAAACTCCTTCAGTCGAAAAGAACAGTTAATGTTTTATCAGCAGCCTCCCCCTCTTTCCTCATCCATATTCCATCCCTTATCTCTCTTTCCTTTATATATCCCTACATGTACTTCTGTCGATACAGATCTTTCCACCGACTGCAGTATTTTAGGTTTCACATCACGCTGCAGACAATCAAATAGCAGATCTGTGGCTTATTATTAAAACTGCTAATGTAACATGCAGTGAAAAATTACGATGTTCTGTTCACTGCCTCAGTTACTCTAGTGGGATGCGGCTCTGGACTAAATCCTTCTCCCTACTTGACCTTTTCAACCCCCTTACACTGAGCTTGTTCACCCCTTACTTTGTCTGTGTAACTTTACACCTTCCTGTGTTACTCTAGACCCCACTCCACTTGACCACCACTCCTAATTGACTGGACACTCACAAAACAGCCCCAGGTCACCTGTTTGCATCACATGAAAAGCACAGTAGAGAGCAAAATACAACTCGACAGACTGACGCAACCTCTCCAATACAAACAAGTTGGTCTGCTCTACAACTACTTGTACACTTTAACACACAGACAGAGAATGTATTAAAACTCAAAAAACACATGTAAATAAATGAATATAAAATGTATGCAATACCAATGCTATCTGTAGTAAAAACACCTTCGTTTTTATATTTATTTAACATGCATAGGTTCAGTTCTGCAACAGAAGCATCCATCATGTGCACAAGCAATTAAAACAACCCCAAATAAGTTCCTTAGAAATGCCGTTTGGCATCAAATCTGGTGACTTTGCAGAGTCATGAGTACATTGAGCATTTTAAAGTAAGGAACTCTGCATGGAACAGAGGGAGGATTAGGTAAGAAGCCATTTTTCATCTTTCCTTATTCAAATAGTCAAGAGGGTGAACAATCATTCTGCATAGCAATCTAGGCGAGAGGCCAGTGGCCTGAGGGTGAAATAGAGTGTGCCGAGAACAGACCGAGAATATCAGGTTGAGTTCAGAGAGGGAGGAAGGCTTAAATGGAAGGGAAGGAAGATGAAAGGATGGAGGAGAAAAAAGGGGGAGGACACAGGAGAGGTAAGAAGATGGAGGAGTCAAAGAGTGAAGGGAGGGTAAGGAGCACAAATGCCTTAAGGACAGCAGCAATGAACGATTACTGGCTTATTGTGTGAGAGTGTGTGAGAGTGTGTGTGAGTGTGTGTGTGTGAGAGAGAGAGTGTGCAACTCACAGGTGTAGATACAAGTCCAGAATCAGGACTCTGGTCCACAGAGAGAGGGGTGCGTGTAACCCCGAGGTCAGAGTACTGGGATGAGTGGGATTTGGGAAAACTGCCACTGAGAGTGTTCACACCTGAAGAACTGAGAGAGAGAAATAAAGAGGGAGGTGGGACAGAAAGAGAGGTAGAAAGAGAGAGAGAGAGAGAGAAAGAAAGAGGCTCATCCAGTGCATTATCACATCTTTAGTCCCTGACCCTGCCTGGGAGCTGTCTTCGTAATGTAAGCCCTGCTGTGTGCTGAAACCCTGACCACCGGCCGAGTGGTTAGAGTTACGGTGAACTGGGCCTGACAATGCAGATTAGGACCCGTTGCCATGGCAGCAGCGGACACCTGAGCAGGTGCTATTAGCTTATAATAGTCGCAGTATGCGCGAGCTAGCTGGACACTTGTATAATTGATACAGCTCGCACAGAAATGATTCGCTATGCTGCCCTCGCGCCAGTAGAAAACAGTAAAAGAATAAATAATTATGTCATTTTAAATATCATTTTAACCATTAGTTTGAGTAAACTTGACCTAACTTACATTTTGGAGCGTATAAAGTAAAGTCTCGAGCCTCATTGTGTAATTAAACCTCTGTAGTTTTTTTTAGCCTTACCTTTCTGACATGTCCCAATCGTCTTGTGATGGATTCTCCTGGCCTTCTTTAGCGCATTGCGAACGGCTCGGTTTAGCCCTGTAACGCTGGAGCTGTTACCCATGGAGCCCGGTGGGTCTGGCAGTATTCACCGAGAGAAAGTTTACCGTCCCGCTTGCTGCCCCGGGAGAGACTGACACCGGTGTGTGGGCCCACCACCACCACCACCACCGCTGCTGCTGCAGGTGAGACACTGACCCGGTCGCTAAGCAGCTGGTTGCCTGGCAACAGTGTTCAGGTGTTTTGCACCTAAAGAGAGGTGGAAATGAAACTGTAGGCTACCTCCCAGCTTCTGCAGACTAAATGAATATTCAGCGTTTAAATGAACTGTGACAGCTCAATTACTTGAAATAAAGGAGAGCAGGGATATGTTCTAAAAACGTCTTTGCTTTGTGTTGGCACAAAGAGAGAATCTGTGATCAGGCTTTTGTCTTTAATTATGTAAGCCTCAGTGTAAATCTGACCACGGGGCTCACAATAAAATACAATGCTGTTATTTTATCAGTCATGTTTACAAGAGTCTTTCTTTTATGTTTGCCACATAATCTCCTCCCCCATCCTCTCTTATGTTTATGGTTGGCCACGTTTCTGTCCTCATATTAGCTTTGTTCATCTAATTGGAATATAATTTATTTTATAAGGCTATATTTTGTAAAACACTAAATTGTGTCTGAAAATATATTGAAAATTAAATATAGGCTGGTTTTCGCGAAGTAGAGGTTCCTTTTATGGACGATACAAACAGAATAACAGACACATATTGTTTGAATGAACATTGACTGTAAATGACAATAACTGAATATAGGACTTTAGCCTCCTGGTGGCCATGCCAAACCAAACTTAAAATCCTTACTCAGGGCCCCTATAGCTCACCTAAAAGTGCGAAATGGTCCCTTTCAGAGTAAATTATTAATACATTAATGCATAAGCAGCATTTAAATGTTTTAGCTGGTCCAATAACTACTTTATACACTGTATGGCAGTTTAATACAATATGTCACCTTTAATGAGCTTTTACAGGTTTTCTATGTAAATCTCCTTTTGCAAACTAGAAATTATATGTCAGGTTAACTAAATGGAGTAAACCTAGAATGTCCCTGGAATACTCAAAATTATACCTAAACAGTGCTTGAGTAATTGTGCTTTGACTGGTATCCTATATGCTCAGCCAGCAACTGTCATAAGGACAGGTCGAGGGGTTCTTTGTTGTTGTTGTTGTTGTTGTTGTTGTCGTTGTTTCTGTCTTTCTGGATGTTGTCATGGAGGAGGAGGAGGGATAAGGTTGATTTAGATTTTCATTGGCACACAATGAAGACATAAGGCACAGCTATCATACCAGCTGGTGAAAGTAATTTAGATTACTTCGTACACCCATGGGCTGTCGTTCCTCCACAATGCAGCTCATTGTGTTTAAGATATTGCAGCAGTGAAACACACTGTGCACACTGAAGAGATGAAAAAGCTATTAGATATTTCACAGAGGTAAATGAAAACCCCTGGCACTGCAGGGGACTGTGGAAATGATTCCCTCTGACTTGGTACAGACATCTTTTAGACATCCATTAGTTGTATTATCATTGTATGTATATCTGTTTTTGCTATTTATCATTTAAATGATTTCACTTTGTTTTGTTCTCTTGCGATCTGTTTCATCTTGAGTGACACTGTTGTAGAAAATGTGTGTTCCTAAAACATCAATTGAAGATATGGGGAAGGCAGTTGTCACATCAAAAGCATCTTTTTGTCTTTTTTTGTGCTCTTTGTGTTTATCACACTGCACAAGATGCTCATATAATGGCCAAAAACATCTGTTGGGGATGTAATTGTAAGATTTTATTATCAGCGTGCCAATGCCATGCAGGCAAGAATATAGGTGTGTTGGTTGTGATCGGAATGTTTAATTAATTTTGGTGTGAATTGTTTATCTCACTCTTAATTGCTCCTTAATGTTGAGACATTAAAACATTTATTTAAGTAACATACGGCTATGTACGTTGTGTAAGTCAGGTTTAAACATAGAAGTTGTAAGATGTATTAAACATTTGGACCCTTCTGTCAATGTCACTTTATTTACCTATGATATGCACCAGGCCAGAATATTTCCTTAACAGAGTTAAAATAAATGTTTGTACCTCAGGAACCTACAGACTCTTAATTTATTTATATACGTAGACAGTCTTCCTTATGAAGTGACATTTGCAAGAATCAACATGCAGGTCTCATTCGCCCTTGGTCACAGTATATCCTTGGCTTGCCTAGTGATATGATCGGTTTCCTTGGGTGTGTGTGTGTGTGTGTGTGTGTGTGGTAGCTAGGTGATGCCACAGTCCTGAAACTACTCCAAGATACCTTGGCAGGACATTGTCTGCCCAGGGAAGCTGAGTTACGGTTGAAGAGGTTAGCTGTTCAGTCTTAACAGGGCATTATATAAAGTCTATTACATATTCAGGCACCAAATATATAATTTACCTTTTATTAACAGGTTTCATAAACTCTTGAAGCATTGCACGTTTTTCAATTCCACTAAATCCTTTAAGAACTTGAAAGCTGTATTAGCTGTTAGCATTCAGATTAATGACATCCTAAATGCTGTGGATGGTGCATATAAACTGCATACAGCTTACATTTAAAATGCCAGATAAAAAAACAACCTCCACACACAGAGGACACAGTTTTTTTTAATGGGAACACATTCATGTTTTTATTGAGTAAAAGACTGAATACAGCTGGTGTTACTGTTTCTCCCTGTATGTACATCCAAAACGGTGCAGCAGATCTTTTTCAGTGCGCCTGCATGCTCCAGTCCGTCTCTATAGCAACCCGCCCTAGTTACGCAGTCCCCTCTGCTCACCTGTGAGATGCCCAGCTGGGGCTTAATCAACCACTCAGATGTGATAAGGCATATTAATTCATCAACAGATTAGCCATGTGCCTACAGTGTAAAAAATGACTGGAATACTGTCTGGAGCGGATATATTACTAAGATTCATTGTATAAGGACAAAATGTTTGCACATGTTTATTCTGCAATAAATATTGAGCATATATATGTTTATATCGAACACAATGTCAAATGTACAGGGCTATAATTAAAGTGTGAAACTTATAGTGTGCACATACTGTATCTGGGGTAAGAAAGAGTAAATATGTGTTTAAGAACTGTAGAGAAAACTGCTTTGGTGCAATTGTGTGTGTGTGAGCGCAAGTGAGTGCGAAGCTGCTGAACTTAAAGGGGTTGTGCGTGGATTACATATCATGTGTTCTTCTCACTCATATACAAACCATCCTTTGCTCGAGAATATTTACAACTTCCTCTTTCTGCACGTCTGTATCCAAGTATTTAAAGCTTCCAGTATCAAAACACAGTCACAATATATGTCGTATGTCATATTTCAATATATAATATGTAGTATAATATTCAGTTTATATCTTTTGTTTTCAAGAGTATAAAACACAGCTGAAGATGGCAATAGAGGATAGGTAGTGTTTATGACGTCAGGATCTGATTTGGCTGAGATTGAATGACCTTGCGCCATGTTACATGGAGTCAAAGTCATGGTCATTGGGCTCGATGACTTCTGGGGTCATGACCCTGCCCATGAAGAGGATGGACCCTGGAGAGGAAAGGGACATATAGAGTGTCAGGTCAAAACGCACGTATTTCAGAGGTACATTTATACGCACACACACACACACACACACACACACACACACACACACACACACACACACACACACACACACACACACACACACACACACACACACACACACACACACACCTGTCCTCCGGTTTCTAATGACAAAGAAGAATGGGTGATCAGCCATGACCTGTGGGTACAGCACCAGAGTCCTGGTCAGGGCGATCATTCCTGAGAGAGGGAGAAGAAGAGGTGGCAGACGACACAGTTATTGTCTGACAGAGGGTGGCAGTGTTTTGTGGACCTGAGTTTACCATAGAGACCCTCTCATACAAAGACAATGCTATGTATGTGGTATTGTTAATGAACAGATTATGATAAAGAATAAAAGATGAAGCCTACCTGACCCAACGGCTCCCTCGGCCCCCTCCTCAGTCACCTCCAGGTAAGCCTTCTGCACTGCCTTCCCAATATACAGGTCCTTACCATCTGTTACACACACACACACAAACACACACATTAGTAGTCGTCAGGGTCACATCGTGCAGTCCCATTCGAAATAAGCGACGACAGAAAATCCTGATGATTTGATTAAAAGCATTTTAAAACACCCTCTCTTACCTATCTGCAGGCCAGAATAGACCATGTCCTCTGAGTATGTACTGAGCTGTTTTAGTTTTAGCAAGTACAGGATGTGCTGCACAGCCAGAAGTCCAGTACAGCCGGCAGATTGTGTTTCACCACATAATAATAGCTCCACCTGACCAGTAAGAACAAGCTGTTTCGGACTGGATCCTCAGTGAGCATTAAGGGTCTTTCGGTTTTTAAGGTTTTTAAGGTTTTTAAACTGTTTTTGTTTATTACGTATTTAGTTCGATCCACTTCTTCACTATAAAACTAAAGTTGATAGTTATATGTGGTTACTTTGTTTGGCTGTCTGTGGGACCAGTTTCTTTTTCTTTAGATGCAAATTATCTCAGCATAGTTATGTGTCTCCATTTCTCTGTCTCTGTGTATACATCTGTCTCTCTCGATCTATTTTTACCAAATGACGTGACAGCTCTGACCTGCCCACTCGATGCCAGTTACCTTGGTTACCTTAGAAAGTACTGGAGGCTACTTTACTGCAGCCAAGAAGCAGAAATATAGAATCAACTTCTCATGCTGAACCCTTCGAGGAGTTCATTTCTCTCACAATTTGTGTCTACATCTGTGTGTTTTACATAATACCACGGGTCACATATTTCCGTGTTTTGCACCCTCTTTGTGTGTCTGTGGTTACAGCTGAGTGTTACCTGTCATGGCGGAGAGATCAGCATCGTTGGTGAAGATGTTCTTAATTCCTAGCTCCTGCAGAGTGCTCCTCAGGTCGATCTTCTGCTCTACTTTGAACCTGAACAGTGAAGTCAGAATTGAATACAGTGAACAGACAAATGTTAGTAGCCAGAAAGTTGTGGTGGATTATAATAAAGAGAGATCATCTTCTGATAACAGAGTCACAGATGAATGTAAGTAAGTGGACATGAAACCCTACATGTCCCTAACCTACCCATCTAACTGTATTTTGGCATTGGCTAAAATTGTGTAAGGTAAGGTGTCATCGCATTTCATGCATGTGTACAGTAGTTGTACATCTGTCTGTGTGTTCATGTCTCAATATTATAGGACGATTAGTAGGTAGGCCAACCTTATGTTGAGCAGCCATTTCAGGGTCCCTGTGTGGTGGCAATCTACATTTTAACATTATGACATATATATTAGTTAGCCAAAAGTGTACTAAATTATGTTGTTTCATATATTTGCAGTGCAGGTGCAAGTGAGTTTAATAGCCTAAAAAGTTAGTTTTTAAGTCTTGTGGTATGTGTATATGTATGTGTGCTTGTATACAATTGTGGGTATTTGTGTATGTGTTTGTGCGCATCATCTCTCACCTAGGTAGGTAGACTTCCACCTTCTGCCGTTTGACATTGTTAGCCCACTCCTCCAGCAATGGTGCTTTGATGATGGGCTCCAGGGAAGCCAGCGGTACCTCTTGCCGAGGCAGAACGATCATCATGGACATGTCCTCCCCTTCATAGGGCATCTCCAACACCTGGTACACACCACCAGCTTCCTGTGAGCCGTCGCTGAACTCACCTGGTGGGAAACAAATGTAGGCATTGAAAGATCTACACATTATGCAAGAAAGCACACAGGCACGCACGCACGCACGCACGCACACACACGCGCGCGGTGATGCCTTTTTTCACGTCTCGGACACATTCTACAAATATATAGACATTGTAACTGTAGTGCAAGGTGTATATGTTGCTGGTATAATGTCAATATGACTATGAACAGATCGTTTTCAGTCTATTTTTGCTGAGAACCACATGTGGCTTGTGGGAAAAAAAGGCGAGACCACGACTCTATAGTGAAGTGCTGCTGAAGCCGCGTGCAAGACGTGCTGCTGTGCTGCTGGTCTAACCTGTTAACATGGACACTGAAAAAAAAAAGCAAGTGGTTCCACGACGCACACACGCTGCTCACACAGGCAGTGTGTCCAGACCATAATGGCACATCGATCGACTGTATTGATTCTAGCGTGTGTGGTTATTTTTTCTGATGCACTAATTAAAAACCACTGACGCTTTAATTTAAAGGCTTTGGTAACAGTCGGTGTGAAACTTTATTACATACTGTATGTAGTCCTGTTGTACTGAGTGCGCTCTGTTGTAATCCCCAAATTCAATTAGGCAAAGATGGTGTGTTTGTTTGTGTTTGTCAGTGCGAGGCCCCTTTTACACAGACATGCACTTGACTGTCCCCAGGCAGGAAGTAAAACCCTGTAAAACTATCTAGGATCTAGTGAAAAAACCCATCCTCATATATATGTGTGTACATATACACACGTGCAAATTCACCCACCCACACACATTCAGAGACAAATGCACATGTGATTACACACACAAACATCTGTAAGAGCAGAAATCTTCTTACATTTACACTACAGAGGCTAAGAACTGATATCTTCATAGCCTTGAGGTGGATCTTTAACAGACTTGTCCCGTGTATCTAATTTAACAAAACCCACAGATAAAAATTCTTATTAAGAAAATGAGCATTTACTAGAAGTAAGAGAGACAGTATGAGATAATCCCTTTATACTCAAAACAAGTCCAACTAGATTTTAAATCTAAACATAAAATTATCTGACTTGCTCAGGTTTTTGAGATGGAGATTATAGAGCAATTAACACTGCCAGACTTTATCCCAATCTTTTCACATGATTTTTCTTTTGAAGCTGCTTAAAAGGGAAAATTACAACATAAAGACTTATCCACCTTCATGAACTTACACGTGGCGTTCTGCGGAGCTGCTGCTGATATAGAGTGAGGCAACATTGCAGCAGAGAGCGGGGTGTGGCCTCACAAAACATTTTACTTAGCCAATATGATTGTGCTTCAAAATGAAAAAGCAAACGTAACCTTCTCCCAATGGACCTGTCCCTGTTCTGCAATCCTTAGGCACACACATGCACACACTATGCACACCACACACACACACACACACACACACACACACACACACACACAAACACACACACACTCACCAGTTCACACATACACAGATTTCCTTGATCCCGAGCTTGCAATGATGAGTGCAGTATGTGTGCACCCTGTGAACGTATGTAGGTGTATGCAAGTGTGTCTCACTACACACATTCAGACTGCACCAAAATAACTCAAATGCGTCAATTTTAGTAGCAGTGCAGTAAGAGTCTGTTTTAACTGTCTTTGGCAGTACGTCAGACGAAAAAATGACTAAATTCAAAAAAGACAGACTGGGAACATTCAGATGTTACAGCTTTTTAGCCAACATGCTGGACTCTGTACAAACAGTCTTGAGCCTCACAGTGCTGGCAAAAAAACAACTACACCAATATTGGACACGTAGTACTCCTAACTCAAAAACTGCTAGATTCTGACGTTGATAAAATAGCCAATAATTCCAGTTCCTCAAATATGTGACAGGTGTGTGAAGGGGGTAAAAAAAAAGTACAAAATCAGTGGGAAGACAGTGTTGTTAATTTTTATCTACCGTCAGACAAGATTTAGCAAGACCTAATTTAGCACCACCGACTGTCACAGTACAGCTAATATTGTATGACATTAACAAAATAGCCTTCAAAATATACAACTAAATCAAATAGACATACCAGAGGAGTTTGTGCAGAAGAGAGCTCACTGAGCAGAAAAGATGAGCCTTTCCTGGGAATAACACTCCAAATATGAATATTTTAGATCTAAGATTAACATTTTAAATAACCTCAGGAAATATGAGCAGAAATTCAAGGGTTCCAGAAAAAGTTCAAGTACAATTCTAAAGACGCACACACACACACACACACACACACACACACACACACACACACACACACACACACACACACACACACACACACACACACAGCTCATCCCTACCATAGTAGAAGTCTCCCTGCTGGTACATCATGAGCGTCTGGACTTCAGAGCCGTCGTCTTTGCTGAAGGAGAAGGTTCTGGTGTTCTCTGGCCTGAACTGGTTTTTCCATGACCCCCTGAAGTAGACGGCGTTCACCAGGGTCAGACGAGTCACGCTGCTGAAGTCCTCGGCTGACAGCAGCTCCCGGATCTTACCTGGAGGGAGTGATTAGTACAGTGCATTAAGATCTGCATTCGTTTTCATTAGCCTGAGGACAGCGCCTGCTGTGATGAAGCTTCTGAAGTCGCACACAAGGATGAGAATGAACATTTTAGAGTAAATTTAGTTTGTGATGTGATCAAACAAACCAATGATGTAGCTCCTTTGATAATTGTACATGTCACTTTACAGTATGCTTAGGTGGTAGATTATGAATTCATGTTATCGCCCTCCCTTCATCTGTATCTTTCCCTTTCTTCCTCCCGCCCTCTCTCACTCACTCTCGGTGTGATTTTCCACCCAGCTGTTGATCTGGTCGGCCACGGCTGCCGATTCGCTGAAGTCTACCGTCTCCACATCAGCCCGGAAGTACTTCCTCATCAAATGCAGAAACTCAGGGTTAAAGGTGACGCCCTCCTGCAGGAAGAGGCTGTTGGCAAATCGTATCACGTAGTGGGTATCATCGTCCGACAGAGCAGCTGTCAGGTTCTGGAGCAAAGAGAACTCGACGCCTGGAGAACAGAGGGAGTAACACACATTTACACTGTAGGTGTGTATACCGAGTACTACAAGGTGGTTTTAATTACTTTAAGATCCATACAGTTTGTCGTTAAATAATACAGTAAGAGAAATCAAATTCTATGCATATAAAATACAAATAAATGAGAAAATGGGCATATAAGTTAGCATGCTATCTTTTTATATTGGAGGAAACATTTAAAACATTAAAACTCACAATACTTTTCTCACAGTGGAAGTGAAACATGCATTCATTTTATATACATTTTACAAAGCACCTTTCTTATGAAACTCATGGTCATTAACACGAGTGGGAATATATAACAAATATATTTACCTTGGTTTCTAGGTGTCGTGGTACAAACAATGTATTACTACACCTTTAAAATGGGAGCGTTAACTGGCTTTTGACTGCTTTTGCTTATATATTACTAACCAAATATAACAGGATTGGGAAAAATATATTGTAAAAAAAACTGCTGTCATACTAAAAGCAGTATAGGAGCACTTCCTTAAAGTTGGGGGACTCCCTACAGAACTACTAAAGATATATACAACTGTTTTTACAGGCTGCTCCTTGTGACAAGTGAACTGAACTTTATGTGTAAAACCAGTGGAGTGCCCTTTTAAACACATTATCTGAAAAAATGCACTTTCATTTCCTTTGCCAAAGACTTTCCACTTTCAGAATTTGGATTCACCTCCTTTTCCTTCACCGTCCACTAACCCTGATGCTGGTGTCCTTTGTTTATGAATGTGTGTCTCACCTGGCAGCAGGTGGCTGAATCCTACAGCCTGTCGTATCTCCTCCAGTGAAGCCCCTCTGGCTCCCAGCTCCACCATGCCCAGGGCCACAGCCACGCTCAGCGGGGAAAAAATTATGTTGTCCTGATCCCCCGCCGCCTGCAGCCGTTGGTACAGTCTGACCGAGAACTCTGATGTAGTGTCCTCCGGAATGTCCGCCGCCCAGCAACTGTAGCTCGGCAACAGGATGGAGAGGAGGAGGAGCGGGGACAAAACGTCCAGGATCAACATCGCAGCACAGACCACAGATAGCTGAGTGAAAGAGGGATTGGATGGAAAGAGAAAGAGGAGAAATTGAATGTGGTGATGGAGAGAGGGAGAGGGGGGGAAAAGAGAGGATGGGAAGTGAATGAAGCAAAGAGAGAGTAAAAATATGTTTGGAGGACAGATAGAAAGATGGATGGATGGGGGGTGTTAAGGAACAGGAAATGAGTGATTGGAGAGATGGAAGGGGGATGGGCAGCCAAAGAGGTGTGGAAGGAAGGAAAACAGATGAGGATTGAGAGAAGACAAGATGAAAGGGAGAAAACGATTTGGGGAGGGACAGAGCCAAAAGTAGAGAGAGAAGGATTGCAGGAAGGATAGAGAGGTGATGGCAGAAAGACGAGGATTGCAGAGGGGAGGGAGGGAGAGAGATAAAGGTAGAGAAGATTATTGCGCAAGGGAGAAACAGAGATGAAGGACAAGAGGATTTTGGAAGGGAGGGAGACAGAGATGAAAGTAGAGAGAGCAGGGATGTGGATGAAAAAGAGAGGAGAGCAGAGAGACAAAAAAACATCCGTCAGTCAATCATTCCACCGATTTAAATTATGAAGGTAAAAAAGGAAGGCATTGGTAAAAAGTAGTAACAATTCCTACTTGTTAGCTGAAGAAGAGGACTCCGTTTCTCAAAATGAAAATGCAGAACAGCTTAAATAGTGCAGTAGTGGGATAAAAGGAGAAAGTAATTGGATTCCTTAATGAATATATGACAGGACAATGGGTTCAGGGAAGAGACAGAAGGAAGGAAGGAAAAAAAAGGAAACAAGGAATCAAAGGTGAAAAGACACACATCCACGTCAAACCTAAGAGTTAAACCCAGTTGTGCACAGGTACAGAAATAACAGAGAGTGATGGAGAAAGAGAATTAGAGGAAATGAGATAAACAACAAGAATGTCCGGTAACTACAGCTGCTGACTGCAGTCAGTATTGATGTTCAGAGCACATCTGCTAAATGAGCTCATACATATTTTATGGCCATTCTTTTCATCCCGAGTTAAATCAGCTTCTTTTCTTCAAAATCAGCTTTGCTCTCTCTCTCTCTCTCTCTGTGTGTGTGTGTGTGTGTGTGTGTCTGAGCCTTTGTATACGAATGGACGAGTTTCTGACTGCGAGTACAGAATGACTGATTAGGAAGAGGCCTTCAACCCAACCCCACCCACCCCACCCATCCTCCATCCTTTCCCATCGTCTTTCCACGCTGTCACACTTCTCACCTTCTTCTTCTTCATCTTCCTCTCGTCCATATGTTATCTATTTTCACCTATCTCCTCCTCTCTTGCTACCTTTTCTGTCTCTTTCCGTTTATACCTTTAAAATGTACACACACTGCGCAATCACTCTGGTGCTGTTGTTGCCAGGCAACATTGTTTTTTGCTGCTCAAACAAAAAAGAAAGAGAGACTCAGTGATATATAGCATAAAAAGAGAGAGAGAGATGGAGAGTAGAGAAACATATCGAGACACAGTGATAAAGTGTGAAATAACACATGGACATTTGTTTTGTTGTTTGTCTCTCTGCTGTGCTGTTATTATACAGTTTGTATAGAGGATTCTATTAGCAGTCCCATGCAGCGCTGGAATCTGCTGGCTGCTACTGTATGCGTGGGACGACAGGTGACTGACTGTGCTCACAATGTACCTGAGTGTCAACAACAACTACAATGGGCAGCAGCCAGAAAATTAGTGCCCCCATCCTGTTGTGTTCTGTGCTTTCCGCTGCTGGGCTCTGGCATGCAACAAACAATCTCCCCTCAAAATAAAGCAGTCCAACGTGGGGGATCCATTAATGTCAAATCCATTAAAGGATTAGTCTAGTGATAGTCTACACTTTTCTTATTGTCAAAAAATACCATAAAAAGAATAAAACCAACAATGAATTGCCTCCATTGGTGTCCAAAAACTATTAAATACTCACTGGAGCACCTAATCTACGGCTGAAAGTACGTCTCAACAATCGCACCATTTCTTTTTCCTGTTTTAGTAATGTTTGCAAAAATGACAGCACCGTGTTTTAATAATGAGACTATATATTTGTTGTTATTGTCAAGATTTACGTCTTCAAAAGGAACAACGGTGCTTGGGATTGAGAGTCGCCATCATTGGTTTTGGCCTTTTCATATGATTTGTTAATAGGGATATAATGAAATACTCACAGTATTCACAGTACTGGGTTCAGGATATGATTTTCTCACAATTTCTTTAACAAAATAAGAGTGAGGAAGAATTATGACTACTGATTCCTTTATTTCTCTGACAAAAATCTACAAAATATATGTTCTCTTATATTTTTTTGATCAAATTATAGAATGCTTTTTTATTTCTGAGGTAGGGTATATCTATCACAATTGATATCATGAGTCATTTTCAATCTCACTGATTTGAATCATCACATATTTGTATCACGATCTTGTGATCTTTACATTCCTATTTGTTAATAATAACAAAAATATATATTAGTGCTAGCATTATCCCTAGAACTATACCTCCTGATTGGGTAGGAAGAGTTGGCCAGCCATGCCTACATTTTACAGTCTAAAAGATCTGAAGTGCCATCCCTCATTCTCTTGCATAACACACATCACAACATGTCCTTCTGCACTGACAGTCATCTTGTTTGTTCCCAATCTAAGTATTCTGACAAACTGCTTTTGACAAGCATGGCACGGACCAAACTGCCAGCTGGATTTGCATCCGCTTGAGTCAGCACATGGAAAGTCATTTGAGTTTACAGAGTTTCACACATGCATTTTGTTCATATACCCAAATATGTGAACATTTTGTAGAGTTATATTTAACAGGATAAGGGTGGTTATCTTCTTCTCTTCTCTCTCAAACTCAACAGTTACTGATCTTTCTAACATGTAGTGCCTTTGTCTTAGTTAATCCCACATTAACTGTTACATACTCACTAGACTAGAGGACTAAATGTGTATTAATCCACTGAAAATAGTCCCCAACAAATCAACTATTTAGTCCTGTTTGAGTAATGTTTACTAAAAAAAAAAAACTACAGTGCCCAGCTGGTTTACAAAATTGCTTAGCCTTTCAAAAACTATATATTTATGAGCTGTCCTTAAAGTTTTACAGCTTCAGCTGGAACAAATGGAATCAGGTCTGAGAGTGCGAGACAGCGTAGGGAAGTGAGAAAGTACTGAGAGATGGACAGATGCATTGTTTGTTTTGGTTCTTCTGATGGGATTTGTTGAAGGCAACAAAAATAAAGAATATCAGCCTTATTGTTAAATCATCCATTCATCACAGCCAAAAAGTATGAAAGGAATCGGAGTAGGACAAATAGAATTAAATACTGTAAGATAATTAATCTGATCATATATTAAGTTAGACTGGAGTCAGCGGCAGGATGGTCCATCAAGTTGGCAGGCAGAGAAGTTGTGGTTAAAGCCTCGCCAACAGCTTGTTGCATTAATGATGTACGACTTTAAAACAGACGTGAACAGAAAAATCAAATTGACGCCCGAAGGCGCAGACCTGATGTATTGCAATGAACATACTGTTGAGTCACGTGTGTTCACCTGCGCTCACATGTCGCGCTGTGAGTCAGACATCGCGGAGAGAGTGAGAGAGATCCAGAGAGAGTGAGGGAAAGGAGGGGGTGGCTGGCAGAGATGTAAATGGAGGTAATGTTCCTGACCTTCTGAGCTGTGGGAGCTGAACTTTTCTGAGACAGACAGCCCTGCTCTCTGTAAGGAAAGACCCAGCCATGCAGTTAAGCCAGGGAAAGTAGTGTGGAGCATCATTGTGTGTGCACCTGTGTGTGTCTGTGTGCAAGTCTGCATGTGTGAGTGGATAATAACACCATGGGTGGCTGGCTATTACTTGTAATGGTGACACCATTCTGACCTTTTGAGTTGTGGCACGCTGTCTGCAAGAGGATCCCACACTTCGCCAGTTGGGCCATTGATGACAATCAGCCCAACTTTTGGCTCCGATCTGCTAAAAGGTGGGGTTCCCAGCATGCCTCACACGTAAGCAGGGAAACCTAACACCCAGCTATAAAATGTTTTCTCGTGACTAAAAGAGCTGAATATGTCAGAAATGGTTTAATCCTGACAACTTGATTAATTCCATGCAATTAAACTCACTGGCCTTTAAAAGCAGCCTCTAATCTCTCTGTGTAATCCTAATTCTCGAACAGAATAGATCGGCAGTTGACATTTCGACAATTAAAATGTGACGTCACCCAAATCCACAGCACGCACGATAATCCTTACTGCCATTTAAACCCAACACCTTGAGACGGCATGCTTCGGAGGCCAGGGGAATTTATTAAACATGGACATCCTCATTCATGGTTCAAATCCACAGGTACACACACACACCCACACACACACACACACACACACACACACACCCACACACACACACACACACACACACACACACACACACACACACACACACACACACACACACACACACACACACACTTTGAAGTACACGTTTCCCCATACACTTCCAAGCCAAGGTTACCAAGGCAACTGCAAGTGATGGACATTTTTCGTTTTGCCGAGCTGACAGAGAGAATTTTTACCCTTAAAAGATATCTTCCTCCCTCCGTGTAGGCAGATAAACTCTCTTTCCTTTTTTCACACACTACTCAGCATTTTCCATCTCGCGTAACCCCTCTCTTTGCAAGAACTCTTCACACCAGCTCCAGTTCTGTCACTCAGTGCACTCTCTGACATCGTATATTACAAACACACACAGCGCACACACACACATTCATTTTGCAAAAACAAGGCAAGCTCCAGCTCTTCTTCTTTCCTCTGGAAGTGATCACTACGGAGCAAAGTTCCCCTTACAGTGTCTCTCTCTTAAGCCCACTTCACTACTTCTGGTCAAATCACAGCACCCTGGTTCACTGAGGCTCTAAGTACACTTCCAAACTACTGAAGCTCGTAGGCGCTTTGACGAATTCTCCAATCCCGTTTCATCAAGGCCTATCCCTCTGGGAATAAACTGCAGAGAATGATGTGTATCATTATAAAACTCTGGCCCAGAAAAACCTTGAATTTCTGCGATGGACGCGCTGTTAAAAATGGCAGGGTAATCTGGCACGATTTCACCATGAATATGTCTAATTTATAAAGGGCTTTGCAGTACAGAGATAATGGAGTCTGATTATCATTCATGAGTTTCAAGTTTTCCTTGGAGGCACCATTGTGGTCGCTTTCTACATATTGTTCTGGTTTTGAACTGAGTAAAATGCAACAGACTCACACTAAAAATGATTAAACCTTCATGAAACCTTACACCATTAATCTCAAATCACTCGTGTATCTGTGTGTGTCTCACTTTTCCCGTGTGATTAGACAACCCGTCTCTCACCTCTTGCTCACTCGCTGATGTGCAGGCGCGCAGGGCAGAGCAGAAAACAGTGGGCAGAGCATTTAACTCCATTGCAGTCTGAGAAAAAGGAAGCACTAAACTGCAATGGCGGGTGGGGACTTCCATTACTGTGCCCAAAAAAAAGTGGATACAATTCATCAATCAAGTTGTCCGTTCAGCTCACGCCCCATACCTACTGTGGCAACCAGGCAACAGCAGCTAGATGGCTAAGCAAGCACTGTATCTCATCTAGAAGCTAATTTCGGTAAGAAAATAATGCCACATTTTTGTGATGGTAGAATCTAAAAAGGCCAGAATAATACTTTTAAAAAATCCTAAAGGTTTGGTCGTAATTTGATTTCTCATCTAGTAAATTATAATGATTAATTGTTCTGATAAAAAAGGAAAGTTATCTGCTACTTTGACATGATTCTGTAGAGGGGACAAAGTTTTAACATCTTTAAAAGCAGAATGCAATCGCTCCCCCAAAGCAATGATTACTGCTGCCACATTCATGCAGATATATTTCTATTCCACATATAAAAAGGAAATATGTCATACTTTTTATTTAATCTGTCAATCTTAAAATAAAACTGAACACCAGTTTCATCACCAAATAAGCCTGCAGATCACAACAACCGTAAACCAGTAAGTAAACCATCGGCAGACACAAAGAGTCATTTTAATACTGGCCAATGTAAGGTGAAGCTTTATTTAGCAGCCAGTGTTACATTAACAGGGCTCTCTTACAGCAGACATTTTGACTTGTCCTAAGTAAAAGGACTAATTTAGTTTTATTAATAACCTCAACAATGACTCTCTTCTATTCATGTGTCCTGGTGAGCCATGAGAGGTAGACAGTGAGCCAGCATGCACAACAAAAGGACCCCGAAACTGTGGCAGCTAAATGGAATTCAGCCATGATTCATTTCATTAGTTACACCTGTGCTTTTCATACTGTGACATGTCAAAGTGTCACTTTAGTGTGGACTAAAGCTGTTAACAGTCAACTCTGCATTTCTTATTAGTGGAGGTGGTGCCAAAGGGATAAAAAGGCAAGGCTAAATAAAGGTAATCAGCCGTCAGTGGTTATGCCTATTTCTGGAAGTGGTTGTAAATATTTTACATCAAAACCCTTATCACAGCTTACATACACAGTATGTCAGATTAGTTAAATTTTAGTTCAGATCTAGCAGGATCCAAGCAGATAAGACTCCACTGGACAGTAAAACCTGAGGGCAATCACTGAGTCTCATCTTAAAAAGTAGAAATTGTCTCTCCAATAACTTTAGAATTGGAAAATTTACAGCATTTCATTTATAAAGTGGCCAGTTCAATTAATTCAATCTCCCTGTGCATAGGAAATTATAATCAAGTGTGAAATGTGTTATGGATTATTATTTTCTTCTGTAATTGAGAAAGCAAAACTAGATATGTGCTGTAATTCACAGAGCTTTGTGCCGTTGCTGTGGCAGCCACAACAACAGCACAATACTTGTGGTTTGTGTTTGCTGTGGGTGGGTGCAATAGTTCATTAGCACCTGTTGAACTTACAGAAATGACCCATTAAACAAAACCCTAGTACTGGACACTGTGCTGAGCAGCTACCAGCTATTTACCATGCTGAAGCTAGAGGTCACTGATATTGTTGTCTATCACACACACAGCATATGCCATAATAACATGCCATATTTACTTGGCTTAAAACGTTTCTGTGTATAGGCCACACACAGTGAGTCCTGTCATTGCTCTATTACTTACCGTAATTTTCCATGCGTGTTCACGCTGCATTGCACAGTTATATTCAGTCATCCAATATGGCTGTGATTACCTCTATTCTACTTTTTAAAGTCTACCCCTGCAGTTTATATTCACCCCAGTGGCACACAAAATTACCTATCTACAGCCCATCCTCAGCTCAGTGCCTTAGCCCTAGCTCGAAAATGACATAACGTGCTATGGAACCTGCCCGAAGTCCCAGGATGCTCACTGTACACTCCACAGAGGGCAAACAGAGGTTAACAACCCTTTATTAATCCCTGCTAACAGAGACACCCAGAGGGAGAGACACGCAGAGAGAGATAAAGAGGTATAAAGACAGTTTAATAGACTGAGAGAGAGAGAAGAGAAAAAATGAGCAGAGACAGAAACCAACAAAAACAAGGAAGACGTGTGGGTAGAAAATTAGCAAAAGAGAGGAAGACACAACTAAAGACGGACAGACAGAAACAGGAAGTGCACTGAAAAGCTGAATAGAGGCAGCTTCCATGCAGATACCAGCTTTGATTCAGAGCCAATGATATCTAACGACCCCCTGCATAGCATGGCAAGATGGTTGACTGCTCCCCACACTCTGCCAAGGCACACTCAACAGTGTCTCTTTTCTTTCTCTTTATCAGAAAAACACACACACACACACACACACACACACACACACACACTCTAACAGCTACGGCGCTGTGGGAGCACAGTTAGGAGGTTTGAGCTGTAATTGGATCGGCCTCTATTTGGGGTCAGTGGTAAAAGTGAAAAGACTGGAGGCTTTTTCAAATGGACTAAAGACCAGAGAGACACCGGAGAACAAGAAAGGTCAATATCAACTAGTCCTGCGGGAGAAATGTGTGCGTAGGTGTGTGTGTGTGTAACAGAGGTAAGAAGGTGTATGAATTGTTCACAAACTGAACTGTGATTATTTAGCTTGCTGCAGGAGGCAGAGGGTTAGCTTGGGGAACAGGTTTAAAAATGGAGAGGTGATTGAGAGAGACGAAGATGGTGACAAGTGAGACAATTAGGAGGATAATTCAAAATGATCTGGTGTTGGAGCCGTTCACTGCGGAGGTAGGGGTTTGCATGAGGGGAAAATATGGGTATTACCAAATCACTTCAGCCATTTTACTGTCCTCCTCCTCCTCCTCCTTCTCACTGAGATCTCTCTCTCTCCCTCGTGGACACTCAGCCCATCCCTCAGCGCCACCAATCAATCGACCGATCGATTCCAGGGTACGTGTGTGTGTGTGTGTGTGTGTGAGAGAACCAGAGTTGATGTGATGTGAGCTGGACAGACTGTGAAAGGTTGAACAGACTGCTGTGAAATGGCAGAACATTTCCCTTAAGTGTGTACAATCTTGTGTAGAGTTTAATTAAATTTAATTAAATTCAGAATTTGCACCAAAAAAAAAAAAAAAAAAGCTGTGTTTAAAATTATTATATACACATTAACAGGTAATCCTCCATATTTAGGAGTTTCTTCTCTGAATTTATGTATTTATCCACTCTTTTTTATGGATGTATTTACTTTGAGGTATCAAACATTCACAGTTTGGTGCATTCATTCAAACGGGCAATTCATTTCCATTATTTTGATTTCCTCTCTGTAACTCCCTGATTTAACTCTTGACCTCTTTCTCTCTTTCTTTCCCTGACCTCGAATCTCTCTCTCGGCTCTCATCCTCCTATCTGGCCAGGTATAAACTAATCCCCCGTGTCTTTGCTGCAGCAGACTGTACAGGGGACAAACCTTGCTGCCTGAGTGTGTGCGTGCAGGTGGTGTGTGTCAGTGTGTGAGTTTATGTAGGAAATGAGGGGGAAAAAGTAAAAGCCGCAGAAGGAAAACTGCTGAAATTGAGTTCATCCACCTTTCTTTATGGTTTTTAATTACATTCTGTAGATTTATTACACAGTTTAAACATTTTTTCAATATGTTTTTAATTTGTATGAAGTCCATTTGTCAGCAATCTGCAGGTTTTTGTGCTGATCACCACCAGCCTATTGTTCTCCTGTATTTTCAGTAAATTCTAATTCAGTAACCGTGTATTTCACGACAAAGAAAGATTAAATTAGATTTTTTCCCCCCTCACCTTATACTGCGGTACGTAACAGGTTTGGTTCTATTCTGAGAGGACGTATCTATAGTCAACAGCAGTGCTTATTGCAAATTTCCTCTTATTCTCACAGCAGAATATTTCACGGAAGGGGGAAACGTCAAACACATGCACACACACCTACAAACAAGGTTGTGGCAGTCACTGACACACACACACACACAAACAAGCTGTGTGCAGAGTGTTCAAATCCAGTCAGCTGCTCCTCCCTTCCCTGCTCGTTTTGTTTCGCCAGGCTGATTTGAAAGACATTTAATTATTGAAATGCAATTAATGCAGCGGTGGGAATAGGCAGGACACGCACACACACACACACACACACACACACACACACACACACACCATAGGCGGGCAGAGGGAGGAAACAGCAGGCTTTATATCAACAGAGATTAACCAGTGATTCAGATGCATATGAGATTAATACATTGAGATTATGACTAAAAGGGATACTGTTTTTCTGAATATGGAGCTGCTGGCACTGTAGGCCTAAATGAGGATTTAGGAGGTCATTATCTTGGTTGCAGAGATAAAGAGATCATAGGAGGATTGAGAGAATGAGCCAAGATCAGGAGAGACACTGAAATGTTTATTACTGATCATGTTCCTCCTCACAAGGTATCAATATAAAATTCCTATGATTTAACCTGAGGTGAAAAGTCAGTTTAATATGAATATAAGATATAAGAGATGTATTTTGTTTCTCTTTATCAAATATATGAACCAGCTGAATCTGCGGACAATTCTGATACTACATGGATTTTCACCAAAACCACCCCACATACACACATACAGACACACACAGACCTGCATGAAGGAATAACAAGTGGTGTGTGTAGGTGTGTGTATAGGTGTGTGTGTGTGTGTGGGGTGGGGATAGGGTAGGAGCAGGCTACTACAATCTGCCTCGTTAATTCACCCACATGCTGTCACCGCGCCTTTGCCTGTATTTCAAGGACAAGAACCACACTGCAATGCCTGAGCTCAGTGAACAACAAACAACAAAAACAAGCACTGCAATCGCAGACCACCGGCAAAAATGCAATAGCACTGGGTGGTGGAAATCGGGTAACGGCTTTGATCAATAGGCTTGAAGAAAATATGTTTGGCTCCAATGTGCGTCTCCACCCGCCCCCCCTTATTAAAAGCATACATATGTTTATTATAGCATCATAATCCCGGTATACTATTCCATAAAATTCCCTATTACAACTACACATTCCTACACCTTCATAAAAAAATATAATACTATGGAAAAACTCACAAATAGGCTTTTCTTTTTTTTTTTATCTTGCAAAACCTGAGCAGTTAGGGTTTGTTATGCTGTCATGTCATTCAGATACTGCGGTACAGGTTCTGTGGCTGAACTAGTTGTAAGTAATTGCTTAAAACGGCTCTTACCGATAAACGGTGTTAGGTACGGTGGATGGATGGATGGATGTGTGCCGTCTCTCTCTGCTGCTCTCCTCCAGCACCGCAGCGGCTCGCTGCTAGTTCATTTGCCGCAGACTCCGCCCCCTCGACGTCGATTGGTCCAATGGACGTGGACCAAAGAGTATTGACGAAAACCGAAATGGTCACTCTTTCCCAGTTTCCGTCTTTGTTTATGCAAACGTTCAGTTTACTTTACTTTTATCATTTAAATGTTTTCGACCCTCCTCCTGGCGGCTTCGTGTTCGGTTTTCGAGTCACTGAAAGACTGTCACATGCCACAATATTCTTGTTCAACCTATTTTATATCACCTGCCCCAATTGGTTTCAGCCTGCTACAACGGTTAGCATGACGTTAGTTTCTTCTTAATGTAACGTGCCTGTAACGAACGGTCTTTAAAATCAGTTGCAACTTAACGAACACAATGTTCTGAACTGTTTACGTGTGACGCCAACTGACAGTAGCTGGTGGATAACTATCTTGACCTACAGTGCAACAGTTAATTTCGTGCTGTACTGATAACTAGCATAGTTTGCGGTTCTTTAAACTCCAAATATACCTTCTGCTTACCCTTGGAGATATATTTTTTATACTGTGCGCTTTGTAAAAGTGGGAACCCGATAAAATGCCCTGCTCGAAAGCGTCACACGGTTTTAAAATATACACCACCTGTGCTTTTTTTGGGATTTGTAGTCTGTTTTGGTGGCCATTACAATAAGGAGACATGGAGGAGGCGTACCGAAAGAACTACAACCTGCCTCTCGTGCGATACCAACGGACAGCTCCCAACACCGCCCACCCCGGCTCCCGGCTATTACAGCTATGTGAGGCAGAAAAACTTCCTGAATGAGACACAAACCACAACAAGACGGGAGCGAGTAGCCCGTCGGAGCTCATAACTGAAGCACTTGTCAGCCATTGTTATTGAACTTTTATATTTCCGCTGTTTTATCATTAAATAGTTAGGTAGAGCTCGGGCGCTGGTCAGCTGAGGACAGATTTGATCACCTGCTGTAAAGTGCTAATCTTATGTTAGCGCATTAACGCTACCTGTAGTCAACATTACCCACCTCCTGTTCGTTGGCTGGTCGCTGCCCTTCTCTTCAGTGGCAGCAATAACATCGTCAGGTAAGTGTTGGGCTGTCAACCCTTTTCCACCTGTTTACCTTTTACAAACCTGCTGGGTTACAGACTAGTAGTAATGGGAACGATCACCTGGCGTCACTTTGAGCTGCCACGAACATCAGTAAATGTAAAGTCATTGAAGTTGGGGAAAAGTAACCACCTTGTTTGTCCCAGTTGTTAAACAGGGAACTTATCTCAGTGACCTTACTCGCACACAAAATTGCCGCCACAGCAAAAATAAGGTTCGAGGCCTGTAAATGTGACAATGAGTTATGGTCATAATCGTTTCATTGCCATTTCTTTTGTGTTGACGCAAGAGGTTATATTAGAGAGCTCCAAGTGACCTTGTGGGTTGCCAGGATCTGGTTGTGAGCTTCATGCCGTCTGCTGTTGTGGCAAATGTTTATAGAATTGTATTGGTTCACACAAATGATCCAAAACATTGTCTATAAAGACCTTTGTCCTCACATCAGGTACAGTACAGGTGCAACTTTAAAACATTATTTAATATTTCTGTTGTATTTAGGTGTGCCATTAAGCTAGAATAGATAGCCGGCATCCAGAAAAGCCATTTGCAGGCAGAACTAAATATAATGTAGTCCACCTGGAGAAAGGTTTATGCAGATGCAGCTGTTACTCATCCTGTTTACTCCATCTATGGAAGAAATCTTAGCCTCTGGTAAACAGATCCTGACATTAATTTTGGCGCTTTGACAATTATGGCTTTACACAACCTTAATAGAATATGTGTTTTGGGAGTTAACAAAGATTACACTAATTGACTTTTCACACATATCTTGTCTCTATTTTGTCTGCACAGGACAGATGTTCTTGAAATGTTATTCTTCTGTTTTCATAATTTTTCAAACTTTTTAAATAAAACAGTAACTTATGTACATGGAGAAACTTTAGATGTGAACCAAATCCCCATTTTAGCCCATGAAAAGCCCTGTTGAAATTCAATATAAATTGGGGATTTTTAATGAGTGGATCATTTGAATTGTGTTGCTAGGAAACAGCTTGTCAGCTCTCTATTATTATTACTATGAAAGAAGAAGAGGACACTATCCTGAAAGTAATGAAGCACTGGCAAACAGCCTCCTCATCTGACTGTAATTTGGTACATACATTTTTGGTTTGTGATTATCTCTCATTACTCCAGAGTGTATAACACTAGTGTATTATATCTCTGTTTCTTGTATTCCTATTTTTTTAAATTATCTGTTCAACTTAAAGAGGAGCTTGTCTTTGCTGACCTCTAGTGGTTTAACTTCTCACCTTGCTGGGGACCAAGTATCAACCAATTGTGACGTCACCTATTGAATTCACCACTTTTGAAGCCTCCAGTTTGGCATTATGGTCTTCGTAATGTCGTTTTTTCTGAGCAAGCAGTGACGACGTACTGCGAGTTGAGCTGCTCTCATTGGCTGTGCTTAGTTTCTACTTGTCTGTTACAGGAAAAAATGGCGGCTTACCTGGTCACACACATTCTCCTATTACAGATAAACAGTACACGAAAATATGTTTCTGAAAAGATTTTAGAAGAAATAGGCAATGCCTATCAGAAACTTGATTTATATTTGATCAACTGCCTAGTTTGTTAGTTTTGTGCGGTGCGCTGGAAGGACTCACTAAGAATGACTTGTCAATCACAAGGTAGCCACGCCCTAAAGCATACCAGTTTCATCATCTATTTTACTCTCAATGGGATCATAATTTACAAAATGAACATCATGGTGTATGGAAGAAGACTTGAAACATGCAATTGAGACCATAAACTCGTTAGGAAACTGTCTACTGAGCTAATAAATAAAGTGAAAATAGGAGAATTTCTCATAAGACCGTTCCATTGGACTTCTTGATGCAGCCCATGGTGCTGACCCCTGCTGGCCATTGGAGAGAATACAGGTTTAAGACACTTCCATGTTGGCTTCACTTCAAAGACCTCTGTCTACTAATTATATTCTGTCAAAGTACAGTACTTTGTGACATCACTGTCTGGTGTGGTTACAGGTCCAATTAAACACTCTTCTGACCACACCCAGCCACACCAACACCAAAGTGATACTGTGTCTGGTAAGAGGTGAAGCAGGTTTAAAAACTTTAAACCACAGAGGGCAGCAAAACACTGCTTTTCAGCCTGGTGTTAAGTAACTCTTTAAAGCCTACAGAAGAGCTGTCTGCAGCCATGTCTGTTGTTCTCTCCCAGTAGCAGCTATATCTGATTCGTGTATGACGCTGCGACTGATCCTCCTCTCAAAATCCTAGTCAGCTGTTGATATTAGGAAACACTGCCACACCAGACCCTTTTATAACCCTTTTATTAATATTTGTGTAAAAGTGGATAAGTAAAAGCATTAATAATAATATTTAATAATATTTAATAATATACTTAAGAACTTGAAATTAGATAGGAGCGTCTATTCATGGTCAGGTCATCAGGAATCTTGAAAAGCACAATGCATGGAAGTAAACTTGGTCTGAAAGTGAGTGTCCCTGCCCTACGATTAATGATCTGTCGTATTATAACAATGAAGAATGACATCATAGAAGATCCTGTAAAAGTGAACAAACAATAGCCGAGGAAAAACTGGTTCTGGAGGTGTCAGGTGTGTGTGTGTGTGTGTGTGTGTGTGTGTGTGTGTGTGTGTGTGTGTGTGTGTGTGTGTGTGTGTGTGTGTGTGTGTGTGTGTGTGTGTGTGTGTGAGAGAAGAGAAAGAGACAGAACACAGGGCAATGAAAGAGGATATCAAAGGCATTTTTTACTCTAATTGTAACCAGCAGAATTTACTCCTTCCTTATGACAAGAGATTGAGGTAGAAAATTAGCTGAATATGTATGCCAAGGTTCTATATTTATAATTATAACAGAGATAGTTTTATTGCAGCAATAATATTGGAGAGGGTGTTCCTTATTCAGGTATGACTCATGCCAGTTTTGTCACCATTGCACCCGGTGGAACAGTAAAGTGCCCACCCTTTGGCAATGTGGTTGTTATGTGATGATCATGTCTGTGACTGAAAAGCTTTCCGAGAAGTGGTACACATGGGATTTTATATCATGTAATGGGAAGGAATAAAGCTGGTGCATTGTTGGAATCATCGTGAAATGTATTTACGAATTTATTCCATCTTTGACTAAGCACATTTTCTGATATGACTCCTCTTTTCAATATAAGAACATTTTAAATAGCCCAATTTAGGTGGTTGAACTGATTCCAGATTGTAACCATGCTTAGCATTTTTTTCTTTTAATCCCCTACTCTGTCATTCTCATCCACCGCCATCTATCTCTCGCTGCTTGTTCACCTGTCCTGCCCGCTTCTTCTTCAGGTCCTTGTCTGCTCCCATTCTGTCAGTCTCCGTAAGTGATTGAATGCGGTGAAACTGGCATCAGTGGACAAGCACAAACACAAAGAGCCATTGATTGGTCAAGGATGACCATGGAAGACATGAAGAATGAAGCTGACACTGCCTTAACAGGCTCTATGGCTCTCTACAATGTGATGTATCCTGTCTTTAACCAGGTAAAGAATGTAGGGTTTCAGTCGAAGTAAAAACGAAACACAAGGGAAAAATGTAATAAACAAGGCCAGGGTTTGTTGCATGAGAAGGAAATGTGGATAAGACTTGTGGTAAATATTCAAAATATATATATATATAATGTGTTTAATGAAAATACTGGTGGAGGTTAATTGTGAATGGGCTTCTGTGCAAAGGTTGAAAGGTTTATGGTGTAGCAGAATAGAAATGAGGAAACGGAAGAAACAGTGTTGAATATTCCCTGTTAATGTTAAATTAACAAGGAAGACATGCCAAGGATAAGTGCTATTCTGCTGATAATATGTGGGCAGGTATTTGTGTCTACATGATGCATCCTTATGTATACATACACGTGCACTTGTGTGTTATGTTTTTTCACAGTCATACAAGCTGAGATGATCTTTATGTTTTGTATGTTTATTTAAGGTCTGTGCTCTGCATATTTTCCGCTCTTAAGAGTTAATGTTTTTAATCTTGTTAACATGGCTCTCGGGATGGAAATGTTGGTGCGCCGGTCCACTACGTTGGTCCAGGCTGTAATATCTCAGCATCTATTGGATGGACTGCCATGAATTTATGTACACACATTCATTGACCCTAGATAATAAAAACAACTTTGGTCACCCTATGACTTTTTGTCTAGCACCACAAAAACGTAATACGTTTTTTGTATGTGTATGCTTCATTAGACAGTAACAGCTGGAGATGTGGACAGGAAAAGCAGAGGAGAGAGAGGGGATGATATGATGTAAAGCGCCCAGGGTTGAATTTTAATTGGCAGCACGTACTTGAAAACAAAACAATTGACCTCACTTATCAAACACATTACATACCACTTTGTACTGAAAACAGTTCAAAACTTTCATCTATGCTTTATGCATATAGGGTAACTCATATGGAGCTGGATTATTTCATATTGTACCACAAAAGACAGAGGTTTTGTGTTTGAAAGACTACACTACACACTACACTATAGATATGACATCTTTTTTATGGTTGCCCTGGAGTCCTATGAGTTTGTGCTGCTGACCATGTATACACTGCATCATTCATCATTCCTCTCTCGCCTCTCATTTCTTGTCCGTCCAATATCCAGTAAAGACATAAAACGGCGAAGTTTGAACTGCAAACTATTGTATAGCCTAAGGCATCGTGTCAAGCTCATCTCAAACCTGATTGCTGGGACCGGGCGAAGCTTGATAGGAAATTGATTAGACACTTTATTTTAAAACCGCACACGTGTGAGTACACGACGTGTAAATTGACAGACAGAGCTCATAGTTTGACGTAGCGACGAGCTATTCCATCAGCCCAGAGGAATGGAATAGACTTCAATACTCCTGAAGAGTAGATGGAGAATACAGATGATAGAACTGAACACACGCTGTTCACAGTACAATAACAAAGCGTCCTCCTTTGATATTGCAGGATGCCTGGTTTGTGTGTGCGGTATGCAGAATTACATTTCAGGACGGAAGAGAGGCCACGATAAGAGCTAAGCTGTGTGTTTGTGCTGCTGGCTTATGTTTGTGTCTGTGTATTGTAACTTGCAGTTGGAGAAAGTCGACTTATCAGCAGCGCAGACCTTGAGAACAGCTTTCGAAAAGGTAAAAAAAAAAAAAGTTTCCTTTTGTTGGTTTGTGTACGTTTCATGAGATGAACTGCTATTTTTCTTATAACTGTGCCATTACCTTTACTTTTGTAATCATTTCACTGTGTTGATTTGTAGATTTGATCAGTTTTAGTGCCACAGAAGACCAAGGCTGACTGCTGTTACTGTCAGTGTAACTGTATGTTTGTGTGTTTCAAGGCAGAGAAGGAGAACCCGGGTCTGACTCAGAACATTATTATGAAAATACTGGAGAAGAAGAACTTAAAAGTCAACTATAATGAGGCTCTACTTCGCATGGCTGCAGACGATGTGGAAGGTAGGATGCTTGGCGAATGGTGAACGCAAAGAGAGAAGGAGGGTGAAATATGATATCTCATATAGGCCCACTATACGACGGTACCATGGTGAGATTTAAAGTAGTATGAGAAAGGCCGCAGTTTACATATCTCATTTTGTGTACTATAGAGGATTTTTAAACCGCTGCCCTCCAGAAGGGGGATGTGCCCAACACTGCTGCTCAAGGACACTTCAGCAAGCTGGATGATTACCAATCTGGCTTCGGTTTCTGTGATGCCTCGCCCGTATTACATTAGCCAACTTATCCACTGGGGGGAGCTGTTTCTCCATAAATCCACTGCTCTCCCTGTACTCAAATATTCCTTTCTGTCTATAATTGAATTCCTTGTGCCGTGTACAGTGATTGATGGCAGTAATGAATTCACACACACATACACACACACACACACACACACACACACACACACACACACACACACACACACACTTTAGACAAATTTTAAACCTACCTCCTGCATGGAACAGCCCAAATTCTACCTTAATCCTGCCTTCACTTAAACTAAACAATGCACATACATTTGCAATATAGATGTGTTTTTCACACTTGCCACCAGTATTAATTGCTTCATTTCAGTGTCCACTGTATGTACTTGCATGTATGTTACCGTGACCATCACTGAGGAGTTTCAATATCTCTACGTTTCTCTCCCTCTTGGCGTTTTCAGAGTTCATGATTGACAGGCGAGAGCCAGAGTTCCAGGAGCTGAACGAGAGGGCCCGAGCTCTGAAACACATCCTCAGCACCATACCAGATGAGATCAATGACAGAGTAGGCTTCCTACAGACCATCAAGTAAGACAGCTCAGTGTGTGACTGTATGTGTGTGCAATATACATCAGGTTTAACTCTATAGAAAGTCTCAGTCTAATGTCTTGTGTTAATTAAATAGATTGCTAGAAAATGTTAAATGTCTTAAGAGGACTTTTAGCCATTTAAAATATTTTTCTTTTCTAGTTAATTATTTGGTACAAAGACTAAAGCTTTGATTCTGTGCGTGTCTTTATGATTAAGACCCTCATTGCATAAACACAATAAAAAAATCTTTTTTGTAGCCAATTTTGGATGAGGCGCTATTGAATGTAAAGTCAAAGAGATGAGTGGCTGTGAATAGATGCAAATTCGCTCTATGCAGCGTAAGGAAACAAAGACGATGAGTCGGCACGAGTTGAAAATCTTTCAGTAGTTGCGGGGGAGTTTTGAGGTCAATCTGAGTTGACACACACACACACACACACACACACACACACACACACACACACACACACACACACACACACACACTTGAGATTAGTGCATATGTTGCTAGCTAGAGCTAATGTCTATATTGTTGGTACATCATTGGCCTTTTAGGGTGAATAAACACAGACTGCACAAACAGTTGAGTGGTCCTGTTTATACTAATTATACAGGGTGAAAATTCTCTTATCACTCTGTCTTAACACACCTTAAAAGCTCCAGTCTACAAGCTGAAACCTGAGATATGTTTCTGTATTACTACAATACCTTCAGTTAGCGTTTGTGTGCAATATGAATGAGCAAAATGCCCGAAGAAAGACTCAGTGCAGTTAATAATTCTGTTCAAATTAATCTATTTGCATATTTACAAAGGCTGTTTGACATTCAATGGAATTTGTTTAATATTTGGTCTAAAACTGGTCAGTAGGAATGGTAAAATAATTTATATGTAAAGATAATTATTTATGTCAGATAGAAAATGTTCCAAGATGAAGTGAAATCAGTGTGTGCTGGTTTGTATTCCATTTTAGGGCTCAACTACACACACGTATTTGCTGTTGGTTGAGGCTGCGACAGTCAAAGTTCTCCAGTGTTTAACTTCACACAAGGCGGAGATGCAAATCTGCTTTACTGCCAGAAGTGAAGCTAAACATTGAGTGGTAGTGAGTTGGAGGCAGATGTTCAACAATGTTAATTTTGTGTATGTGTGGCTGTGCCCTTATTCTCTTGTGGGTGTGTCTCTCAATAATTTACAGCGACACGTATACGATCTGTCACGTTACTGTATATTCCACACAAACAAGAACAAGAAAATAAACACCAAGACGCATAATTAAGTCAATTCACAAGAATATTTACAGAAATAGCATCTCCGAGGAATGCAAACATTGGCCATGCAGCTGTCATAACTCAGTCAAAGTTGCATAATCATTTGCACTACTTGTATCTTGAGTGTACCATAAGTAATAGTCTATAAAATCCCAAAACTAATTAGCATTACCGTGCCATGTCATGCCCTAAGGAGTTTCGGGATTTTATAGACCCTACTTATGGTACACTATAAAAAATACTGGTAGTGCGTAGGGTTACACAACTTTGAATGCATTATGAACACTACAAGGACAATGTATGCATTCACCAGAGATGCAATTTCTGTAAATATCTTTATTGTAAATAGACTTATTGGTCGTGATGTCTCACTTGTTCCTGTCTTTCTTTTGTTTTTCTTACATGTGGAATATAATGTGACTGACTGACCACATGTCGCTGTCAATTATTGAGAAACACTCCCACACCTGTGCACTCACAATGGGTGGAGCGTTATCTGTTTAAGATCAGTGTAGAATGGTTTAAAGATCCCCTCCAGACATGTATCAAGACATACAAATAGTTTGCTCGAGACAATAATGTGTGTTTTACATAACAAAAGATAATTTCCACATTAAAATCCTTAAAAAGACATCTACTCCTTCTACCTCATTAATAATACAAGAATCTATGAATATGCTAATTATGTTCATTTCTGAAGTTTTCCTGCCTCAGTGTTTGCGCACTGGCAGCTTCAAGTTTCTATATCACAGTTGTTTAAGTTACATACTGGACTAGGACTGACTTTCAAATTGTTTGTGATGTCACAAATCATGCTCTCAGGCCCCGCCCCTTAAAAATCTGATTTTCAGTGAGCACAGAGAAACTTTTCCACTTTCAGCAGATGAATGTGAAAACATCCTTCTGGTGTCAAACTCTGCTCATACATCATCCCGCACAGTGACGCTCAAACATCCAGCTGTAGGAAGAAGAAGAAAAACATATTTCTGAGTGGAAGGGGAATTTAAAATGCTCTTGAAGTCCAGAGGGACCTCAACGCATGATTGATAGATGCTGAACAATGTGCAGGATCTTCTTTTCTCAATACTGAAGTGGTACTTTCCAGTGTAGCTGTATCTGAGAAAGTTGGACTTACGAATATCTGTTTTGATAAAACTATGTGTTACAAAATAATAATAATCTTCATCAGCCAATGGAACTGGCTACGATGTCATGATATATGTTTAGAAATGAAATAATTAAAACATGCAACGCAAACATACACACTGTAGGTGCTGATCTGACATTTCCTGGAAAAGTGATAACAAAACTGGAATGTTCCTGCATGCCATATGCCATTTCTTATTCCTGTCCACTGCACTATATTCTCTCACACACACACACACACACACACACACACACACACACACACGCATGCTCGCACACTAAAGAGAGAAAGTGAAAGACGTTTCATTTTCTTGGCCCACTTTGCCATTATTTTGATCGAATTCAATACTCTTAGTGACTCACTGCTTAAGTTACTTACCCAGCGGAGGGCTTAGAAATAAAATCAATTCAAAAGGAATGCTAAAAAATTAAAGTTATGTAACGGCAGATTTGAAGTGCATACGAGGGGAGAAAAAGTTGAAGGTGAAAGCATGTTTGTGGGAAAAGAGAAAGAAAGGGAGACAAGGAGTTGGATTAAAGAACTGTAGTTCCAGGGTATAACTGCCTGATAAAAACAGGCAGATTTTGAGATATTGTTTTTTGTAACATGAACTTGTTTGTGTACGCCATCCACAGAGACATTGCCAGTGCCATCAAGGAGCTGCTAGACACGGTTAATGCCGTCTTCAGGAAATACCAGTTTAAATCTCAGAATAGACGGGTAAGTAGATACATAAAGAAGAAAAAATGCACACACACAAACGCAGTTGCTGTGAAATAAGTGGAGCTGAAAGGCTGTCTGTATTTATTGGTTAGGCACTGGAAAAGCAGAAGAAAGAGTTTGTGAAATACTCGAAGAGCTTCAGTGACACTCTCAAAACCTACTTCAAAGACGGAAAGTATGACACTGTTTCTAGTTTATTCTCTGTTTTTTGGACTTTTTTCTGTCTGTTTTTCTTCCGTTTCTGTCTTCTCACTCACTTGTTCAGCCTTCTCTTTTTCACGTGCACACACAGCGACCAACACATTTAATAGTTGTACATGCACATGCCAGCACGCATACACACACACACACATTTATGCACGCACACACACACACACACACACACACACACACACACACACACACACTGTCATCGCCATGTAAATGGTTGTCGTTTGATCACAGACTCGCTTCTATCAAATCCACCATTGCTGAATAATTCCCTTGACCCATTTCCTGTGGATTCATGCTGGCTTGTATTCTCTGAAGCCTGACATTCTCCATTCCAGCCAGATCAAAGTGTTTCCCGGATCAATCCTAATATTGTTGCCATGGTTTCTGTGCTGTTTGATTGACATATGTGTCCTTGTGTCTCTGTCACGGTTGTTTCCAGAGCGATAAACGTGTTTGTGAGCGCCAACCGGCTCACCCACCAAACCAACATGATCTTGGAGGCCTTCAAGACCGTGGTGTAGCAGCCTGAGAAGACACACACACACACACACACACACACACACACACACACACACACACACACACACACACACACACACACACACACACACACACAAGCAGATATTTTTTTATTAGAGAATAGGTGATATGAGGCTTTGTAATTTGTAAAGACATTTTATTATTTTTGGGTGTATAATTTATAAATCTGTGGCTTTGACGGGAGATCAGGTAGTTTGAGGTTCAAAGCAAATCATGTTGACAGTAATTGCCAGGGATTTTTAACTCTCTTTTATGTTGTTCTTTTATCAGATTCTTAAGTCAATATTTCTTCATTCCTTTATACATTTCCCTCTCTGTTCAGGACCGTGTAGTTCTGAAGAAGTTTAGGAAAAATGTGATTATTTCCAATGTCCTTAAAAGTTTGGTGATTGCACAAGTCTAAAAGAAAGTACAATGAAAAGAAGCAGCATTCAGTTTTTAAAATACATTCCCACATGTCTGTACTCTGACTTTTATTGTCGTTTTTTTTCTATTGTAAGACATAATCTTGATCTATATGGTGGTATCTCACACTTTGCACTAATATCCTGCCACTATCAGCATGCATTATATTCAACTTAAATCAGATATGTTCAAATCCTGTCAGGAAATCAAGGTCTGGAGAAATGTTCAGGAATTTGAAATGGAGACTGTCTGCTTTCTTTGTCCTGTACTCCTTCACCCAGTACATCATAAACCATCACCATCCAGGTGAGCAGTAACTCACCAGCTGTGCTGTCTTTCTTTGTACTTTAGTTACAGAAGTATATGTCTCACATTTACTGTCTACAAACAATAGTTCACGTTATAAAAGACCACATGGCTTTTTTACATGATAGCTGATCAAGATGCAAAATCTTAAGGTAATGATCCAATCCAATGTTATTTGGGATAAGTGTAAGTATTGGGGATGTGCATATATACATACTCCTAACAGGTAATGGACGTAGGGGTGAGCAGTTCAACCAGAGTGAATTTTTCCTGCTCTGGTTTTTTAATTTAGAGGGTTTTTCAGACAGAAAGATATAATTGATTTAAAAAAAAAAAAAAACAATTTAGTGTTTACTGTTTCTGTTTTATTCTCAAATGTGTTAGGTTGGGAACTACCGCACCTTTTTAGAAAAAAGGAAATCCACTGTGAAACTGACATTTTACTGTGTGTTGGTGAAATTTTCTTTTTCCCCCCATGTGAATGTGCATATATAATCACACTGACATATTTCTAGAAAAGCTATCACAGTATTTAATCAGAGATTATTTAATCAGTTATTCAAAAATCCACCAAAGTCAATGGTAAGCTTCTGTTTATCATTGTCAGATACTTAACATCAATGAGGAAATCCTTTGTTTTAGACTGCAGATTGTGTGCACAACCTAGTGCTCACAAACTTGTTGGCTTGTGAGTCCACGTTCAAAACCACACAGCAGCTGAAGGTCATTCCCACAAGCAGCAGACGAAGACGAAAAGAAGTTACAGAATTTTATTACAACAATTCTGACAAACACAGAGACACAGTGGATGGTTCTTTCAACTACTAGATTTACAGACAAATGAATAAATGGATCAACACAAACCTATACGGATAGTGAAATATCTGATGAAGTATTTTAAGTAGGCCAAGATTTCAAATGTACAGATGTATTTGACCATGAATGTATCGTTTCCTGTACTTTAATTGCAACGTCCCTGACAATATTCCTTGAACCAAATGCAAATACAATATATATATATATATATATATATATATATATATATATATATATAAAATAGAGTTGAAATAAAATCCTCAAGAACTCTTAAACAAGTCATGAGGAATGTGTTAAAAATGCACTTTATTTTATTGCAAAAGAGTTCTGTCATCTGAGAAAGATTTTCAAAAGTGGGTCTCTCTTCAGATTTGCATTGTTGTATGAAAGTGCTTCATTTCTGCTCAGTTGCCCTTGCATTCTCTTTCTCCGCCTGCACCTCTTTCCTCCCAGTACTAAGATCCGTACCAATTTTTTCCCCATTCCAGCAACTTCATTCTTCTCCCTGTATAATAGTGGATTTTCCATGGTGGATTTGTGGTGGGCTATTTTGGGCGCTGTACTGGCTCCTACACGCACCACTGTAATCCAATTGTGATAGTGTTAATTTTTAAAGCTTTATTATTGAAATTGCTGAGACCTAATTTTCTGATCCTGTCACTGTTGACGACCGCTGTAATCAGCTAATTCAAGTTATTCCAGACCATTAAGTCACATACAGGGATTGGTTGTGGTCACTGAAGCAGCAGGGAAGGAGGAGAATGATAATATCTGTGTTAGATGTATAGCTTTTGTGTGCATTCATGCTTACAGTCATACAGGGAATCTATTTGTCTCAGTGTAACAAATCCCTAAGAGACTTTTTTTTTCTTTTGCTGTGTGTCTGTGTGTGTGTGTGTGTCTGTGTCTGTGTACAGCTAGTGACCCACAGGAAGTCCTCTCAGAGGCATTTGAATGGCAGTATAAAGCTCTGCTTGTGTGTGTTTTGTATTTTTGTTGAGGTCCAGGTTCACGTCAGTACTTTTTAAAGTTGTTTCAGTACTTGGACACTTTTATGAGTGGCAGTAGAATACTAATGTTTTTGTGAATTGTGTTGCTGTAGCCATGGTGTGTGTGTTTAGAGGGGTAATTGTACCTCACACAGATTATTTTCTCTCCGGTGCCTAATCTGTGAATAGAAGTAACACGCACATTGTGTTACATACAGACGATAGCGCCTGCACTCACAAACACAACTCTTTTTGAGCACTTGGTTGCCAGGAAACTTAGCCTAGTCTTTGAGAGTGAGGGATAATAAAAGGAAAGTATTTTGTGTGTGTGTGTGTGTGTGTGTGTGTGTGTGTGTGTGTGTGTGTGTGTGTGTGTGTGTGTGTGTGTGTGTGTGTGTGTGTGTGTGTGTGTGTGTGTGTGTGTGTGTGTGTGTGTGTGTGTGTGTGTGTGTGTGTGTGTGTGTGTGTGTGGCCTCTGCCACTGTCTGGGCTACTGGGGGCAGTTAGTTAACTCTCTCTGGGGGGGTGTGCTGCAGCCAGGGCTGTTAGCGTTGATTGCCTCTCAGACATTGCTGGCTTACACAAAGCTCGGGGCTCCTGGAATCAGCTGGATCTCCCTCGGACAAAACCCAGCCAAGGCCAAGACAGACCAGCCAGAGGCTGAGGATTTGTTTGAAATGTCATACATTTAAAAATGGTGTTTCAACACCCTAAGAGCATGGGGGACTCTGGGCCTGTTTACTCTGGACACCCATTGTGGACTGAGAAGATGAAATTGGTCGTCTTGGTAAGTTTGAATTTGTTATTAACCGAGACACTGTGTGTTCAGCTCTACTGTATGGACTTCATGATTAAAAACGTGCTTGACTGAAGTGTGTGTACACACTGGCTTTCCTGGAAAGGTACCGCTAACTTGACAGTGATGTTGCCGGGCCAAGAGCCTGTCATTATGCAGTTACAGCCTGGTTCTGAGATGGCTTTTTGGACAGTTTGACTGCAGTGGATGATACTCTGTACAACTTTAATAAACCCCAGATAGAAATCCAGCAGTGACAGTTTCGAGTTAGTTGACTGGACCTGAAGCAGCCATCTAGGAAGAAGAGAGGCAACCCAGGTAGGTGAATTTGTATTTTTGTTATTTTGTCAAATGTGCATGATTGAAATCAGTTCCCTACAGTAAATGACTGTTAGTGGGACTGATGTATGTTAGATGTGTTTTATGTTTGTTCAAGCAGCAATATGTAGAGTGCATCAGCTCAACATATGAGCTTCTCCTTTTGTGTTCATTTTATGGAACTGTGTCTTTGTAGTCTCATAAAGACTGATGCCAGCTGCTTTGCCGCAGAACACGTCAGGACGTAGTTGATTAAAAGTTATCACACTCATAAACAAAACAAAAGAATGATTCTTTTCCATTGATTACTGTAGCATAAACCTATCTGTTGCAGTCTGCTAGTTGTTGTCAGTGATGTAAATAAAGAGGTGGATAAACTATCATCAACTATCAGGATCCTGCTGCAGTTAATCACCATTATAAAAAAGATAAGAAATAGCTTCAGCTAAGCATTGATTTGTTTTCTTTCATTACGCACCCTGTCATCTAAATCTCTACTCAGTTTGATGCCACTTCCAATGAATTTGTCTCATAAACGTTTATGTCGGGCTAAAAATGAAACTGAGAGTGTTTGCCGTCCTCCTCTGCCCTTTGTGGTGTTTTGTAAAATGTTAAAATGAAACTTTTTCATCATCTCACATTTCTCTCTTAGACCTCAAACATCCTTTTTAATCACCACACAGGCTAATTGAACAACTCTTACCTTTTATGCATACTATTATTCATGCTGCTCATTGACCTGACTTCAGTATTTTATTCCACATTACCTGACATAACAGAGACTTGACATGCTTTACCTCCGCAAACCATTTCTGAGGCATAATTTGGGGACCTATTCACCCACCTTTGAAAGCCACTGAGCCGGAGGGAAATTTCTGTTCTAAATGAAAGACCTTTGCACACCATTCAACACAGACATGTTTGGATAGATTGAAAAGAGCCAACAAAGGAAGTCCGCTACTGCTGTGACTCTGCTGTATGATTATGGTGACATGACAACACGCTGTGAAACAGATATAGAAGGTTACTAAGGGATTACTGGAGCTGGGAACATCTTGTTTCCTCATGTAACACCTCGAAATGCGGGGAATGTGTTATTTGACTACGAGTCTTCATGCAGACTCGCATATACATGCTTTACCTTCCTGACCTTGTCTGGTTTGTTGGTGATTGATTGACAGGTCTGAGGTGTAACCATGGGAACAAGGATGGAGGTGGCACAGCTTGAGAGCAGGATGAACACAGAGGACTATAGAAAGCTACAGGATCTTTTCCTGGTGAGTGTTTGTCTGTTTTTTTTAGTCAGTTTAATAATCACTCATATTACAACACCTTTAATCCACATGGGGAACGTCAAGAAGAGTGTTGGAATGTAAACTATATCTCTTTGTTTAACAGCGTCCCATAGCGCCACACTTCTAGGTCTCATAAGAAATGTGCAGACACTGTGCAATGTTCCCCTGTTGATCTTGATACAGGACCCCTCCTCTGGAGCATCTCGCTCCTTGTCCAGAACCGAATTTATCCATCTGGCTTGGTCATCAGTTGGCCATGGCTCCAAGGAGGAATACGGCCTCCTGTTTGACAGCGTGGTTGTCACTCAGGAGCACCGTGGCCTCCTTCTGGACATCGAAGCTGTGAAGGAAGAAGGACGTGTTGACTGGCCAGGCCTGTGTTCCTTTCTGCTACTGGAGCTTTCTGATAAAGTAAAGAACACCAGAACCAGTAGTGTGCCTTGCTGGAAGCCACCGCGCACTTTGACCTGTCCACACCGAGACCCAGTTAAAAAGGTGAAAGAACCAGTGAGCTCTTCAGAGAAAGAGAGTTTGTTATGAGGGTTAGAACATGTTTCCCATTCTAAACGTGAGCTATTGCAGCATGTTATCTGAAAAACATTTTGACATTGACTGACTGGAGAATCCAAAACTGTGCTGACTGGATGGAATTCCGCATTATTAAACATTGTGCGAAGGAGAAGTTCGAAAGTATTAGGGTCTTGCTCATCAAAATGGCACACCTCTTTTGAGATAAATGGCTCTGGACTCTTTTAAGTTTAACATCTATCAATTAATATGTAAATGAAGCAGCCGGTATAAAGTGCCTGCTGCTGTGGTTAAAGTGATGGCTCACCACTTTAATCTTTCAATCCTGAGAATGTCAAAATGTCAGTATGTTGTGTAAGTTGTTTTCCAAATGGCTGGAAGGTTTTGACCCCTTCAGCTTAGATCAGTCTTAAAAAGGCAGACAGACTAATGTCACTCAGAAGACTCTAATTTCTGTCTGGAAAACACTGTTCAGTAAAGTGTGGCATGACATAAGCAGTGTAGACAAGATAGAAAATGTGTTGCACTAGCTGCACTAATCCATATTTTTATATAGAAAATGGGGTCACACGACAGTGCGGTTGCAGTGCATCTTTTAGTTGATTGTTTTGTTTTTTTTGGCCCACTACTTTTGTGTTTTGGTTCAGTCTCTGCAGTAATAACGCTGCCTTCCCAGCACCAAACACTGACAAAGTGAACATAGAAGAGTTCCTAGCATCTAAAGTGCCACATACTTCCCTCAGGAGTTGGTAGGGACCAAAACAGAACTGAAAGTAGAGTGAATATTGGACTATATTAAAAACAGTTGTGTCCGCTAAAAATGGAAACATTTTGCTAAAATGCCACGACAGCTTTAAAAGGTCATTATACACCGATCAGCCATAACCTTATGACCACTGACTGTGTGGTGAGTTAAGTGAATAACACTGATTATCTGGTTATTATGGGACCTGTCAGTGGGTGGGATATATTTGGCTTTTTCCGAAGAAGCAGGAAAAATGAGCAGCGTGAGGATCTGAGCAACTTTGAAAAGGACCACATTGTGATGGCTAGACGACTGGGTCAGAGCATCTCCAAACCTGCAGCTCTTGTTGGGAGTTCCCGGTCTGAAGTGATCAGTACCTATCAAAGGTGGTCCGAGGATGGCTGATCGGTGTATGTTAATGTAGTGTTCAGAACTTGTTCCTCTGCCCCCAGGGGTTCAAAATATCAATGAAGGCTGCTTTAACCCTGGAGTAATTAAATCATACCATGTTCTGGGTGAATACTCGGTTCTGATTGGCTGCCGGGTGTCCATTAATACCTGCTGTAGGACATCTACTAAATAGTTCCAGTGAAAACTGTTTAATGTTCTAAATTAATGCGATGAAATGAATTGAATGAAAACAAAATCTAGTTAAATATCTTATAAATATATCTCACTACACTGAGTAAAGTCCTCCTGTGGCTCATCCTCTGAACACCACAGGATTGAAACTGGAACACACAAGCCCCTCCACTGCCCCTCTGAACTTACTGATACTTTGTATCTCCAATATTCACATCCCGTCCACTATTCAGCTCACTACTACAGGCTGCAGCCGTCAGTACACATTGCTTATCGTTTTTGAGAATCTGATATTGTATTTGGGGACAATGAAATGGCTGATAGCTAGCTGGTCTTGTTGTTAAACATAGTGTCACATTATATTAACCGTTTGTCAACTGTACGCAGTGCTGCACGTCGGACGGTTCTGTCCTCCAGATCGTCTGTTAATATCTCATAATGGACATTATCCCTTACATAAAGTCCTGATGCAGTAGCTATATCTTGAGTTTTTAAAGCAATATAGAGCAGCTCACGGACTGGCAAAAATGTAAGTGCTCCATTTGGTACATATGTGGGAAAAAAGTCATCAAACCAGTGACTCATGAGCTGTAGATAAATAGGTAATTAGAATAATAAGCGATAAATACATCTGAGAGATCCAACAAAGCCTCCAGTCGGCTGTGGGAAAGTGACCCAGTCTGCAGTAATTAATTACAGTAGTTGTCCTGACCTCTGTTCTATAAATATGAAGAAACCTTTCTTTCATTAAAGATATTCAGTGTCTTTCTCATCAGACACAGTCAGCTGAACCTTTTCTTCTTCAGCCCTCAGTTTTTTTTATTTTGTAGCTTAGCCAATAAAATGGCATCATTCATTAATCCTTTTTGTTTTATTGGTTTCAGCACACAGATGCACGTGCCTTACTCACTTGTACTCACTTGCATCCAACAAGAGGAAGATTTAGTATAATGGAGTTATTCTAGTGTAGTTTTATGGTTGAAGATTAGCAGGAACGGAAAGGAAATACTTTAAAATGAAATGGAGGCTGCAGACTCCATTTTACTAATTAACTTCCCATTAAAATGTTACAAATGCATCACAAAGAGCTTTGAGGCTATTATGAAGGTCAGTTTTAAACTCTATGAAGTAAGTGGAGAGTCTTTCTGTGACTTTGCCCAATCCGTATATTTGTCCAGATTAAGTGTTGTTGTTTTGTAATGTCCTCTGGTCTTCCCAGGTGTTGCACCTGCAGAGTTCAGGTCAGTATCTGACCGTGAGTAAAGGAGGAACTGTGGGGCTGCGGAATGGAGAGGATATGTCCCTTCTGCACACACATCGACTGCAAAACAGTACGGTCACACCCAAAGACCTCTGGGTCACTGACATGGTGCTGCTGCACAATGTACACAAGGTGACTTTCACTTTTAGAACATGGCATGATTAACAATTGATCAGTCAGTCAAATGATTGATTGGTGGCCCGGTTATGTTGCCACCGTCTGGAGTCTTGTAGCATAGTTTACACAACTGAACAAATGTTAATATAGAAATTAATTATTGATATATAGTCTCGGTTATTGGGGCAGATATTGTACTGCACAGAGGTAAACAAGCATTTCACTCAATCAATTAATTATTGATTAGCGATTTTGGTTAATGGCATTGCAGACATGAGACTATTGCATAATGTTCAGAATATAAACATTTATTCTTCAGTAATAACACCATCAAATATTGATGAATGCATGTAATTAGCACTACTTCAATCTACAGATTTTTGCTCATTTTTCCTCTCTCTCAGATAGCAGTGTCTTTCACAAGTAAGGAGGTGTGTTTTTATGACATTCTGTCCAAACAAGACTTCAGCTGCAAGTATAAACTCCAGGTAACAGCTGTAATCCTCTAAAAAGAAAATTTTTTAAATTTTTTCCCCCTAATGTTTTTCTCTTAATCTACACTATATATATGATATAACCTGAGGAAAGTGTAGATATAACATTGTAGACACCACTTCTTATCTTCTCTAGGGTTTGAAGTTTACTCCCTGGTGTCTTGACTACTGGGTGGATCCCTCTCACTCGGAACAGGCCGTCCTCACAATAGGAGACATTGGAGGACAGGTAAATGGAAAGAAGAATAGGAAGAAGAAGGAAGGAGGCAGAACATTATCAGGAGCCTTCATCATTTGCCAATTGCTCCATAACCGTTTGTGTGTCTGTGTGTGCGTCTTATCTCAGGTCAGTGGCTTATATTTTACCTCAGCTCATATCTCTCTGTTTGAGAGACTGAGTCTGAGGACGGACTCAGATTCAGCAGACATCATCTTATGGGATGAGCTGGTCAAAGGCAAGCATCGCTCCTGTTACACTGTGACACATCAAGCACACACGCCAGCCTGGGTAAGAAAAGGTAGGAAACACATGCACACATAACAAAAGTAAAATTTTTAGATGCTGTTATGAGACAGAGACATAGATACAAACCATAGTACAAATGCACACAAACATGTCTTTGTTTACCTCTTTATTGTCCTGTCTCAACCCAGACTTCTACTATTTCACATTGTATGTAAATGAAGGGGCCAGCAAAAAGAGCTTGCAATAGTTCCAACATGCCAACATATCAGAAAAACTGTTATGATCAAATAAACAAATTGCCCTGATTCCAGTCATTTGAAATCACTATTAGCTAACCCCAAATCCTGAAACCGACTGCATACACCTGGGGCCTCAGGTCAAAAATAGTTTTTATTAGTCGGACAGAATGAAAGCAAGGCTACATAATCAGCAGCTCAAATGACAACAAAGAAAACAAAAAACTGACTGCGAGGTGTCAGGGATACCCACACACACACACGCACACACACACGCGCACACACACACACACACACACACACACACACACACACACACACACACCTTTACCTTGACAGCTGGGATGAGAGCCACTGTTTGTGCTTGCTTGCTCACTTTTTCAGTATCACCATAATAACAGCTTATGCAACACCATGGAAATGCTTGGGTGTGTCTCTGTCACTGATGCACACACACTGACACACAGTGAGTCCTTAGTCATCCACTTTATAGTCTTGCATAGCCAGACTTTTGACTATTGGCATAGAGTCATAGGCTGGAGGTCTGGCCTCCTGAGACTCTCCACTTCAGCTCAGCCTGGGTAACAAAGAGGTCGCTTAGTTGTGTCTCGATTGCGTCATTCGTATAGAGCCCCTCTGAAGAGTCACTGGGCTGTTTGATAATGATTCAGCAGAGGCAGCACTCTGAGAGTAGCTTGGCTAAAAGGGGAGATCCCGATTAAAGGGGGGAAACAAGAATAAAAGACATATAAATAAGCACAACAAATGGGAAAACAAAAAAGGGGCAAACAGAGGAGACAATGCCAAAACATTAAAAGCACCGGTTAATTGAAATTCTGCCGGCTGTGTGTGCATGTGAAACAACAAGAGAGAGAGTGTATATTAGGGTTTGCTGTGTGTGTGTGTGTGTGTGTGTGTGTGTGTGTGTGTGTGTGTGTGTGTGTGTGTGTGTGTGTGTGTGTGTGTGTGTGTGTGTGTGTGTGTAGTGTTTTGAGTGTGAGAGAGGAAAGGAGGGAGCTTGTGTGACTGTATATGTGTGTTTGCATACCTCTGGGGTGCTGGTGCTGTTCTTTTGATGTTGCCCACCCTGCAGTATGAGTGGGCTGTGTACCATTAGACATGGCTGGTTATGCAGACCTCCAAACCTTCGGGCTCACGGGCCACCAGAGAGAGGAAGGAGTAGGGGGGAGGGAGAGAAGGGGGTAGAGTGGTGGAACAGAGAGGAAAATTGAGAGGAAATTAGGAGGAAATTGGGATGGACACAGACCCGTAAGGACAAGGAAGGAGTGCTGTGGGAAGTGTGCGTCTGTGTGAGAGAAAAGCATTAACATATCCATATAATGTTATGATCAAAGAAAGGAAAAAGAACATTAAGAATGTACGTCAGCGTGTAGGTAAAATCTCCCAAAATGTGCAGCGATTTGTTGCAGAACAAAAGAGGTTTGCTTTGATGTCGATATAAAGTGACTCTTGCTGTTGCTCTTTAAATTCTTAACTCAGAGCAATAAGTATGACGTTACATACAACACTGGCTAAAGCAGATGTTTTGTATCTGGGTCTGCATCACAAGTAGTTTTGATTTATGATTTGCGTGTGTCAGTGAAAGAGAGAAGGCCTCATTAATCAATGATGAGTCATGCGAGGCTGTCTGAAAATCCACTGATCTTTTAATTCACAGGATGGAGAAAAGATGTGGTGTATGAAATGTAATCAGACATAATTATTTGCCCTAGCTATGCGGCCGATCTTTGACCTACGACTGTCACATGCCATCTCGCAGCCCGCACTTATTTGTGCAGTGTTTGAAAGCTAAGCAGCCTCTAATAGAGACGTGTGGCATCCAATTTAGCTGTTCTCAATCAAATAGTTAATTGAGATAGATGGTGATGCAAGATCCATTACATTTTCTGTAATACCAGTGAGCAAATCAAACCGGCCTAATTCTATGCTGTGCTGAGTGCCTGTGGATTGGTTGGTTTATTATACAGCAGGGTTGCGGTCAATGCACATTTAGCACAGCCATTTCAGAAAGTGGATGTCCTTCAGAGTTCTCACAGTGAAAGCATTTTGGTATCAGCAGGATGAAGTATCTAATTGGAAGAAATGAAATAAAATGAACAGTGTGTCATCATCAAAATATGTTGCAATGTTGTTGTACATTGAATTTGTTGAAGTTAAAACTAATTTATTCCCTCTGCTGGTAACTTTTGCTGCATTATTGCTTCACACAGAGGGGCTGCTTGGAAGCCGATGGCCTTCATTTGTGATTGTTTTCTTGTTTCTTCTCTTAAGATGAGTTTGTACAGAAAAAGTTAAGCTCAAATCTGTGCAGATAAACATTTTATTAAATGAAGTCTATTGTTCTTTCTACATTGCGCCCTCTGCTTTGCTCAATCATTTTGAGGCTCTTTCATTTTGGACTGTAAAGGCCGCAACTGCCAAACTAAAGCCCTTATTGTGTTCTCTACATCTTATGTGTGACAGATTTCTGAATGAGATTTTTAAGTGTTTGTCTCACCATTCTTTGGAAAGCTCTCCCACTTCTCAAGACACCTGGCCTTGACTCTCTGGATGAAAATATTTTTTAAAATTTGTTGTTAAAATTATTATTTAAAACACTGCTTAAGGCTTGTTCAGATCTTGAATATCAAACCGAATTTTTTTGATAGTGAGTGTGATGCGTCCTCTTCTGTGGCCCCTCTGACCTCTGGTGTCTCTCAAGGCTCCATCCTTGGCCCCCTCTTATTAAGTGTATATATGCTGCCAATGGGCTATATCATACATAAACACAAAATTCACAGCCATTGTTATGCAGATGACACACAAATGTATGTCCAATTAAAAACCAGTGTCTTTCATCAGTTATTATGTTAAACGCCCTTCAACAAAATTAAAACAAATGTGAAATCATTCTCTTCGGTCCTCCAAAGGATATGTAGATGTTTCTGCCAAGACACATTGGCTTTCCTGGGATGTCTCAAACCATAGACACAACAAAAACACAATAAAAAGTAGAAAGTAAAGTAATTTGCTGTATGTAATGTAAGTGATCTTTACTTTCAGAAGATATAAGTAAAAATCAGTTGAAGTTCTACTTTTGAAACTAGTCGTCTCTCCAGTCTCTGATGCAGTGCTGATGCATTAAAAAAAAAAAGGATTCACAATTATAATACTACCACAGTAAACAGCAACCTCCCAAAAACAAACCAAAAGCTAATTGAATTGCCTAATTATCTGTTTGTATGCTGTATTCTTAACATCCAGTTTCAAATTAACTTTGAATCATGAGCAGGCTTGTATTTTCTCAGTGTTACTCACTGTTTTCTAGATGTAGTAAAGCTAATTACAGTATCTGTCACACCTAATTTACTTTCACTTTCTGACTCTTTCTTGCTGCAGTACATTACCTGGGTTCACTGGAAGCCTTTGTATCATGCAGCACCAGACCGCAGAGCAGCATGGTGATCAGCTGGAGGGAAAAGGAAAGCAGAACTCTACGAGTCACTTCGTTCTTTACAAAGAGGGGTGTGTGGGACTTGGACCACCACCGTGGACTCAATCTGATAGGTGGGGACCACTGTATACTCTGATGTAAAAGTAATTGTTCATCCTCAACTTGTCCATTTTTATATTAGCCTAAACTTTGTCTTAGAGGTCCTTTCAACCTGTACAACATATGATACTCTAGGGCTGGGGAATAGTTACCTAACATATTCAGTAAAATAACACATTTTAATATCTAAAGAAATCAAACTAAAATATGCTATTTTTCAAATCACTGTCAAAAAAACTTATATTATAGGTATAGATGAATAACACTTATTTCATTCCATCAGCGGTATGTTTTAGGGTCCTGAGTGACATTACTTTAACAAATGCTTTAGCCTCCAGACTGTGGTAGCAGAGCAGAGGGGAGACCCCTTTACAGCACCAGACTGGAGTTGTTGCTAACTTCGGGGCCTAACCTTCCTGTCAAGCTGCTGGTAAACAAAACTCAGGAACTCTGCTCGGCTTTTTTAAGTTGGTCCAGCAATTCTCTTTAATCAATGCAAACCAAATGCCTTATGATAATTTTCTATGCATACACAAAGGCATAAAGAGGCATCAAAACTGTCAATACCTCATTGAACATTGATTGTGGGGGTGGGGGGAGTAAATATAGTTTAAAATCCTAAAATTAAATGCAGTTAGCACTTTTGCTAATTTGGTACATTCTGGTTGGTTGCAGCTACAGCAGGTGTGGATCATCAGGTCTTGCTGTGGAACCCTTATGTGACCTCCGAACCAGTTTGTGTCTTCAGTGGTCATACAAGCCCTGTCACCGCAGTTTGCTTCATGCAGACCAAGCAACAACTCCTCAGCTTCTCTAAAGATAAGGTAGGAGCGTGTGTGTGTAGATCTGTGTGTGTGTGTGTGTGTGTGTGTGTGCAACTCTCTGCTAGGATAATGTAATGATAAAGAGCCCTATCATTGTAATATTAATTGTTATACCTTGCTATAATTACTGCAGAGGAAGCAGGCCGTGGTGCAGATGATTGGTAGCCTGTTTCACACTGTTGCCATTATAAGAGCTAGCATTTCTCACTATTAGGACCACATTTCCTTTAAACCCTTCTTCTTTCTGATGTAAAGAGGATGTTGGTGCTTGTGCTTCTTTTCCTTTTCTTGTGTAAAACTCTGCATGTTTGGCATCGTTTTTTCTGAAGATAATGAATATTTTAGAAGTGATTTATGTTCCATCTGCCTTCTGCTCAAACACCATCTGCCATTGCAAGAAACTCTGAAAGCTTTACCTCACTTCCCTCTGGAAGAGTTCTTGGAACAGCGTCAGTCACACCAACATTCTATAGAGTAACCATTCTTCTTGGTAATTATTGTATCTGTTTTGTAATTATGATGATGTCTTGTGATAATAATTATCCATGTAATGTAGTTATTACATTTTTTTCCCTTTGCATGCATGTGGTGATTTATATAGCTTCTAATCCTGTGTACATTTTCCAGGTTCTATGTCTATGGGATGTATCGAGTCAGCTGTGTGTTCACCGTCTGGCCGGTGTCTTCCCAAAGACGCAGGAGGACACAGACACCCTCCTGCTCCTCCATGAGGAACGTCAGCTCCTCCTGCTTTCCTTCAACAGCCTACTTCTCCTGCTGGAAACCATGAAGGAGGAGAAGAGGACCAGCAGCCACGAACACCCTGTGACCTGTGTGCTGTATAATAGTCTGTTCAGACAGGTATGCAGGTATTTTTTTACTTTTTCCCAGTTTGTTATTCTTTAGACACATATAGCAATAGGCAGACAGTATACAGTAGATGTTGCAAACTGGATGTGTAGTATGGGCTAAATGTATTAACTGAGCAGAAATCTCAGATACTGATGATTTCTACTATAGTTGGAAGTTCACTTTAGACCTTGTTGATTTAGTAGCTGTTCTGGAGCTTTCAATCATATCATATGCTCTACATTCAAATTTCCATTTTCTTTGAGCACTTGATGGACTTTTTGTCCATCGTTCTTATCCATCTGCTGATTAAGATCATGTAATCTGATCAAAAGCTACAGAACAGCCACTAAATGGACCTTGAGTAGTTGAGATTGTTTCGTCAGTTCTACAATAGTTTCTTCAAACAATTAAATGCAAAAGACTTTGTCATTGTAGGCTGTGTTTATCACCTAATATGTTGACTTCATTAAACGTGTGGGAATGCTGTCATGGTATTGTTGGAGCTACAATTAGTTAAGGTATAATTCAGACATTAAAGGGGACCTATTTTGCTTTTTTTCTGTCGACTTCAGCTTATCAAGGATTTGCTTACACGTTATCTACTAAATGCAGAGTGCGGCTGAGCACGGCCATGAAGGGACCCACTCAGTCTGTCTAAATTATCTGCTCAGGGTCAGGACTAACACCAATACTACCCCAGTGCTCTGAGCACCCAGTACAGGGTTACCTAATAAAGATGGCTATGGCGGCACAGTTAGTGGCTAAAGTTGCTAACCACTAACAACAGTAGTAGGCTAAATATAGTAAGGCTATATTTCCAACAGGACTCTGTTTCAGACAACATGAAGGGCCAGAACTAACATACAATAAGGATGTTTTTAAAGAGTTAATCATGGAAAGCTACTCTGGTGGAGTCTCAGAGTGAGAGTATAGAGCTGGAAATAAGCATCATAGGTCCCCTTTAACGAGTCAAATTCAACCGAAGTTTCACAGAGAAATACTGCTTTCTACCTTTTTTCTAAACTTCTATGTCATTATTATGTTTTACTGAAGGTTTTGTTCCCTTAGCCCCACTCCATGACAGACAGCTATCATTAGTTTTCCACACAGTGTAAAAACAGCACACAAATAACAAAATAGTTAATGCATCTAAAATGAAAATCTCTCCTTTCAAAAAGTGCATCCACTTTAGATTTTTTCCCACCCTGCTTTTATTCCCATTCGACGGCTGCATCAGTTGCATATTTTCTTCAGTGGTGGCTTAGCACTGAAATAAAATGTAACGAAGCGTGGAGAATGGTCTGGCTATGTGAGAGTCATTAAAGGATACATCAGTGGAAGCTGCCTTTCTCCCCGCATAAAAAGGATCAAACTCTTTTTGATGATTGATATCCTCTCTCTCTATTTGCAGGTAGTCAGCAGCGACTCTGCCTCCTCTGTGATCTGCTGGCTGGCTGACACAGGCCAAAAGGTCAAGCAGTTCCACCGTTGCCATGGCAACGCCGAGATCTCCACCATGGCCCTGGATGGCACGCAGACACGTCTGTTTACTGCAGGCACTGACGGAGAGGTCAAAGTATGTGTACAGACGCACACACACACACACACACACACACACTCGTTCAGCTGTGAACCATATAGCTGCAGGTCAATTCTCACGGAGATGCAAACTGACGGAAATGCAAAACCGGCTGGGAATAGAGTTTGATGAAAAGATGTGAAGCGGAAAATGAAGTGGCAGACTGTTAGAAATTCTTAGAAAATGTTTTCTAGGAATTTGTAACTACTACTAAAAAATGAAAACTTGTGATTTATCCATTAAATTGACCAAATTAAATAGGAGTGCTGCCATAAACAAACAAAGCTATTAGCTCTGCTACTTGATTTTTTTTTATTCAAGGAAATGTAATATCATTATACAACACAAGGTTGTGTAATGAAATGAAAGTCTGCAGTTCATTCATGCTACTCAGATAGAAAAAGATAATTAAAAACATTTCTTTCCTATAAAAACAGAAAATAAATAAAATAAAATAAACCATATACAGTTATTTAAATACAGTTATTTAAATACATATATACATAACTTATACCATGGTCTGGGTGAATACTCTATTCTGATGGCTGCTGGGTGTCAATTAATTCCTAGTGTAGGACATCTACTAAATAGTTCCAGTGAAACTGTCTGAATTAATGCGATGAAATTGACTGAATGAATCTAGTTAAATATCTCATAAACATATCTCAGTACACTGAGTGCAGTCCTCCAGTGGCTCATCCTCTGAACACCACAGGATTGAGACTGGAACACACAAGCCCCTCCACTGCCACTTACTGCCACTTTGTATGAGCGATCTTCCCACATCCTGTCCACTATTCAGCTCACTGCTTCTGATAACATATATACATATACATACATACTGTATATACATAACATATATGATAACACATATATTTTACCTCAGACCCACTGACACCCACAAAGTGTTCTATGCACACAGTTCTTGACCACAGTAAAGCTGGATTTATACTCAATACATTGGGTTTATGTCTGTCACGCTGTAGATACCGATGAGGACTGGCATGGCACTAAGTTATCGACATAGCGGCAGCCAATTTTCGATCTTGGCGCTAATGTATGGTTGTGCATAAGTGAGATAGTGTGTGTTTGGTTATGCATGTTGTCACCTTGCATAACGAGTTTTTGTCACATTTTTGTGTTTTTGATAAAGGTTGTAGCTTTCTCTGCCTGCACCCTCTCTAATTATGTATGTGAACATGCAAGCATGTGTGTCTTCTATGAGTAGAATTGTGTCTTATGTAGTTTTTTACTTTAGAGTTTCAAATTGGGCTGGAAATTTAAACATATTATGCTCTGTGACTGTATTTGCCCTCCTCATTCAAGCACTGCATAATTACTCCAAGATTGGTGCAATTGTTCTCAACAGATAAAAAAAAAATTAAACAATAATTATAATTATGCATATTTTAATCAATATAATCAACCACATCAGTTCCCTGACCCCATGAGCTCTTGTGAAAATGCAGCCATGTGCATTCTGTGCATGTGCAAGCAGTGTCAGGTATATACACTTACTGTGCCATTTGAAACAACTACACAAGTCATCCTCAGCAGAAGAAGCAGGCACCCCTTGGACCAATTAGTAACAAGATGCATCATCTCTCCAATTTTCATCAACACTGAACCCGTGGTGTAGCAGTTAGGGCCATTCAGAATTTGAAATTTTGACCTTTTAATTACAGCGTTCCCATTGGGCCAATCAGTGTTTCTTTGTTAAATGCCAGAACACAGATCCAAGCTGCTTCATCATGCGAAATGGGACAGAGGGTGTGAAAATATTACCTGGGTTGTCATGTTTAATGGATATACAGTACGATTGTAGCTTGATAGTTTGTACACTTATGTAGGTGGCCAAAAGAATTTCTCATTTCAAAACACAACTTAACTTCACAAGCTGTTGGACTTTCAAAAGTGAATACAGCAGTTACTGTTTCTGTTACCGCTTTCTTTTCTAGACAAGACGATGTTGTGGTGTATGTAGTGCTGTAATGTTCTGCTAAACATCCTAACAAACATTTGAGTTTTCTTTGATTTCATTCATTCATTTGATTCATTTGGTGCTGTGATGGCACAAATTTGATGGTTTTGCTCATATGTGACTCAGATTTGTTTTGTTTCTTGACAATGTGTGAACAGCACAAATCACAAAGAATCTGATCGTTTCAAGTTTATGCAATGCAACCTCAATGTGAACAGTTTTTCCGAGTATCATTTGTGGCGTCTTTTGCAGGTGTGGGACTTCAATGGCCGCTGCCTCCACAGGATGAACGCTGGCCTGGGTCGGGCTGTGGAGATCTCACAGGTCCTGTTGCTGAAGAGGAGTATACTAGCGATGGGCTGGGAAAGGTACTGTAGATGTGCAATTATTATTTTTTAATTACTTACAATGCAATGCTGAAAATGTGTTCAAATCAGGTGTTCTGATGCAGTCACACCCTCATAGACTGTGTATGTTTGCACATTGTGTATGAAAGAGACTGCTGCTGTCAAATAGTCAGAATGAGTGAGTGTGTGTGTGTGTGTGTGTGCGTGTGTGTGCGTGTGTGTGTGTGTGTGTGTGTGTGTGTGTGTGTGTGTGTGTGTGTGTGTGTGTGTGTGTGTGTGTGTGTGTGTGTGTGTGTGTGTGTGTGTTTCTGTGTCCTCTCCTGCGCTCTCTGCCTGCCAACAACTCGGAGCCAGCCAGACATCTGGACTCTAACGAGTATCACTACCTCATATTTGTGTGTGCGCGCGTGTGTGTGTGTGTGTGTGTGTGTGTGTGTGCGCGTGTGCGTGTGTGTGCGTGTTTCGTTGTATACCCACATCACATCTGCTCTTCATCTTCATCATCATCGTTTCACACCCAGTGAGCTGAACTCAGCATCATCAAGTTATACGACACTCTCTCTCTCTCTCTCTCTCTCTCTCTCTCTCTCTCTCTCTCTCTCTCTCTCTCTCTCACGCTCTCTCTTTCTTTCTCTTCTCCACACACATACACATGCACACACACACACATGCACGCACAGTCTTGCTCTCTGGGGTGTCACAGCGGTAAAGAGAACATAGACGACAGATCAGCAGCAATAAAGGAAAATACTGCCTTTATGACTTTCAACACTCATATCATTTCCTCTTTCTTCACATCCACCTAGAGCACAGTTTAATCCATATAATGCTGTGTCGCATGGCATCTAATTCAAAGTCCTATTGCCTTCTGCTGCTCATACCATCTCACACAGGCTGAAATATCCAATTCCCACTGACAGACATATCCCCCAGTTTGAAATCACTGTGCATCGTTTTTTAATTTCATATACAATACCAAAACTGTGAGAAGTTTTCCTTTAACATGGAAAATCTGGAAGTCAGTTTTTAAAATTGCTATTTGCATTTTGTACTGCCATGGCTTCTTCTACTACCACTACTATTATTAATACTTTTCTTCAATCATTTTCATATACTAGCAGGTCTAGACCGTACTCTTGGTACGATCATTTACCCCACAATTGTACATTGCACATTAATTATACTATCCTACTCCTACTATCCTCGCTGTTACTGCTATCACTACTTCTATACTGATATTGTTTCTACTGCTAAGATTACTACTACTACTGCAGCTATTTCAGCTACTGCTATTAATACTTCTATTACTACTACTGTACTATTGATAAACCAGCTAGTATCAGAATTTATTGTAAAAACAAGTCTATGAGATTTGTAACACACCTTTATACTTTTCAATTTTCTCACCGCCACCACCTGTGTTTTCTGTGTCTCTCTGTCTCTGCAGGATGTTAACAGTTTTCCGTCTGCATTCCTTCTCGCAGTCTTTTGTTGAGCCATCAGAATGGAAGGGAGGTGTTCAACATCGCAGTGATGTGCTCTGTGCCACATTTCAGCCTCCTCAGACTCTGGTCACAGGTGTGTGTGTTGTCTGTGCGAGTGTACACGTGATGAACACTTTTGATATTGACACAAAACTAAACAGAGACACTGCCACACAGTGTATTAAGTAATTGAACAGTCATTTGAACAGAAGTGTATCCAATGCCACGAGGGTGCATGTGCACGAGTGCTCCTGTGTTTCTGTGTGTTCTCTTTCCTTTATAATTTACGCTTTCATGACTTAAATTAAGAATGAGGGCTCATGCAGAGGAAGGAGAGATGGAAAGAGGAAAAAAGGCTTGGAAATGAAAATGGATCTTAAAAAAAAAGAAACTTCAGTGAAATGAAAAATAACTGGGAGCAGTTATCTGCTGATTAAAGTAAGTGGTGTTGTTATCAAAGGACTCATGCTCCACACATCTCTCTCTGCTGGAAATAGCTCTGTGTTTTTATGTGTGTCGGTGCACATGTGTAGGCAGAGAAAGGCTTAATATATTTCAGAATTCACAATCAAAAGCACAAAAGTACAACTGTACTGTCTTGTACACCCTTGAGTGTGTACCAGAACTCAAAAGTTTGTGAACACCCCGCATTTTAGAACTTTTGGTTAAATGTCAAATCCACATTATAAATACTGTAAAATTGGATGATATACTGTGTGTACAAAATAGGCGTCAGTGAATTGAAAAAGATCTAATTAGAAACATACAGCAGATCTACCAGACCCCATTGCCTTTCGTTAGTGTGCGCCACACTGCTGAAAGATACAGTGTTTAAGATGCTTTTTGCCGTCTTTTTTCTTCATATATCAGTATTTTACTCCTTAGAGGAACAACAGCTTCCTTTTTCTATACTCTGAGCTGACATTTGCCTCCACCACAGACCGAAACCTTTACATATTAGAGCCTATTAATTGGCAAGTTCTGTCCTAATTAAATTCTTAATTAGGACTGCATTAGAAGCAGGTGAACTGGAAAGGTCAAACAGTATATAACATATGATAAAAAAGATTACAGATACACATACAGTACTGCTAAATGCTAGCGTTCGGCCTAGAGAAACTTATTTTCAGTAAAATGTTAGACTTCTTATTTCACTTATTCCTACTCTTTACCTCTTTCTCCCTCCTTCTCTCTATCTCTAATATAACCATAACTAAGCACCGCCCACAGAGAGCTCGAAGGGACAATTATTCAGGCCGACAAATGTCCTCTTCTGTTTTTGTCTTGTTATTGTTTTTTGTTGTTTTTTGTATTCAGAAGTAGTAGGTTGGACAAACAGGGAAGGGTGTTGTTGTGTCTGTATTTATTACCTCTGTACTATTCCTTTTCCAGTAGTTGTTGCAGAAAACATTTGGTGGGGAAGAAGCAAATAAGATTACACATTGCATAACATTATCCAGAATTACCATCAAAGTGATCAAGCAACTGGTCATTGCATGGACTCACACATCAGTATAGAGTCCTAAAATCACACCAGCACTAGCAGAAACACTGGGTGCCTCTGGCTTTCTCTTCTTCCAGTCACTTTATGTTCCACTTCTCAGTTCATACAATCTTTGGAATTGGTCTCTAAAGTCTGTGCTCATGATTTTACTTTTTTTTTTTTGTTTGTTTTTTATGGTTTTGTGGACCCTTAACCCTGTGGCACTTAATCCCATTTGCCAAGCTGTCACATTGCGCAATTTGAAACTGACAACCCCCATTAACCAGAGAAACAAAGAACGTTCCCATTACATGAATAAATCAACATCCTAACAAAGGATCACCAGAATGACCTGGTCTGTTAAGGTCTTTTTAGATGTGAAGACAGCATACTTTGAAATACCAGCAAGGCGCCTCATCACATTTTTCTGCCTGGGGGATTAAACTGGAAATCTTCCAATCACTGGTCCACTTCTATAACCATCAAACTACAAACACCCTGCACCCAATTTTCTCCAGTACGCTCTTCAGTTTGTAAAGTTGTATCACTTTGGCTCACGTATTGAAAGTTCAGTTTCAGTTTACCAGTCTGTGCGAGCGGCGCGCAGACACAAACTGCAGACCTTTCTCTGGCCTTCTGAGACGCATCAACCCCAGAGATAAGTATAGAGAGCGATAAAGTGAGGGATGGAGGTGGAAAGGTAGATAAGAGTGGGTGTTCTCAAAGCTGGAGGGAGAAATGGTTTGGAAGGAAATGAATAGTTGGAGCTGGAACAAAAGCACAATTCAGGAGCCACTCTGTGAACTTGGAAACTTCTTCTTCAAAAGTTTGCTCCTCAATTTCTTTGTCGGTGTGTTTCGTCTCCTCTCTCTGCCTGCTTCCTCTCTTTTCTCCAGTCTCTAACTGACACTCCCCGTTCACTTCTGTTTATTTTTTACCTCATCTCCCTAGTTAGCCTGCCGCATTTCTTCCCCCGCCCACACACACACACACACACACACACACACACTCGCACAGCTCGATGCTGTACCTCCAATTTAATCCAAATGCCCAATTTAAATTATGTTTATTAGAGCTCTCTCAGTGGGAGTAAGGGGAAATGAGACATAGTACTTTCTGTCTTTCAAGCGTGTGTGTGTGTGTTGTACGGCTGCAGGGGAAGGGGTTTGTATATGCTAAGATAGGATAAAATGATTTATATTGGTGTGTTCATTTGCATAGGTCTCTGAAATGTGACAGTTAGGTTGTATTTTGGGGCTTACACCAAATCAATGAGTGCCTTTGTTAACAGTTGATGCAAGAAACTGACAAAACAAAAGCTTTGATTGAATATTTTGTAGTTCACCAGCAGAGTGTTTGCAAAAAAAAAATCCCTCTTTATCTGTCATTTATTTCTGTCATTCAGCCAGTCGGTTCACAATATTGATGCCTCTTGAGGTCTTGGCAATCTGATGAATGCAAATGATTCACCTCATAAGCAGCATTTTATGTTATAAGCTAGAATGCAGCACTCTACCTGATAATACTTTTGTTGTAGAATCAAACCTGTGACCTTTCAGTGTTTGGAATGATTTTGTGTGGTCAGAGGTACTGGTATATCCAGGTCAACTACTAAAAAATCATAAAATGATGTAATTCATTCATAAATTCCTCCTACGCTTTAATATCCTGTGAGCTGCTCCCTCTTTCTCTGGCCTTTGGGCGAATGTCAGAAAAAAGGACGAATCACATTCACGTCCCGATTTCCTACGTTTCCACACTTATCTTGGCAAAAAGTGGTTATGTGGAGTATTTTCCACATTAACTATTTTTTGCTAATTCTTTCTTCCCCAAATCTGCCGAGCACAAAGACGGCGTCTAAAAGCAATGACGCATTCATTTCAGTTGCCATCATATTTCTTCAGGGTTGCAGTGAGTAATGCTGTTTCACATCAAAGCGAGCGTGTTGCCAAATTATGTGCGAGTGCTGCCAAGCGAAAGCAGTGGTGGCATCATGGCCACCAGTGACAAAAGTCAATTTAAAGTTCTGTTGGACGCACACATGCTCAGGACTGTGTGTTTGTGTGTGTAATTTTTTGTACATGCATCTGTTTGTTTGTGTCTCAAGTTGAATCAAGTTGCGGCAGGAACATTTGGCTGATGTGGGACTGAAGCCTCCTCATCCATATTCAGAGTCTTCGCTAGGTTCCGCTTGGCTTCTCACACACAGACACTGTCAAACACACACACACACACACACACACACACACACACACACACACACACACACAAAAAAAGCAGGGTACATGCACACAGGGGTCCTGTGTACCTCCTTCAGTCATAACCTCCCCCTTTTCACTCCTCCTTTTCCTCGGATCCCTTAATCCTCCATGGCTGAACACCTTCCAAGCGACCGAGGACCAACTCATCTGAACTCTGATGGATGGCCAAAATGTTTTAGAAATGGAAATGAAAGCGTGGAAATCAGCATACTGAGTGACAGCAGTGACATCTTTTTCAAGCAGTGGATGCTTTGATTTATACATACTGTATATTTCGCATTTCTTTGTTGACAAGTTTTGCGGGTTAAAGGGGAAATTCACCAGTTTTACACATCAAAGTTTGTTTACAGGACTTAAGGAACACGGCTGCGTATGTGAAAAAGCTTACATAAAGCCGTTTGTCTTTTGAAGTCTGATAAATGTCCTCAAGTGACTTAACAAATGAAAAAAAAGTTATGAGTTTACCAAACCCAGCTCGCGTCTTATCTCTGAGGCTAGTGGCTCATGGCTATATTAGCTTGCAGGTTTTCTTAAGAAGAAAGTGTGGAATAAGAAACATGACATCTCTTGTCTATTCTTTTGTTCAACTTTCCACTGTCAGTGTGATGATGTTGAAATGAAAAGGAGGTAGGAGTTTGATAGTGTGATCTCGTACATAGTTTCATGTATTTCTACTTGCGTTAATGAACGTGTATCCCAGTGCTTATAGGCCTGTGTGCTGTGGTATTAATGTGTGTTGTCAGAAATGGCCAGATTTTAGCATATTAGAGCACGTTTAAAAGTTAATGAGGGTTATGTTAATCCAGCCCCATTTTAAAGCTCATCATCGTGTAGATGATAGAGATATCTACACTGCCTCACGCCCTTTTTCCATCTCTGTCTTACACACACACACATGGCATGATAAAAGTTGCTTGAAATACAGAAGCTGGCCCTGGGCGGCATGAATAATGCAGGCGACCCACTCTCTCATAAACTTTATACCTCCTATTGCTCACACATACACACCTCCCATAGCTAACACACTCTTCACATATCTCATTAACTCCTGCTGTTCAACTGTCGAGCCACCTGACGAGATTCCTGCCTTATATGATAAACACACGCACACACACTTTCTTATGTATATAATGCAGATTGTTTGAAAAGCACTTTCTCTTGAGGTGAACGTTAAGGTTTGAGTGGTGGAACAGATGGTAGCTGGGGACAGATGTTGAGCTTTATCATCTCTGAAGTGATTTTAGTGTCTGACTTGCATGATTCAGCAGCATGAAGAAAGTAAAAGTGTGTGTGTTGAGACAAAGTTTGTGTAGATTGTTAATATTTCTTTTGAAAATGTGACGTTTTCTGTTGGTTAATATGAAAGCCTGTCAGTTTTTGCAGCCCCTTGTCGGAACAAGAATGCCAAAGAGCAATGTGTTTTAAGAGTTAATCACAAGTCGCTTGCACTTTGTTTCGTCTCCCTTCTGATGTGTGCAGGAAGTTACGATGGAGAGATTATAGTGTGGAACAACAGCACAGAAAAAGCTTTGAGGAAACTGCGGCCACATGCTGAACACAGAGAAGGCAAGAAGCAGCTAGGTCTCACCTTCACACACAGCTGCAAATAAGTCAAACAACACCGTATAATTTTGCCATTTTTAAGTTAATGTTTCTTGCTCTTCTGTTTGTTCCCTCTTTCCTTATTTTTTCTTCTATATCTTTTCACTCTTCTCTGTCTACAACTTTTCCAGGTCATTTCCCCGATTCTCACCTTGGTGCAAATGGCAAAGAAGACTCTGATAACTCCATTGCCATCACTAGATTGTTCTTCATACCAGGGCGCACACCTGCGGCTGCAGCTACAGGTGAAAACTAAACTGCAACTGTGTAATCCTTATCAACCTTAGTTGAGTGTGGCTTATTTGTTAAAATAGGTTCTGTAAGATGTCGGACACGGCATAATGTTCAAGTAACAATGTTAGCTAGCATCGCCTCAGGGGCTGTCCCAAAATGAAGGCAGGGATTACAAAGCAAATTCTTATCCAAATAAATTCTTATCCAAATAAATTCTCTATTACGACTTACCAGTTTTATTATAGCTACGAAAACTTCCCAACTCGGAAACCAAATAGTGATTTGGATTTTTTGTTTTGAGGTCAAAGTCTTTTCAAACACACAGATGGGTGCCAATTCAAAGGAGATTACAACGTAACTCTCCTAGTCTCTGGAGCCCTCTCCAATCTCCCATAGGTGTTCAATTGATTCACATAATTTCATCAAACCATTCAATGTCCTGTCACGTTTCTCCACTCATTCATTCAGGTTTGTCCTTTAATTAGATTCCCATCCGTATATTTTGCCTGGATTGTATATATAGTTTGAGTTGATTTGTGAGAGCCTGCGATTTGAAGAGTTACAGTCTATGCAAACACAGTGAAGTTACTTGAGAGTTGAAATAGTTGCACAATCAAAAGCCTTTTTTAAAGTTCAGATACGCTGCACATACAGCCTTGTTTTTGTTGCTGAAATACACAGCTGTAAATACATGGATGCACACTTGCGCATTACTCTGTGTGTATTATGTTTGCACATTACAAAGACAGTAAGGCTCCGGGTAACTTGTACAGTAGCTACACATCAATGATTGTTTGATGTGTTGAGTTCGCTTCAAGTTTTCCAATTTTAACTACTTTTCATATGCAGCAACTCAAACTCTGAAGTTTACTTTTCTCTCCTTCTTTATTTTAACTTTACCTGTGGTTGCTCAGGTTTTTATTCCAGTTTGATTTATTCTCAGTGTTACTCCGACAGTAGCCTCTGCTTCTGCTCGCTGTAGCTGTTTAGCAGCTTGCTAAAAAAAAAAAAACACATGATCAGCCTCTGGACCCTTGCCTTTATGCCTGCAGCCCAGACTGACTGACTGACTGACTGAGTGAGTGTGTGTGTGTGTGTGTGTGTGTGTGTGTGTGTGTGTGTGTGTGTGTGTGTGTGTGTGTGTGTGTGTGTGTGTGTGTGTGTGTGTGTGTGTGTGTGTGTGTGTGTGTGTTGTTGAGACTGAGCCCTCGTCTGGCAGTACATGTTGTCAACAGAGCAGTGTATCTATCTATGAACTCTATGAACTCATTTTACAGCCAGATGACACCTGGTCAGCTGCCACCTTTTGACTCTGTGTCTATGCATCATCTCTCCTATTGAGAAAAGGCTTTGTTGCAGGGAAGTTTGACATCATTTTGGCTCAGGTGCCGTATGTTTTTGCGAAAGCACAATCTCTGCCTCTGGCTGGAAGACTCGGCCCTTGATGGTCTGTGGGTGGTCAGACCTGCTTCCTTCATTGATACTGTATCAGCTCCTAACATTCAAGTTCCCTGCTGTGCTGTCTAAAATAAGAACATATGTACATCATCAGTGATTGTACAGATAGCAAAGGATTTAAGGATTTTCTGTGGTTCAACACACAGACAAGCATGCGGAAAGGTGTTGCTGATCTTTTTAGGTGTGTTATAACTGTTATTCGCATTCTGCTTTTTCATGTTTTTGCTATTGATGCCATATTTTTGCTTTTAAACTTAAACACAAACTTATATATGTATATTCCTTCATTTCCATCAGGTGGTGCAGACTTAGTGTCTTGTGGAGGATCAGGTGTGGTCAGATTCTGGAACACCGTCCACAGCCATCTGGTAGGACAGTTCACAGCTCACAATGGAGACCTGGGGTCTATTGTTATGACTGTCAGCCCCTGTGGAAAATATCTAGTCACAGCTGATAGGGAGGGAACGCTCAAGGCTTGGGACATACAGGTAGGTGTTTGTAGCACACACATGTATTGTATACAAGCTGCAGTGGACCACACAAATGAACATTGCACTGCATGCCTTCATGACATTTGTGTATACTGTAAGAAGAACAAGAGGCTGAGTGATGGAGATGAACACAGGGCCGCAGCGAGGGACAGAGATCAACAGACAGACTGTAGTAGACAAAGTGTGAAGAGAAAGTGAACCGTGATACTTCCGTTAGATCAGGCATGCTGTTCACTCTGGGAATGACAGTACGGTCTGTCGTTTTGAAGCCCCAGCAGCTTGCTCGAGTACAACCAGACCAGTCAATCATTTAAAAAATCTCCACTGATTAGCATAAGGACACAATGCCCCCATCCTCTGGTAACTGATTCTGAATTTCAAGGATTCAAGGTTATTTTACTGTCATTTACAACACAGGGTTGTGTAATGAAATTCAGATTATAGTTCCCTTTATGCTACTCGTAAAACAAAATAAGATTGATTATTAAATCTTAAAAAGAAAAATGCATGATGTAGTAGTGAGGAAAAATGTCTCACAGTCTGAAATGTGTGGAAGAGCAAATTTACTCTTGTCATTTGTTTGGCAAATCACCTCCACTAGAAGAGGATAAAATCATTAAAGAGTAAAGTAAAATTATCAGTAATTTCAGCCAAATCAGCTGATTAGAGATTCACTTCAGCGTAGGCTGCGTGGCCACTTAACACCACACATGGTTGGTTGCTGAAGAGTTTTTGACACCTCAGAGAAGCCCTTTTGACTTTTTGACTCTGATTATGAAGACTACGTTATGAGGCGTAGCTGCATCACTGTCATGCTCATAATCGCAGTAAAAGAACACCCTCTCGGGTATTATTGCCACAATATTCGCAGTTCAACTCTCTGTCACAGTTTATAAGAGGCAATGAATTCAAATGGTTGATCTCATTTGGCTTCCAGTTTAATTTATGGAGATATATGTATATATGTAGCAGAGTTGAAGAAGTTGGACAAGCTCAGTGCTCTGGTAGAAATCCTATCCTTTGGCTAGTCTGGCACACGCAGTCTGGATGACTTTACATGACTGCACAGTATTGTATAGTATTGTGCTCTTAGATACAGGACTTGGTAGTTCAGTACCAGGTCTCATCCTTACATGATGCAGTAGTTTGTGGTAGTTATTTTAAGATATGACAAGATAACATTTATTGATGGCACACCAGGGAAATTAACTTGTTACAGTAGCTCAAGAGTCAGACGTCAGAGTAGAGAGAGAATTATAAATAAATATAAAATCTATATGGACTATATACACCTTTAACTTATACAGATATGACCAGGGTATTACATATTACACAACATTCAACATAAAGTAACAAAGTATTTGTTTTAATTACAATAAATGTACTGTATGTTTTTGATATTTCTTGCTGCAAAACACATATGGCCATTCATTCATTTATTACTGAACCCTCACGTAACCCCTCCCCAGTGATTGTTCAGACATAGCTCAGCAACTGTAACTATGGCTGACCTGTCAAGCTTTGCATTTTTACACATATTGAAGTGGTTTGCAGGGGTCTATTGTAAGAGCAATTCTTGTTGTCAAAAGAGTTTGGAAGGTGACTTATTTTAGCACCTTTCCAAAACCAAAAACACAACAGCAAAACTGTAGGAAATGCAATGGTGTAGTATTTCCCCACTGTGTTCCTGGATGGTATTAGAGTTTAGGATAACATTGGCAGCTCTGTTTTGCTCTTTATTGGAATAAGGGAGGTTTACACTCCAGCAACCCCAGCAAAACTTATTTGTTTCAATCCTCAAAGCCTTTTCTTTTGGAAGAACAAAAATACAAATAATAATGCATAAATCTAACCCATGTATGTTTTTCTATAGTAAGCGAAGTATCCAAACAGGGCTTATGTTAGAACGAAATAACAGTCTGATCTTATCATATTGCAGTATAATAGTGTCTCTACTCCGTGGTACAAGAACAATATGCTGTTCCTTTATTTTAGTCTTATACGTGGATCATCAGCTGTCCTTTTACCAAGGACATGTACCTTTAGCTTAGTCTTTCTAGCATATCAAGTATGTATCCATTCATTGAATACTAAAAACTAATATTTATTAGCCAACTATACACAGTCGCCAAACAAGAAATTCAAGAAATGCAAAGCTGCTTTTGTGTACATCTGTGTGGAAGGACCCATATAGATTAAAAAAATAAATAAATAACATTTTATATATATATATATATATATATATATATATATATATATATATATATATATATATATGTGTGTGTGTGTGTGTGTGTGTGTATGAAGAATTCTGAATGGTAAATCTGCCACTGTTGCTATTGTGAATGTTGCCATCGTAAACTGCTATTTGCAGTAAGAGAAGGTAACGCTTGACAGGCATAGCAACATTAAGTGTCCAGGGCCTTACAGTGATATAAATTAAATGCATGTTTTTGAACATCCACAAAGGAAAATGTTCTTCCAGCCAAAACATAGATAAACTATTCAACTTTGCTCCTCTGTCCCTCAGCATCATTGTCTTGAGGCAAATAATGGAATAACCAAAGAACCTCCAAAACTACTGCGTAGTTTCCGCCCACACCTTGAACGTGTGACTCACCTGGAGATGTGTTACCATGGTGAAAGACTCCTCCTTCTCTCGTCATCATCCGACTGCAGTGTGGCTCTCAGCTACCCTCCAGGAGATACCGTTGGTCTGTTCGGACAGGTAAACAAAACATACATACACAGGTCATTTGAGTTCACTGCAGTAGCTCGATTTACATAACATAACCTGCATGTTTGAAATAAATTGTTTTGGATGGCAGATATATTGTTCAGCACAACACTGTCGAGGTAACAGCCTTAGATCCTCATGGTTCAAACGTACAGTAAGTGCAGGCTGGCTCTGATAAAACCTAACCTCCCACTCTGCAGCGTGCTGGTGGGTGGTAGTTGACGAAATGGATGTGAAACCCAGCATCAAGCCACGGTTAGACGTGTGTGTGTGTGTGTGTGTGTGTGTGTGTGTGTGTGTGTGTGTGTTTGTGTCAAAGGAGGCCCATATTAAGTTAGCCCGGGGCGGTGTCTGCAGAGGGTTGCTTCATTTCAGTTTGCCTCAGGCCCACACACACAGACACGCAAATACAGCCACACAAATCTAACACATCCCAAAGAAGAACATGCATGAATAAAAGCAAACATGCATGCACACCTACATACATATACTGTACACATACAAGGAGGTGTTCTTGGTAGTACAGTGTAAATGCCTGTCCGCATGTGTAGCATCACATGCGTGCAGAGCTGTTAGACAAAGATGAGTTGTCTTTTTTAAATCTGCTTTGTGTTACTTTAAATGTTTAAGAGATAATATGCCACATTTCTGTCTGTCTGTGTTATGTTTATCAGAGGCGAATTCTGCAAATGAAAGACTACATGCATATCCAGCATTTAAGGTTATCAAAGGATACACTGTTAATTATGAATATGCTTTCAAGCAAGGAGGAAATACAGAGACTGTGACTCATATTAAAGAGTCTCCCACAACAGTTTGATGTGAGCTCCTCAGGCAGACTGGGTTGCGTTTTTAAGTTTTCCAAATCCAAATGACCCCAGTTAATCTCCTGATTCAAAGTAGCAATCTTGTGGTCACAGGGTCACTTCGCAAACCAGCGAAACTCACGCTGATCCCAAATATTATTGCCCTGTTGTCTTCACTGCTGTAGGAGGAGCAGTGGTCCTTGGAGGGACATGGACCTCTGCACCCACAGCAGGAACAAGAGCAAGACCAGGGAGACCACTGAGCGCAAGAAGACACCAGACAGGGAGGAAAGAGGTCCCCTGAAGCTCCCAGTGGGACACCCCCTGACCCGGCACCCGACACCTCTGGAGAGCGTGGAGAGGTGGGGGTAAAAGATGAGAGAGAGGACTTTGGAGTGGACAGAAGACAATCTTTATCCAGGTGAAGAGTCTGCCTCTAAAGTGCATTGTGCCGTAGTTGTACAGTTTAATTTTCACAGCTCTGTTTCACTCTCTGGTTAAGCTGCAGTGTTTTTGAATTGTCCTGTAGGTATTTAAAATGTTCGTAATTAAAATGCCATGATTTCTAGTGGGAGTTCTGAGGAACAACTGAAACATTTTTATTGTAAGTAAAAAATAGTATTTGGCAAGTTTTTCTTCTTATTTTATATAAAAACTTTAATAACAGTTGCACAAAAAGAACTAGGCCATTGTTTGCAATGTAGTCATAAGAACTTGAGCCAGAAAAATGGCACTTAATTGCAGCTTTTTCACGTTTTATTTCTATGCCTCAGGATAGTGTGGTGTGTAACAGTAAATAGTCATGACTGCCTTTTACAACTGCAAAGAATGAAATAGCATTTGTGATGCTCCCACTTCTATAATTTTCACTCTGATGCTTAAAGAATAGAAAGAGGTCACATTCAGCATTATTTTTCTGGTAAATTAGAGTGTGCCTTATGGTTTGAAAGTGATTGTGCACTGTTGTAATATAAAAGTCAGTAAAAGTTGACAGTCTATACTGGAGTTCTCAAAGTCAGTCTTCCAATCATCGCCAAGGGAGTATATTCAGGCTGGTGCACGAAGTTGACACCTAACATTGGAGGTTTTGATTCTGTGGTTTTTCTAGACTTGTGAGACAGGTTTTCATATCACAAAAAACTGATGGGGCCATCCAGGGGTGAATCCGTGATATGTGAACTCTTATAATCATTAAACTAAGCCTTAAAGATGTCTTTGAGTGGAGTGTCTTGACTGTATTTATTGATCTTGTGATTGTTTTTACAGTCACTCACCTAAAAGCGGGCAGGAGCTACCAGGAGAGAAAGGGTTAATGAGGAATTGACAACCAACCGGGATACAAAATGGCACCCAACCTCGGCCTGACTGACAATTTTGTGGTCCATTTGTCTTCATGCAGTCTTGCAGTTTCTGTTCCTTGCTTCACTGACTTTTTGGTTATGTATGCTCATTTTAGCAACAAAACCACTCAGTCTTTTTTCACGGGCACTTACTGCCATTTGATGTATTTATTGTCCAAACGGGATGTGAAGGATCAAGTGTTTTTGTACTTTATATTTTCAGCATTTTCTTCCTTTTGGATATTTTATGGTACATATTGGTAAATAAGTGTGTAATACAACACATAACAATATTGAAAAAAGGTTATTTTTTCCCATGGAGACTTTAAAAGGAATTTTGTCTTGAAACAACTCCCTTATTTGTCTGTGGAAAAACAATGGACAGCACAGCCTCGGGGACTTCGCTCAAATGAAGATAGACAGAAAAGTGATCCCAGCTCCATCTGGCATCTCTGGCTCATGGTGATTTGTGTATCTGACTTTATACACACACACACACACACACACACACACACCCGCCACACACCCACACAAACATCAGACTTGACAAGGCCTATCCAGAGCCCAGCTGGGGTACTCCCTTTCTTAGATGCCTTTACTCTATGAAGATTTGAGCTACTGTTTTGAGTCTTGACCTTAGAGAACAGTGTTGTAAAGATAAACTGACTTAGATTTTCTTTGCCACATAAGTACAGCTTGAGTAACTACAGCTTGTAGAGAATCAAGAGTTTACAGCCATGGAGACATTGTTCAGACGGCTCATTATTCTGATACCCAAATAGTCCGAAAAATGTCCAATTGCATCGAAAGCCCATTTGTCTGACAGCCCCCTGCTCCGAATGCATGTTTTTTTTTCCAAAATACACACTCTTCCTGCAGTTTTCCCCTTAATATATTAGCGTATTTAAATGTGCAGGAAAGGACAAAGTCAGGTGACCTTCATCATCATGGTAACAATAATAAACAAATGGTTGATGCTGTGAATTGGTTGCAGTTTGGTTAAGTTTTATGCATCAAAAATACTTTGCTAGGGTTGAAATTAGTACATTTGTTAGTTCACTTATGTTCTGTACGTAAGTTGGTGATACCACACTGTGTATTTTTGAAAACAACGGGCCTTCGGAGGAATGGCCGTTTGGTTTCGGAATAATGAGCCATTGGCACAATTACATTCTCCAAATAACAATGCTAACTGAGGCTGATGGGAGTCTTATTAGTGTTTGGTCATAGACTAAGCTATTAACTAGCTAAAGTCAGTAAATTTTGACCCAGCTGGTGGCGCTAGATGAAATGCCAGGGGATCACCACAGTCCACAATACTTGTTGATATGTTTTAGTCTGAAACAAAGTGGTAGACAGACTGACATTGTCGTCATACATAGAGTCAAATGACTGTCTACTGCTGGAATGAACACAATCATAATATCCTGTAACATAATGAAGAAGACATTAATGGCAATTTCTAAGAAGATTTCAGTATAATTGACTAATTCAGTCATTGTTTAGCAGTGATGGGGCTGTTGCCATTCCGTCATGTTGGGACACAGAGGCAGATCTGTACACCTTAACATCTTTTCTTTTCTTCAGAACCAGACAAGCATTCAATTTAAGCATTCAGACTCGTGCTAAGACATCTTTACACACACACAACGGAACAAAAAAAAAAAGCTGTAAAAATCCCTGAGAAGCTACAGAAGTCTTTAGAAAAAGTCTTTAAAAAGTTCCACCGTAGTCTGCTGTAATAAGGTACATTTAGACATATGTTTTGCAGTTTCAATGAAAGATGTCCTCTTTGAGTTAAGAAGAAAGATGTCTTCATCTTAACTCAGCAGTAAGGGTGTAGAGTAAGCTCTGTAGGGGACATGGTTACAGTTAGTACATTTATTAGTCCTTAATGATAGTGTCTGTGGGAGACAATGAATGATGTTAAGCAGTTAATAAAGGTCAATCAAACATGTTTGCTCTCAAAGCTGTTGTCTCTTTTCACTGGCTGAGGCAGTTTTATACAGTAATATGTAATATTTAGCTGTAATGAGATGTAAAATCAAAGCTATAGCATGGACTTAGGCTGTAGGGAATTTATTTAATCCTTGTGATTATTACCTAAGCCCACAAGTAATCATTATATGACCATGAAAATGTAAGCAATCAAAAGTATAATGTAATATTAATTTACAGTGTAATAGTTTCAGAAGGATAATGAAAATGGTAGATGTGGAGAAGAGAGAATTTAAGTGTTTAAGTAAGCCCAAGGGCAAGTCAAATGACAAAGGATTGCACATTTTAAAAGAATCGCTAACTTTTGAAACACATGAAAAGTGTGAACTGGGACTCTACAGGGGGGAATCAATACTGACTTTGTGAATCTGTGTGTGTGAGTGTGTGTGGGAGAGTGTGTGTGTGTGTGAGAGAGAGAGAGAGAGAGAGAGCGAGAGAGCGAGAGAGAGTACTGTACTGTACTGAGCTCATCAGAAAAGTTTGTGTGGTTGATTTGGTGGAAGGGCCAATTGGCAAGTCTACACTGGGCTGCTAGCCAGCTACTGGGCTTGAGGTGAGGATAGGGAATGGCCTCACTCCATCACCAGCTGAGTGTGTGTGTGTGTGTGTGTGTGTGTGTGTGTGTGTGTGTGTGTGTGTGTGTGTGTGTGTGTGTGTGTGTGTGTGTGTGTGTGTGTGTGTGTGTGTGTGTGTGTGTGTGTGTGTGTGTGTCTAAATAGCCTCAGTCCATCAGAGCAGCCATTTACCGGTGAGTGAGAGCGTCAGGTCTGTTCCGCTCACTCTATCACTGTGTGTATGTGTGTGTGTGTGTGTGTGTGTGTGTGTGTGTGTGTGTGTGTGTGTGTGTGTGTTTGTGAGCAATACAGGAGTCATGGATATTGATGGGTCTGGGCGCTCAGTCTAATCTCTGCGGCAACACAAAGTACTCGGGTATCCACAGGAGAAATAAGACACTTTGCCCTGTGACACAAACGCTCACATAGGAAAAGTGCAGGATTTAATCTTTGTGGCTTTACACAGCCATAAAGATCACTCAAAATGATAACAAACTAGATTAAAAGAGTGAATATTGGAAACGCGTCTAATAACCAAACAAGCCTGTGAAATTTAGATGTCGTTAAATTTAGCACCGACATCACACACACACATAACGTGGAGGTGGAAAAGCAATTACTAGCAGGCAGGTTGATTTTGATTTTAATTGGAGCCCTTGCTGTGAGCTCCACCTGTTATTGTCGACAGCCAACAAACATAAATGTGGAGTTGTCAGTCCTGAAAAACTCTTTCACTCAGTTAAATCGAAGTTCCTGCAGCCTAATCACCAGTTCCTCCTCCAAGTTCTTGTAATGAATTGGTTGAACAGTTTTAGTACGAAGTGGTGATCGGCAGTATTTAGCAAATTGTGTTTTATTGTTAATAATGATTTTTGTAGAAGTTGTAGACTGTTTGAAGAAACTTAACGCGAAATCAGATTTCCACTCAGTACTCTGTCTCGTTTTCCTCTGTATCTTCTTCTGTTTCCTTTTCATGGTGCCTGTCAGCGTCTTCGTCTTTTGCACTTGAGCTTCATACGCACTTCCAAATGAAAACACTTGTCAGTACAGTTCTGTTTCCTCAAAGATTCACATTCACATTTCTTTTGGTTAGTGAGATTTTATGGTTTGGTATTATTCTCTGATTTTTATTTGAAAATCCTGTAACATGGTTTTTTTTAGGCATTTTGAGTTTGATTTTTCCACTGAGCATGTGAAACATGAAGAGTTATTTTAAGATGTATTCATTAGTGATTTGGCACTATGATGGCAATGTTAGTCAATCTGTTCTTCTCTATGTCCAGATTAAAGTATCTATCTGTTTACATAACTATTGGGTGGACTGGTTGGATTACCCTGACAGACATTCATGGTCACCAGAGGATGAATCCTACTGACTTTGGTGACCTCCGGACTTTTCCTCTAGCGCCACCATGAGGTTGATATTGTGGTTTTGTGTGTAATGTCTTAACAACTACTGCATGGTTTGCAAAGACATTTGGTACAGACATTCATGTTTCCTTCATTGGTGAACCTCTTAACTCATTCAGCTATCATCAGGTCAACATTTCTATTTGTTGTCCAGTCCTTTATGAGCACATACCAGCAAAACTAATGAAGTTCCCATCAGCCTCAGCTGTAAATTCAGTGCTAATTAGAAAACGTAAGCATACTAACAGGCTGAACTAATAATGGTCGATGTTATATCTACTAAATGTCATCATGTTAGCATGGTCACTGTGAGCATGTTAGCATGCTGACATAAGGATTTCGCTCAAAGTACTGTACTGTACTCCTAGTTTTGTTTACCCATATTTAAATCACTCTGCATCATTTCTTTCTGTACACAACACAGTGCAAATCATTCTCACTAACCTCTGGTGTTATATTTAAAGTTCTTGCTTGAATGATTTTCTGAGCTTTCACACAGACCACTAGATTGGCTGGGCCGATATCAGATTATTGCAGATACTGTATCAACTTCTGTTGCCTGATAAACAACAAGAATTGTTAGAAGGCTATTGAAAAAGGTAATTTAGAAACAGTGTCACAATTAAATAGTTTGTTCACCAGAAAGTACTGACAAGGTAATTTTATGACAGTGAAATGTCCTACTTAAAGTGTAAAGTTTATGTGTTAAAAACTTAATTCCAGCTGATATATAGGGATACATGGATTTTTTAAAACTCCCAAATATCAAAAATCCAGTATCTGGCTATACTTTTGCATTTACATTTGCTAACCTGCAGAATCAGTGGAAAGTAACAAAAAACACTTGGTATCATGAAATCTTACAAAAATATATAAAATCTTTTTTACATAATACCCACTTTTATGTGGATAAACAGGATTATGAGTTATGATATTTTTACCATCTTTAACATTGTAGAGCTTGATATTACATCTTGATTTACACCCTGACTAATGGAGGAGCAACATTTCTGCTTTTTTCCCACAATTCTTTAGTAACTGATAAAAATATCTTTGCATGTAATTGTGTTTTTCCACAGATACAGTGGAGCCTGTCTGCTTCGTTTTACGTGTAATGCACGTATTAACATACATGATCAATTTAATCATTCGATTCCTCTCCCTCACTCTTGTTATTATCTCCCCTCCCTTAACCCAACACACGATGATGGATGGTAATGGTGGAGCTAGAGGTCATTATCATTAATGTAAGCTCTACAGCACACACACATGCACACATACACACGCAAACACACACAAACACACATCTCAGATAAAAAAACAACATACACAAACACGGTCACACACTTAAATATGCTGCGGTGCATTACAACCACCCCCCTCTTTTTCTTCATCTACAATTCAAAGTAGGTCCAGCATGCAAATGATGTGTGCCCAAAAATGCCCAATTAATTTTATTCACTCTGTGTAAAATATGGGGCCACTGCACAACTGTTCTGTGTTGAAAGAGTGGAGTTAAATTGCTGGGAAGTGGGCTGATGATGCTAGCCTGCCGCTTCATGCCCCTGAGCCTATGGAAGTGTTAGCATTTTGAAATTGAGTTACACGCTAAACAAGCAAAGCAGTGCACGAGTGCTAACTCATCTGTTTATAGCAGGGACTGCCTTGTTTGTTCTCTTGATGTGTGTGAGTGTGTGTGTGTGTGTGTGAGTGTGTGTGTGAGTGTGTGTGTGAGTGTGTGTGTATCTGCTTCTAATTCTTTGACTTAGTAATATGAAAACAAATTACAAATTACATTACTGTGTGTATTATGGAGAGTGTGTGAAGCTCTCTCTGTGTACTTGTATTTTCTCCTGTCCCTTTTCCCAGGAGTTTGTCTATGGGGCTAAACACTCATCATGTAAATCAGTGAGCTATTAGGAGCTGGCTCCTCTTCCTCCGCTTTCTTATGAAGATGAATAAGAACCAAGCCAGTGATAAAGGAGAGAGGAGAGGAAATGAAATGAACTCTGTGATTAAAGTGCACTGCTATATGGGCCTCTTGGTGCAGTATACTTATCTTGTGTGTGTGTGTGTGTGTGTGTGTGTGTGTGTGTGTGTGTGTGTGTGTGTGTGTGTGTGTGTGTGTGTGTGTGTGTGTGTGTGTGTGTTCACATATTTGGCGTGCCTTTCAGCCTCAGTTTATTTTAATTTAGCAGTCTCTCTTTTTAGGGTGATATTCAAGTTGCGGAAGACTCACAATCATACTCTGTACACATTCCTATATGTGTGCATGAATCTTCATGATCGTGTGTGTGTGTCTATACATCATGCGCACATTAATATAATTTGTGATACCATTAAATTGCAATTCCACAGTATGAGTTCCAGCGTATATTGCCTTCAGAGAATGAGGTTCACTTATTGGTGGGTTTAACTCATTAAGAATTGCAAATATACAGTATATTGTGTGTGCATACAGTACATATATATGTACATGCATTTTCCACGCATTAATTGGCCTGAAGCGCCCAGGCTTGTAACATTGTCTTATCTGTTTGAATGGTGCACAAATCTCTTTTTATATACTCTATTTTGAAGATAGCTTCATTTGTATGTATGAGTTTGGTGGCAGGTGCATGCACATTGCAGCTCCGACTGCCTTATTGCAGCATAATTACCATAAATCAAATTTACATTTGTCATGTAATTTAGTTCTCATCTTGGTATTGCCTGGTTAATTTTAGCGTCCACCGCAAATAAGGTTTATTGTCGTACAGCTTAATAACTGGAATGCACGCGCACACACACACACGCATACATATGTACCTCCCACGCATGTCTCAAGGGAGCTATCATAATACCACAACTATGTGTGAACATCTGACACTTCAGATACAGTAGTTCTCCCCTCAGCTTTCACTCTTGCAACCCCACACTCTTTTACTTGTTCTCTCTAGTGTCATTACCAGCCAGTTTACTGAGAGCGGGTGTTAGGACTTAGATATGTAGATGGTCTGGATGCACTGCAAGAACTCATCCACGGGACAGATGTCACAACACAGCTTCCAAACTGAAAGTGTTCCCAGGTTTGCGTTTGGTTGTGAAATGTTTCAGACATAATGTCCAGAATTCCGAAGCTTTGAATCTTTACGACAGAATCCGGAGTCTGGTTGCCTCTAATGCTTTATACTGTGCGTTAAGCGTGGACTTATGTATCTATATCCTCCTTTGCTTTTATGGATCACCTGAAGCCCACAATCTTTTTACATACAGCTTGAAGCCAGGATAAAGACACCGTCAGACGTGCACTCAGAGCCAAACTAACACTAGAACTGGAGCCAAAAATAAAGCTCTGAGCCAGGTGGACAAATCCATAAATAAACATCATCTTTAAATAACTGCAGCCTTTGTCAAATAAATATGAAAACAAACTAAAGGACGAAACTTTCTGATCAGTTCTTTCCCAAAGTTTGCTTTGATTGACTTATTCTAAGTATCTAAAGAGCACAAGCAGCATGTTTTGTGTGCAATGTGACCTGTCATGTGGTTTTTATAAGAACTGAGCTATCAAACTGTTAGCTAATCAAAACACATATCAAAGCAGCAAATGTCCTTTATGTTATGTTTTCACAATTTATATTATATTTTTAAACTCTCTTGGAATCCATCTTGTAATGAATGAAAACCGAGACCAATTTAGATGACAGTGATGCTAATAATGTAGAGTACAATTTCACGTGTTACTTATTAGCTGGGGGTCTGACTAGTTTACTGAAACAATGTGTGAACTCTCTATCAATCCATGTACAGTACGGTCAAACAGTACACATAAGGTAAGCATTGGTCATTGTGTAGGAAGTGTAATATATTTAGTAAATATACAAATAGGCTTTTTTTAAAAGATATTTTGGAGCTTTTTGCCTTTATTTGATAGGACAAGAAAAGATAGACAGGAAAGGGGACACGCAGCAAAAGGCCACAAGCTGATATCGAACCCGGGCCACTGCATTAAGGACTAAGTCTACATGCGGCGCACACTCCACCAGATGAGCCACTGTTCAACCCCATTTTGGCGTTTCTATAAAGGTGTTTTTTGGCTTCATTGTGCAATCAAGCCAAAGTCTCACATGTACCTGATATTCTCTGCTTTGCTTAACATTCACAACCAGGGCTGTATACACTGTACAGTATGTGCCTGTTTTTCAGTGTTTTCCATCTCACACGTATCCAAAAGTGCAAAAAGTGACAGCTGATTTGGCGCTGGCTCGTGGTCAAAACCTCAGTGTAACTTCATCACCTGTCTTCAATATATTAATTAAACTAAAGGTTACACAAACTCATGTGTCTAATATCGGTTGATGATGATTTCTCCGGAACTTGAGGAAACGATTATCTGAACTAATCACATTAACAAAGTTCCTACTGTATTAATTAAGTGGGCAATAAGGCAATTAAATCAGAGGTATTGATGGAAACACGCACAGCTGTGAAATTATACAGTGCAATAGGACAAAGCACAACTATTTGAATATGCCTGTTGGGTATGGGCCAAAAACACAGAAGAGCTGAATCCTCAATCTGCTAATGAAAACGTTGATTAGGTGCAGAAAATATGGCAGCTGACCATGACATGCTGTGTTGAATTTCTAAACTCCTCATCACTCCAAATAGAAAAATAAGCCTTTTCAAAGGTAGTCGAGCAGTCTTTTCTTGTATTTTAATGAAGTTATATATTTTTTTAAATCATTATTATTATTATTTTTTTTACTTTTCCACAGTTGCTGCCACTTATGAATGCCGTCTTGGTGGCCCTGAGCTGCAAAACACAACATTGAATGAAACACAGTAGCAAAATATAAAACATAACATTCCTCCTCAGGGCCACCATAGCTGACACAGAGAGACATCATTAATAACCCAGAGGTTGTAAGGACTGGTACTCATACAGGCATCTTTAATTGAAAACAACTGCATTTTTTTCTTTATTTCTTAACTTTTTGTGGCTTCTGCATCCATCAGTAAACCGGTGTATCCGTCTGCCTGCTCACCTAACTGCCATACTCACAAATCCTGCTTTCTATTGACTGATGTGATTTTTCATATTTCTCGAAACAACAGATTCACCATGGAGGTTTCCTGAATGAGTTTTTAATTGCATTATGATTACAGCTGCGCTTGTAAAGATGGAAATGATTATATTTTTTTATGAGAGGGAGGGAGAGGGTACATTTTTACCGGGCTATTCAACCCATTCTATCATGTTACAGTAATAGTGACAATCACTCAGATAGGGCTTATGTGCTGTGTTATTGCTCCCCTGAGAGAAGGAATGTGTGTGTGTGGGTGAGTATGGCCATTCATGCACCATGTGGAGTATATTAAAGCAGGACAGTGTTTAAAAGACACAAACCCCAAAACAAAAAATGTAGATGAAAACCATCCATCAGCATGCTAAACAGCGGCACTTACTGTGTCTTGCCCAAAGTGTGTGTGTAAATATGCACTTGAGAGTTTTCTCTGTGTGTGTGTGTATCTGGGTTGAATCAGTGCAGGAGGGACATTTGACTTAGAGCAGGAAGACCCATGCAATCAGAATGCTAAGTAGCAGTTTTAAACAGTCTTAATATTGAGAAGGTGTAGGGCAATAAATTCCCTTTGACACTGCATGCTGCTTCCCCGAAGGCTGCCTGCTACTGATCAGCGGGTACACACACACTTTGGTTGTAAATACTGATGCCCTCACTAGTCAAAACAGGTTTCCTTTCCACTTTATCTACCCTAGTCTGTCCAACTGCGAAGGAGAGAGGGGAATGAGAGGGCAGAGGAAAGGGATATATACTGTATGTAAGATGAAGGGAAGTGTGGAGAGGACGAGTGCAGACTAAGAAAAAGGACTGGGACAGATGGAAAATAGAAATGGAGAGAAACAAGTGAAGGAATAGCGTATGAGAGAGGAAACAAGAGGGCAAAGATGAGAGGAGCAGAGAGAAGATGAAAAGAGGAGAGGACAGAATCAGAAGATGAAGAGAGGAGAGGTTACTGGTGGATAGAAACCAGAGAGAAAAATGGAGGGGTAAAGGAGATGTAAGAGTGTAGAGGTTAGACAGAAAGGGGCAAAAGGAAAATTGTAGATAAGGATAAAGGGAGCGAGGTGAGAAAGAGGGATGAAAAGAGAGGCTGTAAGATGAAGAGACAGAGGATATAAATAGAAGAGTAAAGGTGAGAGATGCTTCGTGTCCATCTTAAGTTCATTAACAATTAGCCTGACAAATGAGACACTAACTGTGTGTGTGTTTTCACAGGACACACCAGATGTCATGTGATTTCTTTGCCTTGATGAAAAAAAGATGAGCGTGTGTGTGTGATGTGATACATAAGCTAATGACCCTCACACCAATCTGCATGTGGTTTTTTTTCACCCAATTACAGTTCATGTGATATTTTTGCTGCAAATGTTTCTGTCTCCACTCCATAGGAGAAAAACGGTTGTAGTAGATGTAACTATATAAAAGATTAAAAGTTACAAAAACTCAACAACTACTGTCTATCCTCAGATCACTGAAACATGTATGTAACATTCATTCTGACCGCTGTAAGAATGAAAAGGTAAGGCGTGGCGTGCATGCACAGGAGCTCTAGTATCCATATTCTGTGCGCAATCCCACTCCACGCACACATAAGGAGCCCGCATTCAAACATCCAGCCGTAAAGGTCCCGTGCCATCTATAGGCAGTTCAGCATGGAGAATGTGGCATAAATATTCATATATTATTACTATTCTGGTACCATAGCTTGCTACTGCACCGTTCTCCTTAAGGCCACAGTGAGCTCTTCAAAGGAAATGGATTTCTGAGTACTTTAACATATATTATAAAGCCTTGCATTTTAAAAAGCCTGTTATGTACAGTATATATATATATATGTGTGTGTGTGTGTGTGTGTGTGTGTGTGTGTGTGTGTGTGTGTGTGTGTGTGTGTGGTGTGTGTGTGTGTGTGTGTGTGTGTGTGTGTTGCATAATCCACATTGTCTTTTCTGAATGCTAAAAACCCTTTGACTGAAGTATTTTAGTGTGCAAATCTATAGAATAGTGCAATTGAAGCTGGAGAAATGTCCAACACACACATGCACTTACACTGCTCCAGGCTGCTGGCTTAACTCCTTAACTCATTTGCTATAGGCTCTCCCCACACACCCGCTCACTTGTGTATTGGCTCAGAACATGCTGTGACAGTTTGGCCCCGTGGTCACATCCCCATGGCTGATATCCCCTAATAATCTCTATCCCCTTTCCATTCAGCCACTAACTGGTAGCATGTGTGTGCCATGAAAGTATTATACGGTGTGTGTGTGTGTGTGTGTGTGTGTGTGTGTGTGTGTGTGTGTGTGTGTGTGTGTGTGTGTGTGTGTGTGTGTGTGTGTGTGTGTGTGTGTGAGTAAAGAGAGATGGAGATAGGAGGAGAAAGCATGTTGTGTGATGGAACATGAGACAAATCACAAATACGCAGTATATTCACAGATTTTAGCCAGGATTTAAATATTTTATGTGACTGAAATATTGAAGCCCTCCACCTGCCTGCAGCGTATATCTTTTCCAACCTCTCCTCACCTCCTGTTCAAGGTTTTTTAAATTCTGGACAAGCCTTCAGATCTCTCTTTTTTTATATCTCTCTCTCTCACTTTCTTTCTTTCTTATCTCCTTCGTCCTGTGCCCTTACACTCCTCCGTGACCCTTTTCTCTCCCCCATATCCTGTCTATCACTGCCACCTTCCTCGGCTCAAGTAATCTCCCTCTTTCCTGTGTCTCACCCTTTCTCTCTCATCTTCCATCCATCCTTTCAATCTACTCTCTGGCTGCTGCTTCTGTCATTCTCTCTGTTCCTATCAGCCCCCCCCCCCCTTCTCTGCATCTGAACCCCCCCCTTCTCTCTCACACGTTCTCCCTCTCTCTCTGTCTCTCTCTGTCTCTTTCCGTCGCTCCCTCTCTCGCTGTCTGTTCTTCCATGAAATTAAAGCGCTCTAAGCTGCTGTTTAATCAGAGCCTGTTTGGGAAAGTGCTGCGATGACAGAAACTGTCCACCCCAAGTGCTGTGTCTATGTATGCATGTATGTTTGTGTGTGTGTGTGTGTGTTCATATAATTCTATATGATAAAGGGAAAAGGCAGAAAGATGCATGTTCCTAATTCTCTCCATGTGTGTTTTTGCACATGTGTATGTGTGGTGAAAGATGTGTTTAGATAGCTATTAATCCATAGATAATCAGTATTAGCAGGTGGTGTGGCCTGATACTGTGATGATTAACTAAAAATCTGGATTGTTTACTGTTGGGGGCTGGATGAATGAACACAGATCAACAAAGCTAATTGCCACTACCAAACAGTTGGTAATGCCTCAGTGTTTGATATGGTGTTGGAGGTGGGAAAGGGAAGGTGTGAGGATGAAGCCTGTGAGCCTTTACTGAGTGCAATGCATTATTTATCCACAGGTCTTTCCCTAATGACACTGATTACGTTTGTGCTTGAAGGAATATGGTTTGACATTTTAAAAAAAAATACAGTTTTGATATCGAGGAGAAGATAGCACTCTCACCTCTGTGCATTTTGTATAGAGTGTGGGCTGCAAGGCGATTAGCTGAGCTTTGCATGCAGGGGAAACAAATCTCCCGAACCCTACCTTTTAAAGTTAGGCTACGTGTTGCAAGAACAGCCAGGTGGAAGGATTTTTATGCTAAGCTAAGGTAAGCAAAGGTCATCGCTTTCCCAAAATGTTGAACTACTCCCTCAACAAAACAGACTTTGCTTGCAAGGAAATTTCGATGGATCTAAGATAAAAAATATATATATATCAAACCATATTCCTTCAGCACTTTGGTCAACTTTGGTTGTTTTTAAAGTGCTTAACAAATAAAGTTGGATCGGATTGGAAAAAAGACTGGACTAATGCTAATGCTAATGCTAACCTAGTGCTCTATTATTCTAAAAGCACAAGGTGTTGTGGTTAGTTGGGGTGCTGTTGGTGTAGCTTGGAGGTTTTTTTTTGTGAGCATCCACAATCACAATCACATGATCCCCTATAAACCCCACGCACATTCCGGCTCTTATCAGAGGTACAAAAAACACAGCGGGGAACTGTGCAAACTGCTATCCACACAGAACACAAACTAACAAGTATAAACAGTCATATCAGATACAATTATACAAACACAGACATCAGTCAGGTGCTGCTGCTATGTGTTCATAGAGCTCGGTTGCACACAGGTGTAGCTTATATGCACACACAATCATAACCACGAAAGAGTTTTAATTTTTCATTTTGACGTGCTTACCACACTGCCGCACTCCTGTACATATGTTTGCACGAGTGGGAAACAAATGACATCCCATTTGTGATATACTGTGCAGATCACATTCCCAGAAGTAGCCTATCTGAGCATTTCCTGAGCATGGTGACCACTCCCCTCCCCATCCTGTACGTAGAAAACCACAATGATTTGCTTAAGAGGCAACAGTCATTCTTCAGGACATAGCTCTCATCACTGCGGCGCAATCAATCCAGGACATGTTACACATACAACCTGTAGATGGCAGTAGAGGTGCAGCTCACTCAAAGACTACTGTGCTTGTGTGCAGGTGTGTGCGTGCACCTGCAGAAATCTGTTTGTGTTTGTGTGAGCGGGAGAGAAAGAGAGAGTGAGGGTGCGCAAGAGTGATCAAGCAGGGGAAAAAAATTCCAACAGTGAAAGGTATTGGAGTTTTATTTTACCTGTGCTCCCACGCACATTGTTTTACAGACATTGGAAAGGAAAATTGTCTATTCTAAATCTTGTTCGTGCCACCATTTGTCTCTATAATCCATGGCAGAACAATAGGCTGATGTGATCAAACAGTATCAGCTTGTTCCCTGGTTATTAAACGTCATGTCTGACCCAGATTCCTACGCAGCCGTTACTGTCACACTCACTACCTTTCCTAGAGTTGGATATAATAGAATGTGGTAAAAAAAAAGAAAAAAAGGAATGACACATAATTTTAGTTTGACGCAGCTTTAACAAGGCAGTCGGTGTTGCTGTCAAACCTTCCACCCTGAGCCAAAATTAACAATTAATCATCGTCCAACGGAGGGTTGTGGTTTACTGTATCCTCCAACTGTACGTTCATTTTCTAGTATTTCTACCCTCCTTCCTTTCTCTTTGACACTTTTTGCCTTCATCCAAATGCTTTTGATCATCTTTTACACTCATTACCTGTCCGTCTAGCTTTTTCTTTGATACTTTCTTTTTTTCATTTCTTTCTACCCTGTTGCTTTAACTTTGCCATCTCCCTGTCCATCTGTCTTTTATTTTATCAGCTGGTCATCAGGGTCATCAGTAAAATCACTGCCTGCCACCAACCGTTCTTAAGCCCCACTAACTGTCAGATACCCAGACACTGAGCTTTGACTGATCTGTGTGATCTCTATGTATGTGCTTGGTTATGCAGTTGCGTGTGTGTGTGTGTGTGCGTGTCTTGGGGTGTGACACAGAGCCATCAGCTTAAGCTACTCCACATGATGAAGAGCCACTCACATGCTTTCCCCTGTGCTCCCCAGCACCCTCCTCCTCCTTTATCTTTCACACTCATCCATCTCTCCCTCCCTCCCTTCCCCACTTCCTCACCTCCCTCCCATACTCGACCTCTCAATTTCTCACTTGGCCTTTGCATCCAGCCCTCTGGCCCCTCTCCCCTCCACCAGAACTCTCATTACCTCTCTTTCACAGTGACATGCAATGACTGGCTGGCCATCACTTCCTGACACCTCGATATATTGTCCTCTTCCTCTGTTGCTCTCTTCTTTCTTTCACTCGTTCTGCAACTCTCTTTATCACTTACTCCCTCTCACTCCACTTTGCTCTCCCTCTCTAATTTCCTATCTACCTTTCAATCCATACAGACACCTCCTCACTGTCCGTTGGTCAGGCTCTGTCAAATAGTCTTATTCTCAGGTTTTCCTTCTATTTCATAGTCATTGGATTGTGCTTTGTCTGTGTTTTATTCCCTTCTCTGTCACTCATATATCCAAAGTCAATGTCAACCCTATTTATGGCTTTTAGATATAAGAACATTAGTAAGTCTACAGCAATCATACATTTTACCATATTGCTGAAAGGCAGCATCCATTTCTTATCGCTCTTTTTATTATTTGTTTCTCTTTTGATGTATTTTCTACCCAAAGGCAGAAAACACACACGCACTCACACTCACACACACACACACACACACACACACACACACACACACACACACACACACACACACACACACACACACACACACACAGTATACCAACTAGCTAATAACACACCACCCTGTGGGACCTTCAGTGGGGAATCAGAGGAGAATGAAGACATCATTAGGAGAGTCAGTATGTTGGACTCTCTTCATGATGTCAAGGACTTCCTGTCCATGTCCCACTGTGGCCTATGGTGATGGCACTGGTCCTCATTCGCAGCTTTCGCCTCTCTAGCTCCTCATCATGTAACTCACATCTTTTTGACTGGCATGTCCACCGAGTACGTCTCATCACAGTCATGGCCTGAGAGAGGTTTTTCAGTGATGAGAACCTCAGCGAGAAGGAATCTCATTATTTTCAGTGGATGGGACCTGCAGTTGGATGTTCCACACAGCGCTGAGGGTAAATTATGGTTGCAGCCCTTGAAACATCTCCTGCCAGAAGTTAACAATATCTCTTTTTAACAAAGGAGCGCTGCAGTGGTTGTGGGCCTCTAGTGCGCAGCAACAGTACCTGCTATGAGCAGAGTTTTTATCATAAAACAGATGCTCCAGTGCCCATTTTTAATTGGTTATCATGTTGAAAATTGGTGTACAATATCTAAATGAACACTTACATTTGACCTTAGAGTTTTAACTGTAAGAAGTCTAATTTAATATTATTGCACTTAAAATTAACCCCTCATATGACTGCTGGAACTTGCCTGACTGAAATATACATTCTATCTAAATTGTGCACACTTGCCTGATGGGACAATAGACCTTTTTCACAGCTGCCATTTTGAATTATGAAATAGTAGGGTAAATACAGCTGTTACCAATGACATTAATAAAGGTTGTGTCAAACAGAGTGAGGGCGCTGCTATTGTGCATGTTTGGCTCACTGAAAAAGCTCTGCTATTCTAAATTGAATGCGGCCTTAATTAGTATCATTGGTAACACCTGTGTTTGCCTTACTATTTCATGTGAAAATGGCTGCTGTGAAAAAGGTCATTTTGGCACGTCATTGCTGGAAAAGCATAGGTGTTATTAATAGCATTGAGAATATTGCATTTAGGGGAGCTGGGGGCCTGGTATTGTGCGTGCTGGCCTGCTGGCATGGCTTTCTGGGACACTAATGGAACTGGGCCATTGCTAACAGAATTTGTTTTGCCAGTGTTTTTCCTGCTATGATAAGTCAAAATGTCTGCTGTGAAAAAGATCTATTGAATAGAGTGGAGCTCTTGTACATTTTATAAGAAGCTCTGTCCATTTACCTGTGTTTATGACCATTTTTAGTTTGCTCATTAAAAAAACTGCAGCGGAAATGCTGGAAATTTGAAAGAAAAAAAAAAGTTAAAAATGTGGAGAAGTCCACTGTTTATATTCCCATGACCCATGATGCACATTCATTTGCATTTCATTTTGCTGATGTGGTGTGGAAATGTGGTTAAAACTTGCGTTAGATTTGGATTTACAAATCAAAATGTCTGCTGTGAAAAAGGTTGAGTGAAGGGCTTTCACTTCAGGTATGTCTTCAGTAGGAAGTAATTGCAATGAAAAGTGAGGTTTCGATTGGGGTCTGCGGCTTATTCAGACATTTATGGGACATTGTTTCTATTTTTTAAATGTATCACATCAGACATTTTGACTTGTTATAGCAGATAAAAGCACAGTTGGAACTTATTGTTAATAATGGCTCAGTTCCATTTAAGTGTCCCAGTGAGCGAGCCAGTATGCACCACACTTGGCCCCTGCAACTGACACATCTAAATAAAATTCAGCTGTCATTAATGTTATTAATTACACATGTTCTTTTTCCAACTGTGACATGTCAAAATGTCTGCTGTGAAAAATAACTATTGTACTGGAGTGGAGGCAGAAATCTCAGAGATGGATAAAACTTTTTAAATTTGAATATGATTGCTTTAGTGGGCAGGTGTTACGGCCTAAAGAGATGTATGCTGGGATGTGTGTCACTGTCGATTGATAAGTCTTTTAGGACTTCACACTAAGCTGTCATCGTTAAATTGTCCCTGCTCAGCTCCACTGAAACACATAATTTCTCTTTAATCTTTTTTTTATTATTATTACACAACTTTTTCAGATAGCACAGAGGCTGTATTGCAATGTGTGAGCTGTGGCTGTTCAGAGACTTCCTTTTCTTGGCTGCTTATGAAGTAGTTGGCCATTTACAGTAGTTGTCTTAAAGCATGAAACCAGATTAGTACTATTCTTTGTTTTTGATCTTTCTGCATCAAATTCCGCAAGTCTTTCTTCCTTCTCTGCCTTTCTTCTTGTTCTTTTAGTTGGTATAATGATGTGACTTTGCCAGCATCACAGATTGACTTCAATTAATACATCACACATTCTCTCTGATTTAGAGCACTTTAGTTTGATTTGGTGAGATAATTTCAGGTCAGGATCCAATTAGTATAAGGCTAAATGATTTCCCTAACAATAATTTAAAGTGAGGGCTGCTGCTGTGACACTCAAAGCAAGAAGGTCCTGGATCACGGGCCAGCTGTTTCTATGTAAATGTCTTTCTGTTGCTTTCACCCCACAGTCCAAAGACACGCAGACCAGGAGACCTAGCAGATTAAAATTGCCCATATAAATGCATCTGCCTGGTGTTAATCCGATGATGGACTGGTGACCTGCTTCCCTGCCAGCAGGGATGCTCTCCACCCCCCTGTGACTCTGAGCGGGAATAAGTAGGTATAGAAGATGAATGTGTGAAAGCTTCCAACCACCTTTTCAAGGTTATTTATAACAATGTCACCATTATTTCGTGAATAGACTCCCAGGATTATCTACAACCCCCCTGTGCATAACAGGAATCATAAAAATGGTGTTGACTTTGGCTGGCTCCTTTCTCACTGTCACTGTTGCTGCCGCTCTGTCATTGCTAAAAGGTTTCCAACCATTGCCAAACAGTCAATATATATCCAGCAGGAGGCCGCCGAGGAAGGTTTAACCCAGCAGATGACATTCAGTACAGCGCCATAATCATTGCCTCCTAATGAATTAAATAGCCTTGACATTTCACAGCACAACGCTTGTCCTTTTCCTGCAACTGCTCTGCTGTTGTACCCCTCCTTTCATGCATTCTGTCGCTCTCTTGTTCTTGGTCTTTCTCTTGCATTGCTTTTCCATGTGCCTTCTGGCCTCTTGCTATTGCCCCCCTCCCTCCCTAACTCATTTCTGTATCCCTCACTCCCTCTCATACTCCTTCTATCGCTTCCTCTTGCTCGTTCACTGATCGGTATGCTACTGCACGCCCAGCTGTCTATGCAGGCAGAGCTGAGAGAGGGAGGGAGAGAGTCACTGTTTAGCAGCAGAGACAGAATCCAGCTGGAGGGTCACGACCCTAAGTGACCATCCACACACACACACACACACACACACACACACACACACACACACACACACACACAAACACACACACACACAGGCACCGCTCGATAAGTCATACACCCACACTTCCCTGATGGCAGGAGCAATAGGTCATATGCCAACAATGTAGGAGGAGAGACAGACAAAAGGAGAGAGAGGGAGAGAGTGAGATAGCAGGATTTAGGAATAAGGTGGAGGTGTGTTCACTGCTTACAGAGCCATAATTGTCCTGTGGTTTGGTAGGGAGCCTTGCAAGGACGGATAGAGAGACAGAAAAAAGCAAGCAATGGAAGGGACATGGCCTGCAGTAGAGGAGTGCTTTTTGCAACAGAGTCAGAAAAGTTTCTTTTGTCCTGGAATACAGATGAGGGCTGGATAGATGAGTGCATGGCTGCACTGTTATGGGACAGAGAGACAGATAGACTCACATATGCACAAGCACAGCCTCTGTGTCTGTTTGACTTACCTCTGTTAGACACATAGTCGTGTATGCAATAACATCACAAAGAAATTAAATGATATCAATTGATATACATTTATATATATTTACTATACAAAGATGTTCTAAATAATTACCTGTTAAACCAAAAGAGTATGTAGTTTTAGAAATGATCGTGGTATAGGCCTTTGTAGGGATTTAAATGTGTTTTATTTCTGTATGTAGGGGATTTTAATATTGTAAAAAACAAGTATTTCTGCTCTGGTCTTTTTTATTACTGAAATATAATGACTTTGTATTTGCGATAAAACCGCATTACAAATAAGCTCAAGGAAGCATATAAACACTACATAGAATTGAGCCTACATGAAGGAGTTGATATGTTGTTGTGTTGTACGTACACTGGTATATTCTGTATCCCAACACAAACACTTCTGAAACTGAACTTTTTCACAATGAATTTATTTATTTATAATAATACATAAATATGTTATTTTCATAATTCAGATGTTTATTTTACTTGGGAAATAAAGCAAAATTGTCAAATTCCAATTATTTTCTAATGTTACAGGAAAAGCGTAACATGTAACATTTATAAACTTTCAAACTTTTTATTGATAATACTGTACTGTAAGGACGCTGACGGTGCTTTTTTTCTTCTCTGTGCCCAATTGAATTGAGAATTGTTTTCCTTTGCATAGTATCCTATGAATACACTGTAGACTTTTATGTAACACACAGATACATGGTGACTCATTTTGGTGGCTAATTTCTCAAACAAACAGAAGCTTGTGGATACACATAGGCCAACACACTGTATCCCTCACTTTGGTCTTATCAAATTCATTATTCATCTAGCACATTTATCTTATGTGATGAATGGGAAATTATTGCCTCTGATCTCTAATGACTGTCAACATGAAAGATCTAAACAACATCATCTTGGATGACTAAAGACGACTCTAAAATATGTTTAAAAAAATAACCAGGGTTCAAAGCTCCAATCAGAGCTGTAACATTTATCTTGATGCTGTGAGGGTTTTAATTAGAAGGGAATTCCCGCTGCCCATGATTACTGAGGCAATAGGGGACTTGATGTCTTTGAATCCGATGTTTATTCCCTCAAGAAACAAAGGCATGCTATAATAATTCCTTTAAAAAGTTTAAGATTAGTAAACTAATCCAGACAGGGAAAAGTTCAAATTTAGTGTACACACAAACTAAACGACCTCTGGTGAATAGCGTTAAACTCCTAAACTATCGCGAGAGAAGCTCGGTTGCCGTAGTAACGAGAGCCAAACACAACCGCCCTGAGCGCAGCCTGGAGCGTGCCAACGTGTGTTACTGAAACATTCAATTTAATGACCACAAGGCACTGAAAGATTGATAGTGCTATCACAAGCCGGGGAACCGACCGAGAGTGGCGGAAGCATAAGGTGAGTTAGGTATTCTCAGCAGTGTGTGAAGTTCATTTACTGTCGCTAACTTGAGGTTACCGACACTCACTGTAACGTAACGTTAACACAGTCTGGTTGGCTTCACGTTGACTAGCTTTCAGTTAGACCCGTGTGTCTGTTGCCTTTGCTGTAAGTTTATATACAGGCGGGTCAACAGTAACTTTAGCTCTCCTTTATCAAAACTTTATTATTCACTGTATTATTGTCTGCTTTAGCAAATATATCCTTGGTTTGGGTCAAGATAACTGAGGTATATGGGTCATATAAGAAAACATGATGATGTATTCTGAGTCATTGTTGCCAAGGCTGTCCACTGTGGTTGCCAGGCAGGGTTGCCCCCCCCAACCTTAGGTCACTGTGTTGAAGTTTTACCCTGATATTGTGTATAATGATTTGCATTTACTAAAAGACTTTCATTCAAAATGCAATAACTTAACTGCATGTTGTGTTATTTATTATTGTTTCTATTGGGATTTACAGGGATGTTTTTTAATCAGCATGTGAAGCTGAAGACAAATTTCCACATTTGTGGACAACAAATATTATTATTTTGATTTGTATCTTTGTTAAGCGGTTACCCAGCTTGAGTGAAACTTACAGTATCTAAACACCTTCCACCTAATGCCACTTTGGTAGCAGCTGAGTTGCTAACAGGTGTGGCTGTCTTGCTATTATAACAATATATTATATCTGCCTCACTGGCTAATTTTCTTAATTGGCTTTTACTGCCTAAAGAGTTGCCAGCCATTTGTCAACCGTATAAGTCTGTCAGATACAATTTAAACACACAGGATTGCTTGTTTTAACTGCCTCTTATACATTCGCGCAAATCTGTCCCTGCTATTTTGCTCTTTTCATTACAGCAGTATTCATTTATGGCAGTCTGTGATTTAGCCTGGGCCCAGCGTGACAGCCAGTTTTATGCCATTACTGTTGGGTTTTATTGCAGGAGAGACTCTTTGTTAAAAGCACAGCGAAAGACGCAGGAGGAATACCTGAGCCCCCGGAAAGAAGAGGCATGAATTTAAATGACTTTGTGGTGCTTCCGCACAACAAGGCCAAATCCGTCAAGCTCAATGCCAGGTGAGATGAGATAAGATCAATGATGTAATTTAAGGCACATGTCATTTTGAATGCATTACTTGGCTGACACACTGTTTCCATCTGCTCCCATTCAAATTCTGCCCAGATAATGGCAGAATTTGACTAAATGGTGTTTCAGGCAGGTTAACCATGTGACCTGGATTCTGCTTCAGTGCAGTGCAGTTGTTTTCTTGATATTGCCCCGCGCAAAATTGAGTCCAGTCTCCTACATAGTTTCTCATTTGCCAACAGGTAATTGACTTAATTGATGTCTGCCTTGGTGGTACCCTGATCCAGTGACTAATTGATCAAAGTATTGATCAGTCATGGCAACAGGGATCTGCTAGTGCAGCAGATGAATTGAACGTATCGATGAAAGCCCGGCTGTCCAATCTGACGGAGTAGGTCATTTGTATGATTGATTGTTGTTGATTGATTGCATATATGTGAGTGTGTGTGCATTGTTGCCATAGGAACCTGCAAGAACTGCAGATGGAGACGGTGACTCTGGGCCAGGAGAGCAAAGACATGGAGGAGAAACTGCAACAGCTGAAAGAGAGCATGAGTAAAGAAAAGGAGGAGAGAGGGTGAGTATCAGTGTTATAATTAGCGTACCAGAAAAAGAGGAGAAAGGAGACGGAGAGGGGGCATGGAGGAGCGAGAGGGGCAGACCTAAGTGGGAAGGTGAGAATGGAAGTAAGATAGCAGAAAGCAGCAGGAAGAGAGGAGAGAGATGGTGGTGAATAAGTACTGTATGTACAGGATGGGCTGCAGCAGCTGTAACAGAAAACACAGAAGAGGGGATTCATTTTCCTGAATCAAGTTTAAACTGACTGCACAAGTAGTTTTACCACTCTGTACCTCTTTACCACTGTCGTCTGCACTCCATAACGTGGAATATCCGCGTTATTACTTTGCTGTGGTTGGATTTGTGTGACATCTTATGCTGTTAACTCCACCAGCAACAGGTCTCTAAGGATGACGCTGTCCATTCGTCAGTCTGTCTTACTGTCCAACCCTTTAATCCGGAGCAAGATATCTGAACAATGATACGCCCGATTCCCTCTAATTGAGTACTGGAATACAGTAAATATAGTTTTTTATTTGGCCTATGCAGATAATAAAATTGTGCCATTATTTTGGTGAAAGTAACCACCTATGTGATCTTAAAAGTTACTTAGATTAATACTCTCAGACAGAGAGAAAGGAGACAGTAGGAGGCTTACAGGAGGATTACAACAGGTAAAGAGAGTGTTCTGAGAAGAAAGAGAAGGACGATGGAGACCTAAAAGGAAAAGGGGAGAGAGAAAGTCTTGACAAACAAGAAAGGCTGAGGGAGGAATACAGTGATATGGGAGATAAGAGGTTTAACGTACAGATTCTGAAACATATCATATCCACAGTCACAGCTGAACGTATAGGGAACAGAGCAGGTGACTAATGGAGAGACGGGAGTGGGGGAGAGAGGTAGGAAGGTGGGAAAAAGACTGCAACAGCTGTAAAAGAGCAAGCAACGAGAAAGTAGAGACACTGAGTAATAGAGATAGATGGAGGAGGAGACTAAATGAGAGTGACGGGGAGGTCCATGACTTCTCTACCTATAAAGGTCAAGAAAAGGTTGGCATGGAAGGGAAAAAGGAGCAGTCAGAAAATTGAAAAAGCCACTCATAGATGAAGTAGGCTCATGCTTATATAGTGGACTATTCTAAAGGTCACTGGAGCCCTACAGACACTTTGGTCCTAACAACTTGTATGCAACCATACTCATATTTTCCCCTCACTGGAATCGATGGCCAACAATGCTCTCCACATATGAAAGACATTAATGGAAGAGCATGTCAAGCGCACACAGAGGACATAAGAATAAGCAACAGTAAAATGAAGGAGTAAGATTACAATGGGAAAGCATTTAATGTTAATCTAATATTTTAATTAAAAGGAATACATTTACTGCCACAAGTACCCCGGTGTTTTTCTTTTCTTCCTTTACCAATCTTAATGAAAACTACAAGTCCTAATTGTACCTGTCTGCAGTGTATTCTGTTTGACGTGCTTTTTGTTCGGCTCCCATAATTGCCACTATATTTTCAATAATGCTTAATGCTTACAACATATTATACATTAACTGTCACAACGCTTTAGTCTAATTGCAGACGATTTGCAGGCGTGCAGATTTTCTGGTGCAACATGATTATTATTATTCTACAAATACCTCTCATAGATTTATCTCATTTTGAGAGGCTTGCAAAAAGCACACTTCAAAACAGATGAACGATATGTTGTTTCCATGATGCTATTCAGTGAGCATTCATATCACAAGCAGCTGCCCTTCAGTTATGAGCTGAGTTGTAAGTCTGTCATTTAAAAAAAAACAAAACAAAACAAGTAGCACTCTGGTGACAAAGAATATATTATTAACTGTATAGATTAAAATTAATTTAATTTATTTCAGGGTTTGTACCTATGTATAAACATTCATAACAAATCATAAGCCCTTCTCAATGTCAAGTTCTGAGTTCAAACTCCCAAGGATGGGAGGATGCAGTACAATGAATTTACAGTTGTCATTTGGACTTAGTATTTGGGCTGTCCCCCCCCACCGAATCCATTGTTCATCTCTCATTTATAACTTCTTTTTCCATATTTAACAGAGACCTGTTCACATTCACACAAGTCTCCTGAACTTGCAGAGGAACACATTATGATTGTGTTCTCTTTGAGGTAGATTTATTTTCCTCTTGTAAGGGCCAGGCCTGCACATAATGAAATTGCCTGAGTCACTGTGCAAACTGATTGTAAGCAATGGAAACAGACTCCAACATTTCTTTCTATTTCCAAGTTCTCACATGTCAAATAATAAGTGTCATCGTGACAAAAGAGATTCTGTTTTGATGATGAACAAAAGCAGGCCTGTTTTTAGATAAACACTGTCTGTCTAGTGGTTGTAGGTCTATGGCTGTTATAGGGTATAATAAAATACTTTTATTTATGTTTTGCAATTAAACAAATGCTGGATTCTTATTGACTGGGCATTGGGCTTTACACCATTCCTAAATATAATGGGACAGCATACACATAGTGAACATGCACACAAAGACAAAAAAAACATGCTTCCACAAATTATAATAGATATATTGGATAGCTCACTCACACTCATGCAAAATAGCATTTCATTACATAGTGTGTGCCTGGCCCATTACTGTAATAACTAACTAATTTCATATCGAGGGACATCCCAATCTGTGTGAGCAGGAAATGAATTTGCAGAATGAAAATAAACACTGGTTATTAATGTGATTGTTTTATTCTCAGTTCCCAGTTCACCTCATTTCATTGATAACTCTGAGATGTGTTACCCAATGTGAAGTTATGGAGAACTGCCTAACAGAGGTGTATATCACAGTATATGAGCACATAACTCAGAGACAGCTTTAGGGAGAAGGGGTGTATGTATATTACGCGCAGGCTTCTTCAAATTGTAACAGGTTACATAAACACACACAGACACACACACACATTTACCGGCAGCGCTGCTAATTGCAATGTTAGTGATTTAAAGCTGGGGTATGATGAGACTCTTTCCACATGATCTATTTCTATTGGTTGAAATTCATACATCACAAACAAACAATGGAATGCATACTGTAGATTATAATTATAGGTTAATACGTATTTATTGTTTTAGGCGATGAATTGTGTGTGTGTGTGTCCTTGTATACTGTATGAGGACTGCTTTATTTCTCAGCGGAGGCCTAGCTCTAATTAAGAAGCCATACATCAGTATGGGGAGAGGCCCATCTTGTCCTGGCTGCACAAACGATAAGCACATAAACACAGTGTTTCCTGTCACACTGAAATACTGCAACATTTACCGCTCCACCAGCCCCAAGATACGACAAGGTGTGTGCGTGGCTGCCTGTGTGTATCATTTGATACTAGTCCTCCATAAATAATGGCGCTTGTGTTTGTGTGTGTGTTTTTTTCAACAATTTGCGGGTTGTAGAGGGTACTACGCTTTTTTTGGTTCTGTCTATCTTGTGTTCCTTAATCAGATCAACTCCGCTAAAGGACATGGATCTTGCTTAAGCTCGACAGTATGTCTGTGAAATATTACTTGTTTCCGAAAGATTTTACATTGTGTGTGAAGACAGCTTGAAAGGGGTGGAAAGATATAGTGAGAGTTTGTGTATGTGTGAGAGGTAGTGTGTGAAGGCAGGAGAAAGACTCTGGCAAAGACTCACTACAAAGTGTAAATAGATGAAATAGTTTACTCTGGATATGATGTGGCTGAGAGGTAACTGAAAAAATGATAACACCATATTAAGTATTCTTTTTTCAAATGTTTATTCACCTGTTTAGAATAGCAAATTAGTCAACCTTCCATTTCAGACAGGCCATTGTTGATTAATAATGCATTGCTGATTTGTTTTTGTGCACACTGGTGTCCCTAATCAGTCTTGACTGTGCAGAGCCGTTGTCAAGGAGAGCGTAGAAGAACATTTGAACACCTTTTTCATTTCTCATGCTGCTGCTGGGTACAGAGACAGAGGGGAAGCGGGGACTCACAGCAAGTCTTTTGGTTTGATTGAGATGGGTCAGAAGATGAGTTGTTCTACCTTTTATATTTAAAACTACCACAAAGAACTGGTTATGAAACAATCTCAGTTGAATACAGATGCCTCTGTATGAGCTACATAAGCAAACAGGACCTTCAGCAAGAGGATTGGCTGTTTCTGTATAGTTATTTTTAATTCATGCTACCATATCAGATTCCCCATGAGATCAATCAAACAAGGTGGTAGAAATGTTGCTGATTTTGTCTACAAAAAAAGAACATTCCTCGTTGCTGCTTTAACTACTGCTTTTCAAGTGTAACAGATTGCCATACTTCCATACTTTGTTGTATATTTGCTGTCTGTTGGTCAACATGTTGAATATGCAGTTGACGCAGTGACCAGAAGTGGATGGGAAGGTAGAAGAAAAGTTTGTGATGTGTGATGAAGCTGAAAACACATGAACTGGGATTGAAGAGGAGCAGTCATGGAGTAAATTACATTATTAGGTACTAAAATAAAACAGATACACACGTCCCATCCGTCTTTTACAATTGAACTCCACATTAATGTAGCTGCAGCTGCCTCCTACCTTTTATCTGAAAGCTGTGTGCTGCGATGCAGCAGCCTCTTAGATGTGAAGTCCAGCTTAACAGTTTGAATCAATTAATCGGCACACCTCTAATGAAGAAGAGGAGACACTTTCTCATCAGTTCCTCTCTGACTGACACGGGAGAAAGCAGACAAGGATGGGGGGCGTTGGCGGCTAATCAGGTGTTATGATGTGAAGGTTACCTGGATTTTCTTTAAGCTTCCTACCTTACCCGTCTTTTCTTCTCAGAACATGCGAGTATATCTTTGACAAGTCTTTACTGCAGATCTTCAAGCTGTGATTTATGCTCAGGCTGTGCGGTGTACTGTGTGTCTGTGTTATGCACCACTCTGTTTTTCTCTCTCTGCTTTCCTCTTAGATCGCAGAGCTCCCAGAGTAGATGAATTGTTCATCTTTGTCTTAGAGTCAGGCTACACACACACACACACACACACACACACACACACACACACACACACACACACACACACACACTTATATACGGACTCAAAGAATAGGCGAACAAATTCAGTTTGCCGAGAGGAGGTGCGGTATAATCAGTTTGTGAAGAGTACACAGGCGATAATAAAGCCAGACCCGTGGCTTGGGGCAAACGCAGTATATCATTCTCTGTTTTGGCCTGCCCGAATCACAGATTTAATGTAGCTTTGTCTTTAGGCCTACATGGCTTACAGACACTCACTCTCGCCTTATCTAAAAGTACAGTTGAGGTTCTCCTTTTTCCTGCCCTCTTTGCTTTCTCTTTGCTGTGCTTTTCTTTCTATAGGCCTCTGCGCTCCCTCTCTTACTCTTTTTACCAGTCTTTGTTTATTATTTTTTTGTCAGTACGTGTATTTGTTATATTTGACCCCTACTAGCACCTGTTTCAGTCTGTATGTGTTCATACATACACGTGTGTTAACCTTACGGCCTGCTCATGCTGGCCTTAAATGCGCTAACATGTGTTTATAGGATTCTGTGTCTGAATGGCTCTTTTATCTCCTCCTCAACCCTCTCTGTTTTTTCCCCATCCTCTCGTCTCACACTGGGAAAGCGGGAATTGGGAAATGGCATTAGACTTCAAAGTGTGTGTACGTGTGGGACGCAGATGTTGTCAGTTCTCCCTTTGGGTGAGACAGGTCGGTTAAAGGTGATAGCTATATGTCTGTTTGTGTACATGTCCTAGCGTTAGACATGAGTGTGTCCAGGTACGACAGGCAGCGTTTGCCTTGGGTTAACATTGAATAATTTGACGTTTCTTCTCCTTTCCTTTCCTTTCCTTGCATTGTATTTGTTTGTTCATTTAGAATTATGAGCTTGCTCTAAGCTAATGTGACGCTGTACTCCTCACTGTCTTTCTTCCGCTTTGACTATGATGAAGAATTTTTTTTGACGAGGTGGTGTTTGGTGTCGCGTTTGATGTTTGTTTCCAATATGCAAGTTGTGACTCAGAGGTTGTCATCTGCTATCCACTCACTAGACAGTGAAAGGTGCACAGCAATGTGTGATAGCACTGTGTGAATGTGCATGTGTCTGTATGTGTTTTTCTTTCTCTGTTTAACAGGTGTAATCATGTCGCTGCATGCCATTCTCACTGCATTGCTGGCTTTATCACACACAGAGAAACATTGACTACGGGGATGTATCTGTATGTTTCTAAAAACAACTTTAAGCCATTATTATTTTGAAGTGCGTATTTACTCATACGTTCATGTGTGGGTGTAGTTGAGTGTGTTTCTGTGGGTATTAGATAATGAGATCTTTGCTAATGCAAAGTCCTCAGAGACACACAAACAGACACACTATCTCTCCAGGCTGCCTGTCCTGAGGGGACACCCTGTCATCCTGCACCAACGGGGGTGTGCCTCAACTGTCTCCCCTAGCGACAGTCCAGTTTCCAAGGTGATGTCGCCAGGGTGATTACCTGACGCCCACCCTCAGTGTCAGCGCAGCACAGCAACGGCGTCAGGGATGTTGGCAACTCTTGCCATCACACACACACATACAGAGAGACACACGCTCATACACACAAATAGAGTCTGACTTCCTGTGCCTTGACAGGCTGCCAGCTCAATCCAAAATAAACTTCTTTCAAAGACAGCCAGACATCACAATAGCATAAATAGCATAAATAATTCAACAACATGAGCATGAATAACTCCCATCTAAATGAGGATCCCTCTCCATTTCTTCACTTTCTGCAACTGACATGAGCATCCTGCATGAGTGTGTGTGTGTGTGTGTGTGTGTGTGTGTGTGTGTGTGTGTGTGTGTGTGTGTGTGTGTGTGTGCATGTGCATGTGCATGTGCATGTGCATGTGCATTTGCATTTGCATTTGCATTCAAGTTGTTGTTTTTGCATCTGCATCTATGCCTTTGTGTGTTTATGTTTGAGTAAGTATAATTCCTGTAACCTTTCATGTTCTATTTCTATGTGTGAGGTTCAGTAGACCTCTATTGTCTACAACGAGATGGAAAACATCCATCCCTTTGGTCTTAGACTGGATCATGCACTGTGAAATTTAGGCCCCTTTGACATTGTACGTGTGCAGAATTTATGTTGGCAAAGCCAAATTCTTGCGTGTGTGTAAAGGCGTGTGGCAGAGTGCTTTTCCTTGCTGTTCTGAGGCTTCTTAACAACACAAGGACTATGTTGTGATAAATTAAACACTCTTTTCTGTCTAATGGAACAAAGTGATTTTTTTCATGGATTTAGTCTGAGGGACTTAGTTGCGTGGTGTTGTTATGCCTTTTTCATGCTGATATATTATTTTATTTTTCTTGACATCAGGTCCTTCTCCTGTACTTAAGTCTGACACTGGAATTCTGACTCCTTGGATGAATGGATTAAAATGCATTCATTCTTAGTTTTGTTACATCTATTCTGCCTTCACTTTCACCCCACTGGAAATACAGGAATAGCAAGGTGTTTGCGTTGCAGTTTTTTTAAAATCTTACAAATATTTATTTTAACAGTTAATGTGGACATGTAAAGAATGCATCTTCTCCATTCACTCTACTTTATTTGGTATATGCTGCGTGGAACAGTTATGCGAAGGTTCTCAAATATAATGGAAATGAATCTGTATTAGAAAAATGATTTAAAAAAACATCTTCTCTGTGTGTTTCGATGTGTGTGTCTGTGCCTGTGTTGCATGTTGTTGTTGATGAAGAATCTCGATTGTTATGTTTTCAGCTCCCATACCCAGATCTTCTAACGTCAAATGAATATTAGAGTGACTGTTTTTGTAGATATGAAAAACATGTCTTCATTAAAAAAGAAGCATAAACAAATCAAACAAAGGACTAGATGTAATCACTGTTTCTCTTTTCATTTTAAATTGGAGCTATGATACTGTAGATGAGCTATGTAGTCGAATTCAAAAGGGGCTGTATATCAAAATTGTTGATTTACAATTGCCAAACAACCTCTCTCTCCCGTTGTCTTTCTGTCTGTGTAGGCATTCTGGAAGGTTTAGATGGAAGTCTGGGCAGTGTGGTTCTTTAAACAGCAATGCAACCAGCACCAAGATGAACAAGGAGAACAGACTCCAAAAGGTACAAGAGAAATCTATTTCAGCGTCTGTGGATTAGGCATGGGACGACATGAAAATGTTATAATTATCTTGGTTATAATGGTGATAGATGATATTATCACGATAATCAGGAAAATATACTTGGCTCTAGAGCTAGCTCTAACACTACAATAATACTGCATTTAGTTAAGAAACACTTATATTTATTGCATCACCCTGTTATTATGTTATTTTGGAATCTATACTATTCCCACGCAGTGGTTTAATCTTTTTTTTTTTGTGGGTGATGTAACAGGCAAGCTGAGCCTTCAGCCATAGTGATATAAGATTAGGTTTAGGATTTTGGAAAGACTGGAAAGATGCAGGCACCCCATTGTCCCCTTGTTCAAGATAAATCCGGAAATCAAAATAGGACTGTATGCTGGTGATCTAGAGACTTTTTTAAGTCAAGCCATGTAAGAATATTCACAGTTATCCAGATTTATGATTAGCACGATAATGGAAATTTACCAATTTATCTTAGTTCCATTTCCTAGTGTGCTATGGATGCACAATGTTCCTGCATCAATAAAAAGTGTGCACCCTGCCCATTTATATGAGAAGTTTGTGTTCTTGATCTCAGGGGAGGAACCCTAATGTCTTTGAGTTTGCACTAGAAAAAAGTAACTTCTAAAGGTTATGACTGCCTTAGAGTAAAAAAAGAATAAGAATAATTGAATTCTCTGCATTTCAGTTTCAGCAGAAAGCAGGGGCACTGCTGTTAAATGCCCCCTTGTAAAGGTGGTGGGAGACAAATTATGATTCTCATTGAGAGGCAATAAAAATATAAAAGATTTAATCAAGAGTAAATAAAATAAATTAAATATAACATTTATTCATTTTATAACACAGACTGAAAATATATTGAAGAACCCCATGTGTAGCACATTTTATATGAATTTTTTTCCACATTAAAAAAATACAGTGATTTTAAATTGCAAAAGATAATATGAACACAGAGTAGGTTATAAATACAAGCTTGCCAACACCTACATATAAATGCATAAACAAAACAGCGTTAGGAAGCTTAGAGCTTACACAAACTGTCGGCACTGATTTGTCACTCCCTGTCTCCTCTGCAGCTGTCAGCAGGCAAGGTGAAGATTCGAGTGCTGAAGGATGAACCACTGACAGGTGAGTAGTTTACAGATACAGTCTGGGCTTCATCTGTGGGTTACCTGCGCCAGGTAGCCTTAACACGGATGTGTACCCAAAAAACGCTGGTGCTTTGATACACTACCCTGTACGGAAATCCTTTCTACCCTTCACATGGAGGTTAGCATTCAAGAGCAGCTACAGCACAGAGCAGCACCCTGGGAACCGGTAAAGGTTCAGTGTCTTGCTCACTGTTACTTCAGTAGAGTGGATCCTTGCCATCACAGAGGCCAGACTGTGGAGTTCGCTTGTTAAAGATTGATCTGTGTAACCAGTAGCCAACCTTGGCAGAATTCTTAATGTTTTGAACACGCCTGAGGCACACAATGCCACCTTGAATCAGAATGTTTCCAAATGATGCGCTGATATATGTTAAATGTATACAGCCTTAGTGAATGCACTATAAGTTCTGGCTTTGGTGTTTATAATTAGTCATAATCATAATAGGTGATATATTCTTATGTTTTGTTATTTACTATATAATACATTCCACAACAGTAGCTCAGAGATTTAAACTACTTGTATGTTAACGTGTTAATTGTTGATGTTCTGATTGTTTTAAGTTTGCTTTATACTGTACTGTGTATTTGACAATGTTGTTGGACTAGGCAGGTAGTCAGTAACATAAATAGCATTTAAATGTCAAAGTATTAAATGAAATCCCCTTGTCAAATGTTAACAACAGCATACTTGATCTGTTTAGCCCCACCTCAGCCACCGCCTCCGCCGCCACCCATTGCTGTTGGTCTTCGGACGACAAGAAGAAACAGGCTGAAGGGAAAATCCTGTGGACAATGTGAAGTCAAGACTGCTGAACTAGTATGTACACAGACAGACACAGACACAGACACAGACACACGAAAGACATAATTTAAACTGACATATTTGTAACTCCAGTGTTGTGCAGTTGAAGAATTTCCTATCCTCTGGATAGAAACTCAGCTCAGTAACTCTCATCAAACCGGACAAAAAAGACACCACCATCCTCTGGAGGCATGACTTTTGAGGTCTCTGATAAGACAAAACAAATCTGCCTTTTTTGAGGGATCAAATGTCACTAATTGACAAATCATTTCGCCATCTTGTTTATTTTACTACTATGTGCACTTAAAAACACCAAGGGGCAGATGTATAAGTGATATATATTCACAGAAACCAGGCATACATCATTTACCACACATGCATACATTTATAGAAGAAGACGAGTGAGGGGAGAATGTATGCATCAACCAGACCTCAGACCAGGCGCACTAGAGACAGCTGCAGATACGATGAAGTGGAGAAAGTGAGATGTGTATTAGTATAACATTGTTTGTTTAGTTATTTGCCAATTTCACTGAGTGTGTCACTATTTTTGCACTCCCCACAGCGTTTTGTAAAATTTTCAATCATATTAAAAAACGTATTTACGAATGAAGAATTTTATCATTTATTTGCATTCGCCATCATTTCCTCTTTATGATGTTTATAATTTCGTCCTGAGTTGTGAGGCACTTTGTTAAGCCTGTTTAAATATGAGCTCTATAGATTAACTAGATTAGATTTATATCACATGTATCCGGTGTGCAGATGTGATGATTGTATGGGCGCTATAAATAAGCACAGCTGTGTTTAACGGTTGGACATAAAGACAGCTATTCTGGTGCTGTTGCAGAACAGGTGCAACACAATCGGTGACATTGCACTTCTTCTTTGCCGTTCTGTTTATTTATTTCAGTTTCATTCATCTGGCCCCAGGAGTAAAATGACTTGACCTGCACACACAGATAAAACTCTGATTTTCTGATTTTCTGTCTCTCTCTTGCCCCTCTTTTTTTTCTACCTGTCCATCACCCTCCATCTCTCTGTTTATGGTGCTTTACGGTCCTCTTCCCCCCTCTGTATCCTTCTATGTTTCTTCATTCTCTTCTTCCTGTATCAGCTTTTTTCTCCCTCTGTCATCAAGATGCCTGTTATCTTTATCCTCTCCTCCTATGTGTTTACCATCTTTCTTTCTCTCTTTCTTTCTTTCTTTCTTTCTTTCTTTCTTTCTTTCTTTCTCACTCTTTAACACATTTTCTCTTTCTACCCTTTTCACTCTGCCATATCCCTGTCCATCATGTTTATCTGTCCTTTCTTCACCTCTCCCTATCTCTCTCTACCTCTCCCTCTCTCTGCTGTCCTATCTGTTGGTCTATCTGTGTGTTTGTGTTTGCAGTGATAATAGTTTAGCTGGATCTGTTCATCGATACTTGAGACCTCTGAGGGCACCATTGTTTATTCTTTCTCGCTCTTCATCCACTATTGCTCAGGAGGAGGGACCGTGGCTGGCAACTGTATGTGTGTATAAGAGGGAGGGAGGGAGAGAGAGAGAGAGAGAGAGAGAGAGAGAGAGAGAGAGAGAGAGAGAGAGAGAAATCCTGGAGAAAGCCACAGTGTGTGTGCGTTTCTGTCCGTACATGTGTGTATCATGAAAGTGACCTGAGTAATACATGCTTGATGACCAGTCACTAGCACATCCCCGTCTTCTAGATCCTCAGCTACTTGTGTGTAATTCCGATCCCATGTCAGCAGATTTTTAGTATTGAATAACCAATGCCTCACAGTGAGAAAGAGAACCAGAGCAATGAGGGACACAGCGAGATTGATAGAGGGAATGAAGGAGAGGGAGGGGTTTGACTGATTGAGCTGACAGCCACCATTTTTCTGCCCTTTTTGTTGTGGAATAACTTATTTTAAGGGCAGCACACACATTGCGTTAAAATGTAATGTGGTAATTTGCTTGATAGTGCATTTGATGATGATGGTGCTGAATTGTCCAATGAAGGACCCAGTGCCCCCAATGCCCCATAGTGATGGGCTTAATGGCAATGCTTGTAGTAGTCTGGGCAAACGCATAGGATAAAAACACACACACACACAGACACAGATACACACAATCCACTCAGGCACACATACACACACGTTTTGGATAGCCCCTGTGCCCTATAATGATGGCAATAATGGGAAGCGTTACGACTCTGTCTCTGCAATTCTGTCTGGAACTGCACTTAAGCACACAAAAGCACACGCGCACATGCTCACACAAATGCACAATCATATAGACATCTGGGCTTGTTTTAAACTATGACTCACACATACTGGCCAGACTACCAAAATCACATGTGCGCGGACCCACACACACACACACTGCATGCCTAGCCTTGTGCTGTAATCCAGAGTCATCCAGGCAAAAAAAGGATCTCATTTCCTTCTGCATAGCACTGGAGAGCGCAGTGATATGCCGCTTGCAGCCTGATAGGGATGCGTAGTCCCTGGGGAGTGGCTGTAATTTATCCTCAGGCCTGAAAGGGGGAAATGAGGCCCTGCTTTATGGGACCATTAAATGGCAATGTCGCAGCTTTAGGATTGTATGTGCACGCTCACACACAAACACACACAGTAACATACTGATATGTGTGAGAAAGAAGTAAGGGGCAAAAAAAAATTAACACTGTGTTGCGAATAAATGCATTTATTAATACATAACAAATAACTAAAAGGGTAGAAGAAGAGATAAAAGAGTAAAAAGAAAGGAGCAGGAGCAATTGGCAAATCTGCTCCCTGTTGATCCACAAAAAAAATTGTATGGAACAGTGAATTGTTTTGTTTATAGTGTTTCCTTGTTTAACTCAGTTATCTATAAGCAATGACGAAACAGGTGAAGAAGTAGCAAATATGGAAGTGAACAAGAAAGAGACTAAGATGCAATGTTGTAAGTCGTTAGATCCAGAAGTATATCACACAGTTACAAAAGACAAACAGTTAAAGCCCCACTTCAAAGTACAACCTGCACTGTTCCCTCAGAGAGCGCACTTATGTATACTTTCTGAATTTGACATGGTATTGATGATGAAACCATGGGCCATAACGAAAAAAATTAACCTGCATGTCTAATGAAGGCAACCAAACAAATGGTGGCTGTTTGTTTATTGTTTGTTGTTTCTTGAATTTTAAGAAGCCATGGTCCCTTTCTGTCTCCTTCCCTCCCTTCCACATATCCTCCCTTCTCATTGGCTTTCTCCACTCCTTCTGTCCTCGCCTGTGTGCTCCGTCCACCCAGCCTAGGCGTATCTCCCCAACCTGCTGATGCAAGGACTTTTCCGCACTAATAAGACTGGATTCTCATAGATAGATATGATAATGACCTCCCTTAAGATGCATTCACTCTCTCTCTCACACACACACACACACACACACACACACACACACACACACACACACACACACACACACACACACACACACACACACTCTCTCTCTTCTCTCTCTTTCTCTCTCTCTCTCACACACACACACACAAGCACTCTCTCAAATGCACACAAAAACAGTCGCGCACACACACCTTGCAGCATCTTGCCAGAGAATCCATTTCAATATTCATCCCTCCTGTCAAAGTTTGTTTGGCAAGGTTGAGGTTAGAGGAAAGGAACAGATATCCGGCTTTAGGTTTAAATCTTCAACAAATATTATTTAAGCTTCTGCTTGTCAGTGCAGATAGTTGACTTGACAGATAGCACATGCACATACTGTACATGCACATTACACGATCACTCTTTTTTAATTGTCTGCTTCCTTGAGACACATCAACACACAAATCTTCACATTCATCTCTTTCGCACACACGCGAACACACACTGACTTCACCGTGTATCTCTTGTTTCTGTTATTGTAGATGTGTGCTGAATGCACAGAAGACTACTGCGTTGGCTGCTTTGCCAAATTTCACCAGAAGGGGGCACTGAAGCTCCACAGAATGATCCCCATTCAGGTGAGCATGGTCCCACGTGCATCTAGTCTATCTCCTCTCCTCTCTGTGCCTGTGTCTGTGTCTGTTTCTCTCTGTCTCTCTTTCTCTTTCACAGATACTTTCAATAATACCTGTCCTGATCCTATTCTTCTTCTGCTTTACTCATTCTTTCTCTTGCATTTCTTGCATCTCTGGCTACAGTAACTACTTATCTCAACCACTCTTCTTTTTTCCCCTTTCTCTGTTTCTGAAGCCATCTCACAGTTTTGTATGTGCGTGTGCACATACACACAAAATAACTGGAAGGAAAGGCTGCATTGTCTGGATATGTGTGTGTGTGTGTGTGTGTTGTGCTGTTGCAGGTTTGCTGTGTCCTCCTACCGAACCACAAAATGGATGTCCCTCATTAGCAAATGCCTTGATCTCAAAAGCTCATTCCGGTCACTTATATATATACACACACACACACACACACACACACACACACATACACACACCACACATATACACATACTAAGATCCAATCACACACTCACATTGTGACAGAGAACAGAGAACAGGCCTCAGGCAGCAGTCAACCCAAGACCAGCAACAGCAGTGCTCAGTCAAAGATAAAACCGAGAGACAAGACAGCAGGTCAATGGCAGACAGTTTAATTAAGCCGACACACTTGTGTTGGATCCACAAAATGGAAAAAGATTCTGCAGTACATCTGCCTGGAACATATCTAGTAATTAACTAATTGTGACTACCTAAAACGAGTCAAGGATAACAATTGTAAAGATTCTAATCCATTCACTAAGTTAAAAAATAGATACGTAAAAGTAGGCAGTTGACTCATCTGCTGGACTTTTTGGAACTATATGTTGTTGCTGGATATTGCATGAAAGCAATACTATTTTTACTTACTATATACTATATACTATTACTTACTATAATTAAATGTACGTTTTGTGTACATTGTCATTAGAAAGATGTCAAAAAATTGTGACAGATCTGTAGACACTAATCTTGCAACACACTTGCAATTCTCAAACCCTTTCAGTCAGCAGTTGTGTATGTAGATAACACAAATGCATGAACACACAGATCCCTATGCTGAAAATGTACACTGCACTGGGAATAGAATACAGGACACAAGATGCTGTAACCACACGTGCACAACACACAAACACACACACTCAAACAATGGATTGCAATGACCTATTAAAACAAATTTGTATGCAAAGCATTTTTATTAGGAGAATCTCATTTTTCCAAAGCTATTCTCATAATAAAATAGAGTATGCTGTACTGTTTAAACAACCTTTATGGATTTTTAAATATTTACAATGGATGTCATTTTACATTGTGATATTTATAAATTAAATTTAATCATGTGAAAATGGGATGTTAAGTAGATATTGCTCTTATGTGCAGTTTTCATAGCAGTATTTGTGTTTGTTGCTACAGATATGAATTTTTTAACCAACTAGTCAACATACTGTTGCCTAGTTGACAACACTAATGTATTGCCTTAAGTTCAATCAGGAGAGGTGAGTGAATGAAGTAAAGATGATTTTCATTGTAGCAGATGATATGTGATAATTAAGTCTTGACAGAAAGTCTTTGGCGCTTAGACTCTACAGGGAGACTTTATAATCGAGGGCCGTCTGCCCTGAACAGCAGAAAAATAAATCCCCCCATGGAGTCCAGACACTGGGGGTGGCTGATGGCTCTGCTAAGACTGATAGGCTGAAGAGGCTGATGAAATGATGAAGCAAAGCGAAGACTGGGCGGTGAATGGGGAGGGGCGCGCGTAACAGCAGCATGAGCGTACTAAAGGTAGAGAGATGACAAAGGCTAACAGTGTAGGTGTGTCGCTGTGCTAGTGGACCAGCTGATATCACAATTTACAGCCCCAGATGCTAACAGCAAGGACATTATGAGTGAATATGCGTGAGTCCATGGCAGAGGGTCTCACCTGAACCTCCGCTAGAGCTTCACCAGGCTTTTCTTCAAATTATCAGTGAGAAGAAAAAGTGAGTCTACTGATGTAACCAACCTGTTATGTGGACCTGCCATTGCTGCATATAACCGCAGTGACCCATCATATTATGGTCCTACCTGGCAGCAAGACCAAAGTGTTATGGTCTCCACTAGCTTTATCAATTGGTTGTAGTCATACAGGTTACCAGAGAAAAAAACACCTTTTGTAAAAGTCTTGCCATATTCAGCTCTGGAACTTTGGTAACTCGTGTTTTTTTGTTGTTACTTTGTTCTTATTGTGTTATTAAGGCATTTTTTCACTTTCTTTCAGTGTTCCTTCATGGCTACTGACTTGTGTTCATATTTGTGTGTGTGTGTGTGTGTGTGTGTGTGTGTGTGTGTGTGTGTGTGTGTGTGTGTGTGTGTGTGTGTGTGTGTATGTGTGGGTGTGCTGGTATCTATGTTTTATGTAGTTACTCCATGTTCTCTTGGCTTATGTACATCTTCTCCTTTTTTTCCCTCAGAGGATGTGTGTGATTTTGCAAGCTTCTTTTCCTGTTATTGTTTCCTTGGGTGCTATTATTTTCATCTAGAAGTACTCAGAAAGAGATTATGATATGATATGAAGTGCACTTTGTGAGTGTGCATGGATATGGTTGTGTGTACACCCTGTGATCTGTCAGTCAAAAGGTGTTTCTTTATGTGTAATAATGTGTGTTCTTGTGTTTATGTCTGTATTATTGGTGTGTTTGTGTAGCTACAGAAGCTTTTTATGTTTATATTTAAAACAGCAAACTGTTAACTAGCAGTGCAGCTCAGCTTATGTAGACATCTCTTTGTTTCTCATCTCAGTGTTCATGTGCTACCTGACTGCTGGTTGGGTCAACACACTGGTTAGCCGCTATGGTGGAACAAAGCCATACACGCTGACAAAGACAAAAAGTACACACATCGAAACAGCTCTGTGAAACCAGACAGGACAACACTCCTGTGTATCTCACTCACAGTTTTGAACTCATATATGCACGCTCTTATGCAATCACAAATGCAAAACTGTATTTTTTGAAGGACATAAAGACCAGGGATTATAGATGTGCAGCTGACACAGGCATCTCTCTCTCTCTCCTCTGCTAATCCTGTTTCATTTGCTTTGGAAAAAAATGAGAGAGGGAGAGACAGCGAATGAGAGTCGGAGAGACAAAAAGAATATTAATTTCATCGGTACGCTGTGTTAGGGCTTTCGTCAGGGCCTCATCAACTTGTGTTTTGCAGCCTCACACACACACAGACCTTGTTCAGTTAATGTTTGCAAGGCATTGTTGGTATTTGATGTAGCCTAACCTGTGTGGAGTACCGGATGGGTGTGTATGATGTATCAAAACAATTATGATGCTAGGTAATTTTTAGTCATACAGCAATATTTAAAAATTACATCAGCATATTTAATTGAGCTAATTCTTGTTGGAAACCCCCACTGATCACTCGCTCTTTTTCTCTCTGATCATATGAGAAGCCTTGGAGGCTTTGTGCAGCAAGAATGCTGTTTCTCTTGATGGCTTCAGCTGTTGCAGTGTTTGAAACTTCTTGCAATGCAAAGATTTTCCTTCAGAGGGTGTTAAGATGAGGAAAGTAATGTCCCTAGGCTTGTTGGATTGTTTGCAGACAAAGATTTGATTCTTAAAGATTTCATGGCCATGGGCAAGTTCCCTCCCACGAGATAGTGAATGAACTAATTCAACATATGGATGTGTCACTGACTGAGCTGCTCTCCGCTTTCATCACTGATGAGGCCAGAGATATTTCATTTCTTTGCCCGATTGGGCGTATACAGATTCATCCATCCATAATGACATTATTACCGTGTGCAACTGTTAAAAATCAGATGCGGAATCCATCACAGGCGTAAACAAAGAGCTCTTGATCAGAAGACATCAAACATATGATTGTGCTTCTGTCCTGCAGGGGGGAAATGTCTACATTGCCGAAAGAGGTAATGTTATTCCACAAAAGGCCTCCTTTAAATGTGGCATAGTGCGTATTTGTTTGACAGGTATCAGCACACACATAAAAGTTTCATGGATGAAACTACCAAGGACGCCACAAAGGTCCCTTATGGGGCTCATAAGAGTGATTTCATAGGATTAAGGTGATCCTAGAACTTTTCTGCATACTCAATAGGTTTCTTGTGTTCTGGGTAACAGGGCTAAATGTTCTTATACAGAACCATCCGGGAAATCATCAACAGACACTGTTTGGAAAAGGACAGGTACTTTCAAAAAACACTTAGGTGAGCGGATGAATCTGTGTATCACCGTCTGTCATGGGTGAACATCAACCAATCAGAACTATATAACATAGTCACTCTGACTGAAGAAGGTTGGGAGAAGAGTGAAAACAGATTTTCCCTTGAGAAAAACCTTGAATGCTGTTCTTTGTCAATAAATAAATACTTGCTAGCAGCATCTATGCATACCTCTTCAGCAGCCACAATTGTTATTTTCAAGCCAATAGTCAATTCTTACGCACGTCATCATACACACCTCCTGTTAAACCATGCCCGTAGCTCATGCAGTAGGTGCCAGTAATTCCTAATAAGAATAGCTGACTGGGATGAACCACTGTCGTGTGGACACAAGGACATTGCTTGAAGCCTCACAAGATGGATTCTCACATGATCTTGCGATTTTGTGATCTATACTGTCCAACGGCATTGCAAGGTTAAGAAAATGTATCATGAAAAATAATGCCTAGCTTCCTAGCTTAACCTAAAATCTATCTTTCTCTCAGCGTCTCAGTGTCTCCACATTTTCATGACTCTGCATTTGTTTGTGTGTTTCTGCTGGACACCTTCAAGGACAGGATGAAACTCTACAGATGGGTTAACCTCAGTAGCCCTACTGGTCTGTGGTGATTAATGGAACAGAATAATGAATTCAGCCTGTGGTAAAAAGAAAAGCAATCAGCTCTCATGTAGTGTGCTTCCCATTTTCTCTTGTCCATAAGTATGGAGATATCTGATCATCCTCTATGTAAAGAATTTCTTTCCTAGGAAAAAAAAAGGTTAAGTGTGTTATTGGGTGGAGTTTGTCAATAGATCAGTATTTGGTTAAAATGGGATGTAATGTAAAGCCAAAATACATGCATTGAGGTACCAGCTTGGTCATGTGATGTGCATTACCAGTGTCATTCTGCACAGGCTCTTTGTGGTTCCATTTACATAAAATAAAGGTGCATACGTTAACCATAAAATGGAGTTCATCATTGTGACTTTCAAGGTTATGCCAGTGATGTAGGTATGAGCACTTAAAATTATTAGGTTGTACCCTTTAAGTGGGGTTCATGGCAGCTGTCTATAGTGGTCTCATCTTATTGCCTCCATGCCATTAGTGCACATGAAGTAGAACTTGCTTGGTAATATACTTAATTATATAAATATTTTTGTAAAAATTGTGACTGATTCATCTCCTGTCTACAGTTTGACAATTCTGAGGCTTTGTTGTTGTTGATCACAAGCTGTAAGCTGTGGGGGTAACACTGAAGATCTACCATCACTCTTGTGGCTTTATTTTTCTGTAACAAAAAACACAGTATTGCCTTTCCAAAACTAGACAGTAACTGCTTTTTACTGCTAGACGGGCATAAAAGGTTTTTTATTCTAGTAATGTAAACATGAAACGGGATTGTGTAATCCTGTAAGGGTCTGATGTATTTGATGAAAGCTAGTTCCTCTGAAATGTTTCATCATTTCAGTCTCTAAAACTTAAAACTCAAAAAACAAGATTGCCTTGTGGAGCAATTTCTAGCCTTTGCATTTACTTTGATTAATAACTGCCAATTTTTAATTTTATGCAAAATTATCTTGTGCTTTTATACAATGTATGCAAATGGTTGTGTTTTTCAGTTAATTAAGAGTATTTCCTTTAAAGTGTATCACATCTCTCTCAACAACGTTGATCTAATCTCACAGACTACTGCATTCTTTTACAGGCAGACTTACAGACCCATGTGAGCACTCGAGATGTTGTCAGCTGCTTCCAGAAACAGATTAGCCCTAGCTCCCCTCCTGCTCTCAATCCCAGTCCCAATTCTAAACCCAGTCCCAGTCACACATTCACGTCTAATGGAATAACCAAACGAGGAAATCAGAGTCCAGAAAATGGAACAGAGGCTGTGGCAAAACCTATGCCGTTGCACCCTGATCCCAGCCAGGTAGGTGGTAATCTTTACTTTTAGTTATTTAGTCACACACACTACAGTAGTAGAGCTGCTGTATGCTGTATGTGATCAGGGAGTTTAGATGAAAAATGAAAGATGATGAAAAAAATATAATTATCTTCTCTTAAAAAGAAATCAAAGGCCGAGCGCCCGGTTAGCTCAGTCGGTAGAGCTGGCAACCCATATACAGAGTTGCTGCAGCGGCCTGCGTTCGAATCCGACCTGCGGCCCTTTGTTGCGTGTCATCCCCTCTCTCTCTGCCCCCCTTTCCTGTCTATCTTCAGCTGTCCCTGTCTAAGAAAGGCACGAAAAGGCCAAAAAAAGAAACTTTAAAAAGAAATGACAGGCTAGTAATAATAAGATGAGTCATTACTCTTGCTAAAAGTGCAGATGTCCTGCAAATGACACTTAACTCTGGGTATGTGGCCTATCTTGTGCTTCTTAGTGTTGTTCGATAACACAAGGGAAATGTGTGAACATCAGGTTCAATCTTTATCCAATACAGATTTGCAGTTTAGTAATTTTAAGCCAAAACTTCTATCTTCCAAATCTGCTGTTTGTGCTTCTATCAGATTTAATTGTTTATTAATTTTATATTAGGGAACAGTGCAGAATGCTTAATTAAAAATGTTACCCATAATTTGCAATTACAAGTTTAATCTTTTTCCACACTTTTTTTTTTACATTTTCAAAACTTTTAAATCATTAAAATACATTTGCTTTACTTTTAACAACAATTACACCAACAATTATTTAATAAAATGAGGCATATTTTCTGGTTATTGACTCATGCATGAAATTTCTCTCCATTTATGGTTCGCTTGCTGTGACAATACAGAAAAAACATGTCAAACAAGCCTTTGCGCTGTGTGTGTTTTACCTCTGCACCTTGTGAGTCAATTGGAAAAGACTTCAAACAAACCCTAATTGATGCTATATCCACGGGCTGTATCTACAGGCAGGCTTGTGAACCTCATGTACCTTTGGACTAAAAAATGCCCCCCAACAGTCTTAGTCTGGCAAAAACAGTTAGATTGACATTTCAGACTCTTTATACCACAGCGCTCAGTTGACCTTATTCACACAGCAGTCATTTTGAACAGTTGGGGTCTGAAGTTACTGAGAAGATCGGTATACTCTATATGTCAATCTAGTGTTCAACTTATATGTTCAGACTTTAGAAAACCAAGACCAAAGAAATGCCACCAAACCGAAAAGCAGCAACTCCAGCAACTGTCTGACATGGAAGTTCATATGTGTTAAATTGTGGTAATTAGTGTTAACAGCCTGCATATGTAAAAATATGAACCTACTGTACAGTTTACTGCTCCAGATTCTTAATATCTTCTTCTACTTGAGATGAGAAAACTACTGCTGAATGCCGGCAGATTTTTTTACTCGCTCAGTTTGACACTTAAGTATGTAATGTAATAAATTATTATAAAATATTTTACTTCTGATGAACATTATTCGGAAAAATTATTATACATCATTAAGAACTATACAGCCTTGAGCTCCTTCACACCGTTTGATGTTTTCTTGACAGTGTGAGTACAAACTGCAATTATTTTGTACATAATATTTTTTTTTTGCTTTTTTCACATTAATCCCAACCAAGCTATATTTTAGAGTTCTAATATGAAGGCAGTTTCCCCATTACTTTTTAATAGTGCATTAACAAATGTATAACCAAGGTCACAGCCAAACTTGTTTGCAAACTTCTGAGTTTTTCCTTGTCCTTGGTTGCAGAATCAGAAGACAATAGTGTGCCAGCATTAAAAATCTCATTAACTGTCCCTTCGGTTATTTTGCACTCATCAACAAATGAATATTTAGTCATTTAAAGGTAAAATACACAGGCATACAGATTCAGGTTTTCTCTGTTAGTGTGTCAGAAAACAAGTTTCCTTTTGTTGCAGGTGTTTCTCTTGAATTATGGAGGGGAGAAAAATGTGGAAATGATTGAGGAGGGGCTGAAAAGGAAGGATCAGAGGGAATTCCCCACCTGTCTTCTTAGAGGAGAGTACGATGAGGAGGAGTCTGCGAGATCTTTCCAGGAGGCTCTCAGTCAGTGGAGAGGAGAAAGGACTGATGGAACAGGAGAAGCTATGACTGAGGATGCAATGTGGACACCGGTCCGACCAGGTAAACACTGACATGTTTGCAGGAACACAGACATACGCATACACACACAATACCCATTTGTTACCATTTAGTTTAATCCTTTTGTTGGCAAGCATCCACATACCCACAAAATTTTTAATGTAACCAGTATTTTCTATGAGAATAATGAGGTAATAAGCCCCATCTTTCATTTTAATATTACTTTTTCTCATTATCCTCTCTTTCCACCCTCTTTCACTTTCACTCTATTCCTATCTTTATCTTTATGGGGAGTAGACAGAATATCTAACACGTGCAGTCTAGTACAATGCAATACAAGAACTTTACAACAAATAGTGCCTTTTGTTATACTATTATACCTTACCTTATATGTTGATATTTAATATATCCTCCTTCTCCTCTAGTACCCTATCCTCACTCTCCCCCCTTGTCAATCTTTCACCAGGCTGGAATGGTCTGTGGGGAAGCAAATGTGGGTGATAACTTTGAAGTGATTTGTCACAGTATGTAAACCCTTTCACATTACATGTAGTCATTTAATTAAGTGGAAGTAACACAAAAGTAACAGTAGCAAACCCCACTTCAAAGTCTTGCATTAAAAAGTACATATCCATAATGTTTGACACAACTGGTATCATATGTTGTAGATGGTCCAAATAGTGGTTAGTCTAATAGTTTATAAAGTGGAGTTCTGTATAGTTTTTTTCTGTGAATTTTTCCTTTGTTTTGTATGTAAAAGCTAACCCTCCAAAGTAACCATGGGTATCAGTTGAATATATAGAAGTGAAATATAGACTACGGTACCTCCCTCACAAGTTCAGTGCAGATACCTCAAAATCCTATGCATAAATACAGTAGTACTTGAGAAAATGTTTTCCATCTTTAAATGGTAAATGGACTGTACTTGTATAGCCTTTCTAGTCTTCCGACCACTCAAAGCGCTTTCACGCTACATGCCACAAACGCCCATTCACAAACATTCACAGTGATAGCAAAGGCTCATCACAAACAGAAACTAAATCATTCATACACTGACGCACAGCATCAGGAGCAATTTTGGGTTCAGTATCTTGCCCAAGGACACTTTCGATGTGCTGTGGGACGAGCCAGGGATCGAACCGCCATCCTTCTGATTAGTGGACAACCTGCTCTGACTCCTGAGCCACAGCTACCCCCTTTGCCCACTACATCCTTCACTTTTTAGTTTCCTCTCTCCTTCTTCCCTCCAATTTTCACCTACTCCTCAGAATTCCTGCACCCCCTCTCCCCATCTGTGCTCTGATCTGTTAAATCCTTATAGAAAGTGCTTACCACTGCAGTAGGAGGGTAATCCATGGCTGTTGCATATTGAGATAATGAGAGGAGTGTTAGGGGTGGCCCTACTCCACACCACAGCACTAATCACCTCGCCTGTGTGCATGCGTATGCGTACAAGCTCCACTGCGTCAGGCAATTTTTATGCCTCTTCACATATACAGTGTTCCTACGTGTGCGCATGTGCAACAATGTTGGTTTATGTGGGTGTGTATTATTAGCGCTATTATTCCAGGTTCTGTGTATATGTGTCTAGGTGTTTGTGCTTTTTATTAGGCCTCCTATTTTCTCTGTTTTACTGCTTGGACAGACTCTGCTCCTCTCTCGCTTCTCTCTGCTCTGCAAATTGCTGCTAGGCCCTCCAGCCCTAATTATTTCTGTCAGGCCAATGGCGCCCAGGCCCAATTTAAAGCCGCAACTATGGACTGCCAAAGTGTCTGGAGTACAATCATAACATTTCTTTTTCTTACCTCTATCTTTCCCTTTCTCTCATGCACTTACTATGTTCCCTTTGTATTGTGTACATCTTTTTCTTATTCCCAGGAGACTCTGTCCTGTCTGTTTGTGTTTTGGCACTTTTGGCGTCGTGACAAGGTGTTTTCTCACTTCTTGAGGGGAGGTGTTTTGAGGAAGGTGTTGAGAAGCTGGCATATGATGCTCTCCTGCTCCTTTTTCTACCTTTGTCTGACTCTTTCTTTGCTTTTGGCTATGTTTTCCCTCCCCCTTTCTCTCTTTCCTTAACTTTATTTTTGTGCGACCTCCCCCTCCCCATATTTCTCCAGTATCAGTGTCAGCGATGGCGACCCAGACTGACCTTGCTTCAGACAGAGGAGCTGAAGGACAAGGAAGAAGAAGAAGGGGGGGAGAAGATAGGGTACCTGTCACACTGGAGTTCACCAAAAACAGCCTTACCTACATGGACAGATTGCTTCTCAAGAAGCACCGCAGGTACACAGACAGACAGACAGACAGACAACAGTGTGCATGGCCCACACATACATATTCATTCAAATTAAAGAATGTAGGGGTTTCTGTCATTGGGTTTAGGCAATAGCTCCCAACAAATCAGTTTGGTTCAATAGCATTCTTTCCTTTAGAAAACATAGGTAACTTGCATTTGCAGGGAAAAACATGTCCTACGTAGGCAATATCTGTATATTGCGTGTTATGTACTAATATGATTATCATGCATTTTACAACAGCTTTTAATGTGACACAACCAATCAAAATTAAAGACAGCGATTATTCCTGTAATAATAACTGATTATTCCACTTTTACTTTGATGGTGTAGATTTGACATTTGTGAGAACATTTTTTCATATTTTACCTACTAAATACCACATACAAATAGTATGCACTGACAACAAAGTGTCTATACACTGTATTCATTCATGCAGTGTCTACTGATAAATAATTAACAAAATAAATAGACATTCTTAGGAAAACTTCAAAAGTCTTTCTTTTAACTTCAAGAAATGTCATGAACAACTCCTCAGTTTCTCCCTGCGGTTCCATTACCTTGATTTCCTGTTGTTCCCTTCCTGGTGCCAACTGATGTCTTTAGCTTTGCAATTGCTTCTTCACAAAATGGGATGATTTCCAAGTATTATTGTATGGACTACTTTTTCTTAGAGGGCCTAGAAGTAATGAACTTACTGTATTCATGCATTAGTCAGACTAAAATTGATTGAGTACTATAGGGAATGACAAGTTCCGACTGCGATGTAAGTGCTGAGTAGTGCAATGGATATTAGACATGAAGTCTGTCCGTATGACTGGAAATGACAGGGTACTTATTGTATGCTCAGAAATGAGCTAGGACGTCTGACTTGGTTTTATTGTTGGCATGTTGTGGGACAGGTGGATTTTCCCAAATTAATTGAAAGTAATTCTGTATTTGTTACTGTACATCTGAAAACTACAAGACAGTTTGTTGACATACAGATAAAACCTCCAGCTCTATCACCATACACAGTCCAGATGTTCTCATGCCCTGCATTGGTTTCTTAAGTTTGATGTATCAAGTGTAGTAATGTACACACTATTTTTGGAAACCATGATGATGTAATTTCAACTGCATCTATCAACTTTGAAGACTGCAGCAATGCCAAGGTAAATTTTTTTAAGACGTTGCATCACTGTGTCAATTTTACGTCTTTTCACAATCATGTCTACATGTGCCCATGAACGTCAGACAGTTGTAGTATACATGCCAACACTTGAACAAACCCATACAGAGGTCACTTGGTGACAACTGGTTGAGGTCGCTACTTTAACAACTGGGAAAATGTTATCTTTCTTGCCACTTCCATTACTGGGGACACAAATACGCCCATGTGTGCACTCACACATCACATTACATCACGCACACCCTCTCTTGCCACTGCGCATGCCTCTCTGTAGTCAACCTACATAAGCCACCAGTGTACAAAGCAGTTTCTCAGCACTTATTGTGCAGTAGACTGCCTGAGGGTCTGGCTTCAGCAGGTCCCATTATTACAGCCCTTTATTTAAGCGGCTCCTTTTGGGCTGAGTAGCCCACTGGAGAGCAGGCCAGAGTAGAGCAGAGTGCAGTTTTAGGCCCGCCGACTGCATGAGCTGGAATGCTCCAAGTCCCCAGCTGTAGCAGCCTTTAACTGTGGAATAGACTAGAGAGCCAATCTAGAGTGCAATAAGCCTGCAGCGGTGATGGTGACAGAGCTTAATGGAGAGACAGAGAGACTGCCTGGCAGAAAGAAAGAGTGGGAGGCTGAATTTTAACAAGCTTCTATAATAATGGGAAAGAGAGTGAAGTAAGGAGGGTGCGTGGAGCAGGAAGGAGTTTTAAAGAATTTGCTAAAAGTGCTCAGCTATATTAGATTCATAAACTCTATCACCTTGTTAGATTTGTAGATGCCCTGCAGGTTACAGAAAGCAAGCTTGCAACCAGGGGGGCATCAATCCTTTCCTTAGCTGGCTGGGCAGTGTGGGTGGGGTAAGTGAGTGCTCGCCCTTCCATCAAATGCCAGAGTCAAAGTATCTCTGATCAAGGCACTGAACCCTGAAATAAAAGTCTGCACAGACATAGAACTAAACTGGCTCTTACCTGCGTCTGTAAGAAGTGACCTGACTTGTACTGCCAAATTTAAAACCCAGATCTGGTCCGATGTGGCATTATGTTTTAGTTATTTCTTGTCAAAGGAATTACTCTAGTTTTTTTTTTTTTTTTACTAACACCTCAAAGTATAGGTCATCTACAGGGCATATGTGCTTACTTTAGAGACATAGAAAAGCCTTTCTATAAGTAAAAAAATTACCAATCTTGGAGACACCATATTAGGTCCACACAAAAAAGACACACAAAGCACACATGGTTTATAATAGGCATAGAACCAATATTGGCTTACTGAACAGGACTCCTATTGGGGTGATAATATTGCTACATGTCTGTGTAAGAAAAGAATATAGGCAGGCTGTTAGTTTAAAACAATCAGAGAAAAGGTCTTGCTTGAGCATACATACATAGATGCCAGGATGCTTCTAAATGTCCAGTGGATTGTCTCGTTTGTCCCTCATGCCCAATACTTTTACATTTGTTCTCCAGCAAGACTGTAGATCATCACTTCTTTCTGAGCTAGTTATTTTTTTTGGACTATAAACTGTCAACTGTGTTCTGAAGTACAGATAGGTCGGACAGGTCTGAAGCAGCTAATTTGACCTGTGCCATAGAGTTACTTAGAGCCAAAGTTTCAGCTTGGAGTACAGAAATAGAAGCCTGAATTGTTGGAGTAATGGTCAAAATACCACCTCTGATAGATGTGGTGACTTCCATAAAGCACTTTTGGCACAAATGTCAAATTTGATTGAGCTAACCCTCTGTCCGCAGGGCAAATATAACAGCAATAATGGTCCTTTTGAAGGGCTCATCTTTGTCAAATCCCCTTTGCTTTTACTTGGCTTTATTTTATTGCAGGGGCATCAAACGGGTATTTCCATTAGTCTAAGAGATATATAAATAATGCTTAAATCTAAATGAAATATTGTTTCTGATGAAGTATCATGAATAAAACTGACAAGCTAAGAAAGCACGTCTTACACATCACTTACACTAGAAGTGCAGCACCTCCCATTCACTTAATAATACAGTTCCATTAATTTGTCTGGAGTCTAGGTAGTTATAATGTATCTCACCTTCTCCCTTTTAGAGAGACTTATAAATTATTTTACTGTAAGGAAACTCACCTCTAGCTCTCCCTTACAGTGTGCAGGGTAATTTGGTAGGGATTCAAAATCCTTCCTCAAGAACACTTTACCAGTGTTGGTTTTTTGCACTGTGGATGTTTAAACCAGGCTCAGTTGGTTGAAGGTCTTGTCCTGTGCTCCGTCTTGTACTTTTTTCATGAATCTAAATAACTCAATAATATGTATAAGATATATTCTGTATTAGGATGGATTCAAACATGTATCTTAAAAATCCAAGACTAGAGGAGACCAGAAGAGCAATATGATTTTTTTTTCTGGCAAAAGCCTAAATGCAAACAGCCTAAGGCTAGTGAGGCTACTGCATGTAGAGTATTGTACGTAAGAGATGGATGGATGGATGGAGAAAAGGGATAAGAAATGGGATGTGAGGGACATGATTAAATATAACCCTCTGAGTACGTTAAATAGACAGAGAAAAGATAAACACTGCAAGGTCTGAGGATATGGAAAAGATATAAATTAACTTCCCCAGTCACCCCTTATGGGCAGCCTGGAGCTTCTCACAAAGTCTTTGTCACTGGCCGTGCACTTTGCCCAGATTAGACTAGGAAGGAGGGAATAGAGGTAAAGGGGGGGGGATAAGGGCAGTGCGGAGAACACAGGTATGTGATGTCTAACAAGTGAACAAAACCAGAAAGTATGAATGTATACATCAATTTGTGTCTTTATTCATTTAGTTCTTTTTTACTGATTAATGTTTGATTTTTTGTTTCTAGAACACCAATTGAAATGTATCATCCATCGTTGGCCACCGTTGGTACAGATTTAAACTCACTGACTAAAACAAACAATGAAGAAGAGACTGAAAGCAGCCTAACAGGTAATACACATGCATGCACGTACACACATACACATTTATGTCTGTGTGTCCATGAGCACCTTTTGACACTAAGATAGGATGCTGACATACAGCTTTGACAGCTGTGTGCTCGTGCTATGCACACCACCTTTCTGATGTACATACTCAAACAGGCTTTCAGACCAAACAAAGAAACAGCTAAGGACAGAGTAGTTTGACAGATGACCTACACAAACACAAACAAACACACACACACACACAGACACACACACACACACACACACACACACACACACACACACACACACACACACATACAAACACTCAATAGTAAAAGTAAAAAATCTCTCCCTCTCAGCGGGTCAGACGTATCAGTGCCTGCCCATCCATCCGTGGTGGTGTGACGGGTAATCACTGCCTGTGATTGTGTGGGCAGAAGGCCGTTAGAGGCAGCTCATGCCTGACAGGTTGCACTCTGCCTGGGTAAGGAATGGGGCAGGGAGAGTGGTGAGGTGGGGGTCGGCCTGTAGTCTGAAGCTCAGGGCCTGGAGCTCATCAGTCAGGGGAGTGTCCTGGCTGTCTGGCCCCCAGCCGAGGCTGTCAGGAGACGGGTAGACCACGGTTATCTCTCCCCTTCCAAACCTCTGGACCCTGGGGCTGTCAACTGCCTCTCATCACATTTATCAAGATTCACTCCAATCTCAACCTTGTTAGGATCTGCAAGTCCTTGCTTGCCCCCTTCCCCACAGCTGTCTATCTCAAATGGTTGAAAATCTTTGAGGTCAAAATGGTTCCCTGTGCTCCCAAAAGACATGTTTAATATGTGGGCAAGGCAACCACACAATTTTGACACAATAAATTGGAGTTTTTACTAATATTTCTTAGTAACTGGAGTATCCTTAAAGGACTAAGGTGCATATTATAAATAAACAATATCTCTTACAGCTCTCCACTGTGCCTGATCTAATAAATCAGAAATGCCTTAACAGCAGTCTAAAAAGTAACACTATACAGCTTTAAACAGCTCCTGTCTCCAAAGTATTACAACTTTTATAGATAGGCAGCTTTGTACTTTTTTCACTTCTTGCTCTCCCTGCCCAAGCATTTTTAATAATGTCTGCCATTCAACCACAGGTTGCACTTTAAATCCCATTCCAAACATTCAACACAGATCTCTTCCTGCATTCTGGTTGATACTTCAAACAAGCTACCTTGAAGAAGGACTTGATTACACAGGATTGAGCTTTAGGGGACTTTCTTGTTTCTTGCTAGACATACCAAAAACAGACATGAAGTTTAAGAATAACCTCTAGATACTTTATAATGGTTAGAAAGCCATTAGGGAACCAGAGTGTTTTGGTCAGATCTTGGTCTTTATGAGGCTGAAGGCTGAAAGTTCAGTGAGAGTCATTTACTTCAGAGAATTAGGCCATTTGTTCCAAACATTTAGTACAAAATGATCTGGTCTTGAGAGAGCTTATCAAAGTACAGTTTCTCAACCTTCTGTATCCCTTGACCCATTTCTTTTGTTGCAAAACTGTCATTAACCCAACATTAACCCAGAAAGTTGGCAGTATGTTATGAGAGTATGGTACACTGTTGAACACTGGGAGCGAAGGCTGGCCCAATCCAACAGACAAGCTACTGTAGGTCAAACTGCTGAAAAAGTTACTGCTGGTTCTGATAGAAAGGTGTCAGAACACACGTGCATCACAGTTTGTTGGTACGGGGCTGCGTAGTTGCAGACCAGTCAGGGTGCCCAGGTGGTCATACGCTACCCATGCTTTGTATGCACATTCCTTACATAGACAGTTTGAAATTACATGCAATTTAATGACATTATTGTTTACACAGTTTGCCTTTTACTCAACTCTCCCCATCCCCCCTTTAATGATTTTGTCATTATTGTACTATAACTTTTTATTGTTGATGTCTCTAATTTCCTTAGTATATTTTAATCATTTTACTTAATCCTGCTGTTATGATCAGCCTATGTCAGTTAAATGATAAATTGTAACTGTAGTATTGTTTTGTTTAATTAATTGAAGGTCAAGCTTGGGGTGCAAGACTGGAAAGTTTTGGGGGTGGGCTGCTACAGCTTATGCAACTTGCATATGTACTCACACCTCTTACCATATGCTTGAAGTAAGTTAGAGTTAGAGTCACACAAGTCATTGTTATCTCACATCACTGTAGCTTTCTCAAACTATTCATAATTAACATGGTTAATTTACTTCAGCTCTTAAATATAACCCATACTTGTCTGCTAAAAACACAGCTATTCACATCATGAATTTCATTTTCCTCTGCTCACAGTTTAATAATTGATATTCCATTGTTTCAGTGATATGCAGATGTGAGGAAGACAGCAGTGACTTTGGGAAATGTAGAGCTGTTCAGCAGCTGATAAACTATTCCTTCCACCTGTTTCAAACTTTTCTAACGCATGCCAATTACAACAGGTTGCAGAGTTTCTCCTCCCCTCCTGTCTTTGAATATGAAAGGGTGGGATATGTGTGAATAATAAAAGCTGTTTTCCGGCATCATGTGGGGAGCTCTCCCTTGTTTTAAATTCTCATTTTCCTGAGCTGTCAAACCCATGTGGTGATGTGATAGAAGGATTGTTAGTATGAGAGAGAGAGAGAGAGAGAGAGAGAGAGAGATGGGGAGATAGGGAGCTGGCACAGACAGGTAACCTGCAGTGCCTGAGCAGTGCTAGAAAGACATAGACTGATGACATTAGAAATAAAGAAAAAGAAAAAGATGTCAACATACAGTATATTATCTTATTATCTTTATTCCCAGGAAAAAAATACCATTTAGTATCATACATTATATTGTAAATATTATTATTATTATTATTTAATCGTATGTTTTATTTGCCTATCAAGGTAAGAGGTTGTATTCCTATATTATGTTTTGCTGCATAAATAACCTATAACCAACTGTATGGTGCTATAGATTACCACATTTGTCTGCTGTCCTTTGAGCAGCAGGGGTAGTGTCATCAGGAGGGAGGGTTCAGTCCCTGCTGTGTCGGCAACATCTTTCAACTGAAACAAGATAATATATTAATACAGACCGAATTGTGCAGCTCTGTATGACCCCGACCTCTGATCCAGGGAGGAGGAGGGTTTAAGAGAAGAAAATGTTCCTATTGGCATCAAGTATCGAGGCATGTCCACTGGCATCTTTCACTGGTAGAAAAGTGATAAGAAGAACTGGAAACAGCACTTGAAAATATGCCCAGGAGCACACATCTTTCTTTCTGTCTTTCTTTTTTTAAACTTTTTTACTTGGTTTGCGCCAACAATCACATTAACCAACTTTAATTGCCTGGCCATATTTTAATTAAAAGTGACAGTGCAGTACCTCTCTGAAAGCTTGAAGGTGGATGTATGAGGTGAAAAATGTAAAATAAATGAATCTGAAAAACAGATTTTATGTAGTTAAGTGTAATTCAACTGGTACATTTTTATCAAACAAAACATTAATAAAAACAAGTTTGATTTGATTCTCCTGTTTATCTTGCATCGTAGCTGCAGGGTCACCTTCACTTTTCACACAATTTCAGTGCCAACACCGAATGATTCATCATTAAGTGAATCTATACTTTATAAAATGATTTCATTTCTGTGATGCAATATGTTCTTCTTACAGCAGCTAAAAAAAAAAAGCCCTAAAAAAGATCATTCTAGAAAAAAATGGCTGCAGCCACCAAAAAAAACCAAACAAAAATAAATACCCTGAGTTCCTCTCATTGCAACACATAGCATTACTCTCTTGCCTTGTCTTGATTTGTGTGTATGTGTGTGCGTTTATAGCTCAGGAGGAGGATTTCCGTCGCTACTGTGCATCATTGTTTGCTGTCCCTGTCAGCAGGGGCAGAATTGAGCCTCAGATTACTACACCTGAATCGTGCCTCATCATAGAAGTCCTGGATGAGGTGAGACAGACTGAAGCATTTCATTTTAACAAAAAATGTTTTACTAACAGGAACACACACTGAATGTAGACGGCAAATGGGGGAGTAGACACACACATGCTCATTCACATGTGTGACAACACTGTTCTCCTTTGTTTTCTACAGGGACACAGAGACATTGATGGGGATTTTGTTGCTGAGCAGAGGACAGACAAAAACAGAATGTGAGCCTCAATTAAAAACAAGTATCTACTGTGACGTTATAGGTGCCTATTACATTCACACTGACCTGTGTGAACTGGCTAGGTCTGTCTAATAAGTAGACTGTAAGAAAGAACAAGGATTTCATTCACAAGGGACTTGTACAGGCAATTCTGAGAACTCTTGACTTACTAATCAAGGTTGACACTATATCCACTTATTATCAACCAAATGTTGTTCATCAGTTTTTCAGCATGTAGTCAAGAAATTGAGATCAAGCACACTGATTTTAAAGTAGATGTCTATTGGGAGGGGAATTTGCAGCTGAAATTATTTTTTTAAATGCCTGTGTAGAAGTTTCGTTTTAGACTCATGAGGTGACAAACAAAAATTTGTAAGTGAGGAGAGATGTGATTTATGAAAATTTCCAAGCAGCTGCTAAACAATCAGGTGAACAGCGGGTGTCCACTTGATTGAATTCCCTTTTTGTTCCTTTTGAGAAAAGGGAAAGGAAGATAATTATGATCAGATCCAGTCACCTTATCTCATATGATACATCTGGGCATGAATAGAAAGAGCTAGTGACACTAGTCGAGGAAGTCAACTGAAATCAGCTAAAGCTGTGTAACTAAGACTGTGCAACTAAACACAACTAAATATAATGTAAACAACCGAACTGTTGTGAAAACGTCCTTGAAACTGTGCGAAGTTCTGCAAACTCGTTTAGCTGTTGCGCCTGCATTTGCCGCGGCTTTTTAAAATGGCTCTGCTGCTTCTGCATAGATCAACCTACCCTCAAAGATTCACTCTGATTGGATTTCTTCCCAACTTGTCCCACAAGAAGAGTAGTTCTGATTGGATCTCTTCTCCATTTGTCCCTCCCTAACATTTTCGTCTCATTTTTATTTGTTGACTTAAGTGTCAGTTATATTTCGTCACAGTCTTCGTCATCATATCTGACTTTTTATTTAGTTTTTATTTAGTTTTCGTCTGTGAAAAAGGTTCGGTGACGAATATTTTTCGTCATACTCTTCGTCAACGAAATTAACACTGGTGGACATGGACTCTCTAATAAAGTCTTACATTCCCCACACAGGGTTCCCTCTGTTCAGCAGGTCCTCAGTAAGGGAAAAACTCTGGTGCCTCAAACAGCCTTCACCAGTGCTGGGTCCTCAAGAGTCAGACGTTTGTCTCCCAGTTCAACACAATCATACCAGCAGTCTAGAGCCCCAGCACAACCCAAAGCAGCTCAGAAGTCACATCTAACTAAACCTCAGACACAAGCAGAACACTCAAGGAAATGTAAGATGTGTGTTTTTTTATATTTATGAGTAAATGGGAAGTGCTTTCTCTAGTTATATTAACAGAGAAATGCCCCCTTTTTTAATTAATCTATCTATGTGGGGCAGTGACATGGACAGTCATGTCAATATTCATGTGACTAAAATTAATTGTAAAGAGGGTGAAGACTAAATAAAGAATTGTCTGTGGCTGTGTAACGTCCATTTAAAGTATGTTAGACTGTATTGTATGAAATGAGAATAAGTCAGTGTGGCCTCAGTTTCGTCAAGAACATACCAGGTGCATACTGTTGTAGTTTACACCTCAGTTGCGAAGGTTTATTTGATCAATGTATTGAATATTGGCCACAGAAAAATATTGGATGTTAGTTGTAAATCAGTATTGTGCACCTAGGCTTGCAGCTTAGTCCTAGTCAAGGACAAACCTAATAATCCCTTTACCGGTGAAAACCTCCCCTGTGTGTGTGTGTGTGTGTGTGTGTGTGTGGTTAATGAAAAATGTATGTGGCCACATGTCAGCAAAAGCAACTCATATTCTTATTGTTATTTGTGTTATCATTTACACAGCATCGTCCTCTAAAAGTAAGCCATCAGTATGCCCGACTGCTGAGACTCCAAGGACTTCAAAGACATCAATCAAGACACCAACTCCGACTTCACAAAAGCCCAATTGCTCTCCCACTGTCCATAAATCAAAACCTGACCATGGATCACCACGACTTTTGTCCTCTCCTTCATTACCACATTCCCAAACTGAGATCCCTAAATCATCACATGGCATCTCATTTCAGCCTGATGCCTTTCCTTTGGCTAGTGCCAGACCACCAATCCCAGAAGAGTATCCTTCCCCTTCTTCATCCATATCCTTTTCTCTTGGGTGTACGTTCACAGTCTCACCATCAGGCTCCACTGAAACAACCCTATTGCCAAAAGTTTACCAATCAACCCCATTACAAAAAGCCTCAGACTCATCTCCGTTACCAGAACAATGTCAATCTCCCAAGTTATTCCCAGAACCAATCTCATCACTGAAGCTTTCCCAACCCCCTCCTAGCAATCTGGAGTCTCCAAGGCAATCCCAATATTCCTTCTGTGACCCTGAGTCTCTCCTATCAGATGATCAACTCCAGCTGCCTCTGTCACATGTGTCCTACAGTCCAAACCCAATACCAAAATCTCTGGAACAAAGTCCACCTTTGAAAACCCTATCCTGTTCATCTCTACTTAAAGAGTCCCCTCCAGGTGCATATTCTAAACATAGGTCAACTCCAGCGAATGAAGATGCTCCAGTTTTTATGTCTTCTACCCCCATCTCTGGTGACCACGAATCATCTCTATCACCTCAGGATACACAGTGTATCCCATCTCTTCCACTACATCTCTTAAATGTCATCAAAAGTTCTCATTTAACTGTGAAAATGGAGGAGGAAGAGGAGCTATCAATAGGTAAGTGAACTGTAATGATGACATGTCTTTGTCTGTATGTGCGTGTGCACTGATGGTTTTGAAATGGTGACAAGAGTATCAATTAGACACACAAAGTTGACTTTTTTTGATAATGAAATGGTCACTAGTGGTTAGTAAGTTTATTATTTACTGGAGATGGGCTGGATAACTATTTTCATATATATCAAAAATTCTTTGAAGATTTCTTAGATATGAAAGGTGGCGATCAGTTTAAGATAATGAATATGATTTGGGGTGACAACTGATCGGACCAAGTTGGACTGGGTCTGTTCAACTTGGCTAGTTGGTTTTGACAGTCATCTACCACCACAACCCCAGTCGTTACTGACCAGTCATTCAGTGTGTCTCGTGTATTTACTGAGTTGTAAGGTTTATTCTCCTCTCTGACTGTCAAAGCCTGAAAAATCTGATAGAAACAATCTTTATGTGGGGTGTATCTAGTCTTCAGCTAGTCTGACTCAAGTTTAATCACTCTTGCATGCTTTTGTTGTTTTGTTATGGTTGTATCAGTTGTATCACACTTAAAAGTGGGGTATGTGATTCTACGTAATGGGATTGTAATCCAATCCACATTCAGCGAATATGTCCTCACGGTCTGCTAGCTTTCCACTCTGTGTGCACTGAAAAAAAATCAGATGGTTGAACACAGTCCTGGCTCTGTTAATAGGAAACAAACAAAGTGGATTGGACCAAAACACACAACACTAACTTGTTATTACAGCTATTCCTGCCCTCGGACATCCCGCTTACTTTTTAGTTTGCAGCTACTTTAGTGACAGTGTAACGTTATATCATGGTATTTGTTAATTTCTCCAGAATCGCTTACCCCACCTTTTAGCTTATTAACTGTACAATGCACCGCTACTCTGTGATGGTGATGTGGTTTGGACAGACCTACAGATCTCTAAGTGTGTAGCTATTTGGGGCAGTGACTACAACTGGAATATTAGGTACCACGCCTACTCCCTGTCACCGAGTACAGAAAAACAACCTCCTAGCTATTTACATAAATAGCAACACAAGCAATCAGAAATCAGTCCTCCTACATTCATATGCATGCCAATGATACAGTTCTTTGCTCAATTGGTCCCTCTTGAGATTCAGTTCTACATGAAAGATTCCTCATTATTCAAAAATAATTTGCCAATTTACACTTCATATAATTAACAACTCTAACTAAAATCATGTGATTTGGAAAGAGCATTCCCACCTCTACTCGACACTATATGAACATTTCTCATTGTATAGATCTTGAACCTGTCCAAGTGGGTATCTGGTATAATTTCACCCACTAGCAAGGAAAACGAAGGCAGTCTTTAATGTGAAAAAACGAAGGCAATTTGTTGTATTATGAACAGTATTATGAGAACAACACTATTATCGAGGCCTCTTTATCACTTAAATTCTTATTAAAACAAAAACTAAGTAAGTAAATTAAGTTCTTTTTACCTCGATGAAGGCCACTGGTGTAATAAAGATGAACACAACTTGAACCCAATGGCATACAAACAGAATGACACTAGACTGAAATGCGTTGGATTTCACATTCAAGTTTGAAATATTGACCCTCACCATTCAAGTTACAACTTACGAACATCTAATTCAACAGCCACCCACATATTCCAAAGTTTATCAGTGACTCAGCTTATTGTAATTTTTCCTCAAGTCAAGTGTGTGTGTATTTTTTATTTGTTATCTTACCAGGGTTATCTGTACTCTAAGGAGGCATGCATGAAATTAACCAAGTAACAAGGTCAAATAAGTTTGATGTAGATAAATTGTGCAGCTAAATCTTAAAGGCAGTATACTATGTCTGTACTGTATATGCCCATCCACTTAACATCCTTACTTTCCACTGCACTGCTACTGTTTTTACATACAGTATGAGCCCATCATATGGTATGTTTGGGGTAGTGTCTCCTACACTGATTTCATTCAATTTGCATTTCAGGAGTTATTTGGTGAGATTTTCAGACACTAAACAACAACTCCTGGGGACCAAGATTTGGGTAATACAAAAGAAAAAAAAAGTATTCATATTTATGGATGGGAAAGCACAGGTCTTTGCGGTAAAGTGATTCCTGATAGAACACTTACTGCCAGGGTACATTTTGCTTGAACACGATTCTCAATGGCCAGGCAGTTTATATGAATAAAATGCTTGTGGAGCTCAGCAGTAATGGTTTCCTTTTGTCAAAGCCAATTTAGATCCAACCATAAAAAGTGTTCTTTATTTTTTTAAATATCGATTAGGGTTTTAAGTAAATACCTGACATAATTCTGCAACAGTCAGGAAGGTAATTACTCTGTAAAGCATTGCCCTGAATTTCCTTAGTATGCAGCACACAGCACACACACACACACACACTAGGATTCACTGATGCAAATACAAATGTGCTTGTGTGTGTTGTGAAAGTGTGTGTATAGGGTATGGTTTGCTGAGGGCAAAACATCTGGGGATATTTTACTGTCACTTTAACATTATAAATCGTGCTAAAATCTTGGCTTTAAATAGAGAACCAAGGATAGAAAACTGTGAGGGCTGGCTTCACACTTCTGCCTCTCTTCCTCTATTCATCCATCATGTCTGTGTTTTCCCTCATCCTTTGCATCTTTCTCACCCTTCACTTCCTACAGCTCTTTGACCAATCTGACACTGAATGCCTGCTTTATCAGCTTATTAGAGCTTGATGCTTGTGTGGCAATGTCAAGGACACTTACATCATGTTTTAAAATTTTCATTGGATGTTAGAGATGAAAATGTTGCTTCAGTGATTCAAAGCATGATAAAGCAAGGACGGTCAATGTGTTCTTACTTTTCACCTTGAAAGTCACATTGTTTGAGCTATATAAATCTAATGGTATTTTTTTCAATTATTTCAGTCCAGTATACTGGAGCTTTGTACATATTGAATTATAATTGAAAGTAAACATTTATCCTAATACAGTAGTTCCCAACCTTTATTCTGAAGTGAAAACTTCTTAATAATCTTATTTTTTGACGGATCCAGCGTTTTCTTCTCCCTGAGGCCATTGTTTTATTAACTCTTGGGTTGTTCTAAGGGTGTACTTTTCTAATGCAAGACAAAGTTGTTTATCAGAGAGTGAAGGTTCTGTGTATATAGCTCGTGCTCTGGTCTTCACCGTGCCCTTATCCTGTGAGATTTAAAAAAAGGTTTATATCTTAAATAATAATCTAGGCTTTAAAAATAACAGTTTAACAACAGTGTTCTTCACAGAAATGTATGAAATGCTGACATATACTGTACGCACACTGAATATATTTTTTCAAATCAAGAAGGCCTCACAACCCCCCATGAAACATTGGCGACCCCTTGTGGGGGCCGGGACCCCCAAGTTGGGGACCAGTGCACTAAAACTATGTGTCTGTATTTTTTCAGAAGACAGTGGAGATGAAATGTCCAGTGATAGCCTGGGTCTGGCTCCAGATGAGGAAGACTCTTCAGACGAAGAAGCAGAGATGTGTGGATGTTTAACGAGAGGGCGATCTGGAGAAGAAGAGCAACGGAATACTGCCATACCTCATCTAGAAGAATCCTTTGTTCCTACAAATGCAGAAAGAAAAAAAGCTTTGCAGATGGATGAGCAAGAACAGCTGTCAGAACCATCCATGGTAACATGTTTCCATATTCCTACATGCTTTTTGCCTCTTGGAGGAAGAACCTTGGGCTAGAGAGCTGTAATAGCACCACTTTCTAGGGAGCACAAGGCTCTTGTTAGTAAAGGAATATTATGCAATTACAGGGCTCAGCTTTAAGTAAGATTTATTAAGTGTTTGCCAAGCTGACAAGCAGGCAACAATACAAAAAAAGATTTCACTTTAAACCACTGTAACTAACACTAGCCTACTAAATTTAATCTATAATTTAGTCCATATACAACCGTTGTTGGTGTACATCACTAAGATACTCGATAAAAGTTAGAATTCATACGGGTTGAAAAATATTTTATTACTAACACATGAATGAAATAATTGCCAAATAGGCTGTAACAGTTATATGCCAATACACTAAAGATTGTCTTTGAAGTAACTGGCTAATAAAATGAATAAATGGGCACGTTTTAGAAGTTTTAGAGAACCACTATAATTAGAGTGGACATAATCACTGCTAGAAGACTTCAACGACGTACAGTTAGAGTTTCTTATTGTAGCTGACCTGATCTCTTAGATAACATTTGAATCACACTAATTGCCTACAGAATTCATCTATAGCTCAGAGATACCTAAGGGAGTGGTGTTAAAGGTGCACACCATTGAGAAGAAAAGAGAAAACAGTGGATTTAAAAGACATCGCTTGAATGGTCCCAAATGACCTATCAGCCATTTAATGGTATGAATCCTTTATACTGTGACGGAGGAATTAAAAAAGAGAGGGGGAGGGAGGCTTTATTAAAAAAGAGGGAGCAAAATGCGGTTCATGATTGTGAAGATGGTGGTTATCTGTGGCCTCTGGATCTAAATCAAACTGCTCCTAAAAAGATTAGATCTTATTTTTCTTTCCAGCACTCCCTTGTCCTTCATGTATCTCTCATACTTTGTCTCACTCTCTTTGCTTTGGTCCATTTTGTGTCTCTTTCTATTCTCTTTCCCCTTTTCTTCTCCCCTTCCTCCTTTTTGTTTTACCTTTACCCTATAGTTCAGAATCAGAATCTGAATCAAGTTTATTGCCAAGTAAGATTTTACATGTACAAGGAATTTGCTTTGGTACGTTGTTGCACAAAAGATCACATACAAATATAGTAAAGATATAGATAAAGATAGAAAGATCTAAACTGTACAGGAAAGATATTTACAATTTGCAGGATAGAAAAACCAACGGGAGTGCATTAATGTAATGCATATATACAGGGTGGGTTTAAGAGTCAGAGTTAGTGGGGGTTCCGGGCCTTGTTAATTAGGCCAGCTGTAGACGGAAAGAAAGTTCAGGCATCTGTGGCATCCTTTTTGATATGTGAAGACATTGGTCCGCACAAAGACAAACTCCAATTTTTCCTGCTACGCAGTATCATTGTGTTTGGTCTCTTGCCATTTCATTGTTATGCCTTTCTTCTTTCTTTCGCCCTGTCTTCCTCTTGTCATTCTCCATCCTTGCTCCTTCCTCGCGTTTAGCAGCACTATTCCCACATGCCCTCCTTCCTATTTTCTCCTGGCCCATCTGCAGTGTCTTGCAGTGCTGTGGCTAGCATGCTAATGCATCAGATCTAATCTTAACTAAACTAAAAGCTTCCTCATTTTACCCCCGTCTCACAGGAGGACACTGGCACGGGAAGAACAGCTAACCCACCACACCGTTGTGAGATGCTCTCGCCAGCTCCAGGGGTTAATTAAAAATCTATTCATCAAGTGGAAACAAAGGAAACAGGGGGAGAAGGGAATAATCTCCAGTGAAAGACACTGGCTTATTAATATGCATTTACACAGTAGAAAATGGAAAAATATAAATTTTAACACACTTACCTATCTTAATAAAAGTTAAATTGATATTGAATTTCAGTTTGTCCTTTGAACGGATTTTGTTAGGATAAAAATGAAGCTCAAGCTGTGAGACCAAACTATTAATCCCTTATTCCCCTGTACTATCTTCATTGTATTTCCATGTCCCTCTCTTTACCCCCCAACACAACGCTAACCCTTGTATCCCCTCCTCAACTCGCTCCTTAATCTATTTATTCTTTCCATTTCTCTATTCCTCACTATCTCCCTCTGTGTTCCATTTCTCCATCTCATCCTTGCATGGTCTATTTTTCTTCCTTTCTTGTTCCCTTTTATACCACTTACCCCCTTCTTCCCTCCATCTCTCCTTCTCCCGCGTTCCTCCGTCTGTTTCCATATCCCCCTTAGGTGATGCACAAGCAGAGTGCTGGGTCTGGATCAGAGCAGTTCTGTGATCTTGATGGGTTTTCGCCCCTGGGTTTGGACATGAATTCTGGTCACTCCGACACACCAGAACACACACATTGTGACTCACTGCACACAAGGCAAACTTTCCCGTATGATTCAGACCCAACAGGTAGGTTAAAGAAGAGAGGTATTTTTAGATGTACGTGTATGTGTGCCAGAATTTTTATGCTTCTGTTTTATTGAGATTTTTTTCCTTTAAACTGGCTCATGTTTTCCTATAAACTACATCAGGAAGTGCCGTTGCTGTTTTTATGCTTCAAGAGATTAGATTGTGAAGATTACCTCTGTGTCCAACTTTTGCCTGGAGATACTTTCCAATTTGCAAGCGTTATTCATATCACAAAGGCCTCATAATAGGATTTAGAACAAATATGTAAAAATGTAGAGCTTACAAGAGAGATGAAAATGAGTTTTAAACCCAGAGGAGCGCTGGCTGCTTGGTGGAAAACGAGAGATGGGGGACAACACTGATAATTTACTACTGGTGGGTCCAAGGGGAGCTTTCCTGAGATGCCTTTTTATTTTCTGTGTGTATGTGTGCACGTCTTTGCCTGCACATGTTTCTAAGCCTGTGTGCTTCTTTTTACTTATGTTTAGTGCCTCCATTTTCTTAAACTGCTGGTGAACACAGGCACAAAAACAATCCATATTTCCTCACACAGACACATTCACAGACAACACAGCCTCCTTTTGTTCTTGTTTCTTTCCCAGCTGAAGGTGTAGATAATAATGCTTGTGTCCTTCACATGCACACAAAAGTTTGCTTTGACTTTACCTTTGTGACGAATGTTGAAAGGCATATGTTGTCAGTGCAATGTCATCTTTCTTATACAACCCCCCTGGAAACACATCGTTTAATCAGTCATTACTGTCCAGAAAACTACTGGAAAATGCACTTTACAAGATACACAAAGTCTAGTGCAGAACAACTTTGTATTTTCTTTTTGTATTTTAGTTATTCATGTTGTTAATAATTTTTATATATTTGATTATTACCCATCACTACCCTTTGCTGGTGAGAGAATGCATAGACATTTAATCCCATGGTTTTGTTTTTGTTCATCCTCCTCTTCTTTCATTGCTCTTTTCACCTTGAACTACACCAGACAAATACTGCTGTAACAAGATGGTTTCAGAACTTCTGACGTTGACTGTGTCTGGGTGTTAAAAAACATGTTCTATTTTCTCACACTAATGATTGGTAAACTGGCCATGTCTGTGAGGTGCTCAGACTGCCCAACAAGGCTGTTGGAAGTCTAGCCTCCACCTCCAAATTGCTTCAGAGTTAAAGTAATAACATTTGGATTGCAATAATTTATCTTGGTGCTCATTATACCTCGTACCCATGTCCAAGGCTGTCGAATTACATGCATTTCAAACAGCGGTCACTGTTTTGATCGAGCACGGATTTCTAATTCATACTTTGTGTGTTGAAGTAAAGTAAACTGCCACAGCCTGAAAGGATCTCATCAACCTTTTCCTTCATCGAGGCTTAAAGCCCAGATTTTCACTGTTTCGTTGACAAGCCTGCGTTAAATGAATGAGGTTGACAGTGAGAGACTCCCACAAGGGCACCACTACCCTCCTCGCACCATGCAGCCAGCCGCTCGTCAAACCCCGCACTGTCTCTGCCACCATCGTTAAAGCTCCAAAGTTAATGAGAGAGAAAGGTTAGAGAGGAGGAATATCACCTTGACAACACTCTGCACTCATTTATGTCCCTCCATCCCTCCATCTGTCTCCTCTCCTTTTTTTTCCCCAGCCAGGGCTGAGATCCAACAGGTTTTATATGTCTCCTGCTCTACCTTTCCACCTCTCTCTCCTTTCTGCTCTTACTCCCTGTCACCCGGTCAGTCAGAAAATGAGGTTGTTAGTGTGCAGTTTCTGTCTCATGTGCATCCAGTCGAAGAGAAAAAGAGAGAGAGAGAGAGAGAGAGAGAGAGAGAGACAGGCAGATAGACAGACAGGCTGGACAGTATTCTAACCTCCAAAGACATAGAGAGGGAGAGGGAGAGAGAGAGAGAGAGAGAGAGAGAGAGAAGAGAGATACAGACAGATGTATGGAGACACTAGCAGTAAGATATGGTGAAAAGCAGACAAACAGGTAGACACTCAAGTAGCAAGGGAATCAAAGACCTGCAGACAAATGGATAAAGAAACAGACAAAAGACCCTTGGTATCTTTGTATGCATTTTAGTCATTTTTGTATTTTCTTTTTTTTTCACACCCTCTCAATTTTCTTTGTGTGAGTTTGAAATTTTGCTGTCTGACTCTCGTCCTCCTTTCCTCTTTTCATTTGCTGCAGATTTAGACTAGTTAGTAGATTCTCCTCCAGTCAATAGTATTAATTGATTGGCTAACCACTGGAGAGAGAGAGAGAGAGAGAGAGAGAGAGAGAGAGAGAGAGAGAGAGAGAGAAGAAAACAGCAGTAATTGCATTGGCTGAACAGGCTTGTTAAGCAATATTGGTTTGGTACAGATGCTGCTGCTGAATGGACATGTGGATTATTGTATCAGATTTAATGGATATGTTGTGATTTGAAATTGCCACTCGTGTGGTAGACTCAAAAAAGAGGCTGACTGACAGCAATGCGTGAGGGTGAACCATGACCTAGTTTTACTTTTTAAATTGATAAACAGCCGTGGAAATGAATGACAATGTTCTATAATTCACACGGCAGCTTTCAGTCAGAGCCAAAAAAGTTATTCCATGCATTGGATCTATATGAAATCAAACACTGTTGGAGTTAGATTGCAAAGCAAATGCATTGCTATTTCCATTTGTTAGCCATATGTCTAACTGATAGCAGTGGGACTGTCTTCGGATTTCATTTATCATGTATCCAGATATTCCAAAGGTTTTTAGAGAATGTAAAGGGCAATAAAAGAACATGAAAGTGGATAGTGATGGGATGCCTTTTATACATTCTGCTGTATACATTATTTTTTAAACACATTTTGTATGACTTTTCTTTTCTACTTTCGTATGAGTTTTTTTATTTTACAACTCAGATTTGGTGTTGCCCCCTCTCCTAATCTTTCTCTCACTCTTTTAGGGTCAGAGGGTTACGAGCCAAGCAGCAGCCTCAGTATCTGCACTGAGGAACACCTGGTTTTCGAAATGATGAAGGACACCCACACGCAGCCAACTGGAATTCAAATTCACTCAACCAAACCCACCAGGAGAGGAGAAATATCAGAAAATGAACTAGGAACATCTGGTAGATGTATGTGTGTGTGTGTGTGTGTGTGTGTGTGTGTGTGTGTGTGTGTGTGTGTGTGTGTGTGCATGCTTGTGTGTCTATCTGTGTGAACACTATCAAACTCGCTGAACTCTAACTCTTACTTATTCTCTCATATACACAGAACTCTTATTCTATACAGAATTAACACACCTCATTTCTGCATATAGCCTCACTTTCTTGGCACTGAGTATGCAGGTTTCTTAAAGAGATTATACTGTATCACTCTCACAACACACACACACACACACACACACACACACGCACGCACACACGTCATATACACACGTACTGTGCACATGCTCAGGCAGGACTGGGAAACCGTCCAGGAATATGTCCAGTCATCACTTCCCTCGCTCAGACCCCAGAAACACTGCAGTAATCTGGTTGTGCTGATACACACACGCACACATTGATGCACACAGACACAAACACCTGAGAGACAAGACAATAATCTCTTTTGAATTCACAGGATCCACTTCCTCTCTCCCTCCTCACTCGTTTTACTGTAAGCTACTGCATTTAAATCTGATCACTTCATTCCGCTGCTCTGTTCTTTCTGCACAGTCAAGCCATTTAGCACTGCTGTCTGTTGTTTTCTTCATCAATCTTGTCCACTCTTTGTCATTTGTATGTGTTATTTCTCTCCTTACTCTATTTATTTGCAATTTGCCCTCTAAGGTAAATAGTTTGAGGCACTGAGGCCCAAATTGTGCTCACTTGCCTTCAGGTATACTTGTACTTGAAAGGAGGTCCGCACTTGTAAAACCTCTTGAGAGCGCAAAACCTTTTCAACATGTTTAATTATAGCATCAGAAGGACTCTCGAGTGCTCAACATGTTTTCAATATTTTTAATTCCACAAGGGAACTTAAGCACAGGCGTTTCGGCAAGTTGCTTCACTCAGTGTGCCTCATTGTACTGTCTTGTCAGTGTGACGCTCCAGTGTGCTGTGTGACAGCACTGTGAGGAGGGCTTCTCGCCCAAACATCTGTGTTTTGGCTCCCTTGTGCCATTAATGAATGTCTTGAAATAGTTTTGTACTCCAGTGCATCTGTGAGTGGGGAACTCCTTTTCAAGTTCACAGCATTTGGTTTACTATTTTAGTTTTTCGTTGGCTTCATTTTAGCTATGTGCATGGTGCATAGACCTTAGTTATAGCTGATGTTTTAATTAGTCATGGAAAAAGATACATATGTTACTGAATGCATCTTAATATGACTTACAGTGAATAATGAGCACATATAGTGCATGCAAAACGAGAAAGATTTAAATCTGACTTTCCCCGGGAACTCTTGAAGGAGGTCATTTAGAGAGATCAGATTTTAATCTCACTCTCAATTTACACTGAATGCATTTTAAATTGAGCACAGAGCTTTATCGGTAACCAAAATCGAGATAAATGTCGTATCTGATTTGAAATGGAAGTGAATTGAGTCTACGGGTATGTGTGAGTGCACGTGTGTCAACGGCACTGTACTGCACGCATCATTCCTCCCATGCTGCTTAGTTTGACAGTGCAGGTGGTTGTGAAGCACTAAGTGGAGGTTCTGTGCCAGCTGAAAGACAGAGCCAGGCGCTGAGAGGGGGGGGTGAGGTAAGGAGACAATGGAAGATTGAAAGAATGGAAGACTTAACACTGGAGCTGGTTAGACAGCACGCAGCATGAGGAATCAGTGTGCCGCTCACACACACACATGCACCCACGCCATCATAGCTTCTCAATGGGGGCCGCGATGTAATTTACAGTGAGCAGGTGGGGATGGATGTTCAATCTGATTCAATTTGATGTGGCTCGCAGTGGAGTGGGATGAGACACCACTCATTCCACTGACTGTTGTGATCGTTTCTCTGTCTCTCACCCTCTTTCCCTGAATCCCGAGCCGCATGCACCTCCCCTTTTTCCTGTCTTCTTCTGTCATCTCCTCTTATCTCTTTCTCCCACACTCATTCTCTGTAGCTGTTTTTGTAAGATATCTTTACTGTATATCCTCATATCCATAATTACATCTATTCATCTATCCTTCTGTACATTTATCCTTCTTCCATCTCATATCATATCTCTTTTTCTTTCTTATTCAGGGTCAGGGTCTCACCTGCCTGGCAAGTCCACGCCAACTCTCTCTCGGGTTCCTGCTGCCTGCTGCCTGCCCCGTCCCACATTGGGCTCAGACGTGGGTCCAGCATTTCGTCCGTTGTCCGGAGCAGCCCAGGAGATCATGGAGATCTGTAGTGTGGACCAGATGGGCTGTGAGGACCCTGACCTGGACACTGAGACAACTGCACACACAGTCCATGAACTGGAGCAGGAACTCAAACTCATGGCTAAGGGAGCAGACATACACATAGGTACATTTAGAAATCATGTATGCAAACACAGCATCATTGTATGGCCATCTCCGATCAACATATTACTCTGTATTTGATGTTTTATGTTAACGGTAGTACAAGAGTGAATATATGTTCATTTTAATCATGTTTGATGAATTTTGAGTGATTTTAAATGAAGGCCATAAGCATTAACTTATCCTAATATCTACCTCAGAAACAGGGAAACAGGCTTCAGAATTTGGTGCAGGAAACAGTGGAAGTCAAGAACAGCATGGAAATCATCACTTCACACGGTGAGTAACATGCACACACAAAATACTGCCATCCAAAAATGAGCGTCTCACATTGGCCCCTGCCCGCTTGCTCTGAGCAGGACGACAGATCAGCACTGTGTTGCTCCATGATAATATGGTGACTTTATTTGGCGAAGACACACCCATATTAGCTTCTATAAAATAAAAATAAAAATTGTTATTCTCATTTTTAACCAGCTGAGGTTGTATTCCAATTACTCATTAATGCCAGCAAGAAAAAATGAAAATTAATGAGTGATTCTTACAAGCTCTGTAATCCACAGCAGTTAGTAGTCTACACTGAAGGCCATTCCTTTACTCTGGTGACTCTCTTTACAGGCATCTGAAGGCAGCAGGTGTCTGTTCATCTGCAGTCTCTAATTGGGGTGATGTTGTCACTGTCAAAACACAATTACGCATGGCGGTTCCAATGGTTAAATTTTGTGCAACCAGCACCAGATAGTTTTAGAATAACCACGGAAACCTTCTACTGCAGAGTAAATCAACAGGTGTGTTGGAGACGGATGAAAACAACTCACACTGCTCCATTAACAATCGTAGATCAATTAAAATGTCTCTCTCCACTGATAACATCTGATAACAACAGTAACATCATGACTAGACGTGGGACTGTGATGACCAACATAGATTAGATAGACATTGTTTTAGTTTACATTTTATATTGGTCTTCCCAGAACCAACAGTGTGTTAAGTTTAAAATCCCAGTTTATTTGTGGGTCATTATCAGGATCAGGTTTATATTAATAATAGGCCGCATTTTAAATTCCGCTTTCATTGTACTAATGGCACTGTGGTATTGAACTGCCGATAGTTATTGTATGGATTAGTTTGCTAATAAATAAAATTGCGTACTATTAAACACAGAAGATATGATGACAGAAGGCTCTTCAACATGTCCAACAACAATAATTTTCTGTTCCACCCATTAGGACATTTGCATGTCCACTAGAACTTAGAGTTAGTAGCTGCAGCTTAGATAGCTGTTCACATTTCCATTCCAATTTCATATCCTGAAATGCAAATACGCTTTCTTTCCCCTGTGAGAATCTGAGTATAGTCTTGTAACTTCCGGTTTTCATACTGTTGTCTGTGTCTTTTCACCATGATCGGCATGTAATCCATTGCTTGCTTGCTCCCTACACTTCCCTACACTCCTCTACCATTCCAGTGGTCACCATGGGGGGTAATCCCTCCTTTTTTGTGCTCTGTCAATCCCCCTCTATGTCGGATATGTGGAGTGTGTAATGGATCGTTAGCCAGCAGAACGACTTTAGCTTTGACAGCATCTTGGGCATCAGGCCTTAATGTGCTTCTTAATGTGTGTGTGTGTGTATGAGACAGAGAGAGAGTGTCAATGTGTTTTTCTTGTATTTCTTGAAACTGAGTGTGTGGGTGTGTGTGTCTGTGCGTTGTTGATCTTTCACGCGCGTGTGTGTAGTGGGCATAATCTGCGCTAGAGGCCTTGTGCTGAGCAGAGCACTGTGAATATCACATTGAGACGTGTAATAACCGGATTAACACATACTACACAAAGAGGTTCTAAAAACAGCTCCTTACAACCTTCAAACACACACACACACACACACACACACACACACACACTCAGACATGCACACGTATACACTGATGCACTTAATCGGACTAGTTTGGCGTAGCTTTACAGGTAGCGTCTTTTGTTATCTTCGTCATTACTGTCACATTTCGTCCAGTCATGCACTTTTTGGTCAATGTGACAGTATTCAGTTCATACAAAATTCAAAAGTATAGGGTCCTTGAGATAAGAGGAACTTAACCATGCAATTATTTGGATCACAGCTGTAATATTACTTAAAACACTCACTGAAATAGAAAAATACAAACTTATTTTGGCAATGGATCCACCATTCTGTACCATAGAACAAATGTTTTGACTGAAATGAAACCAAAGTATGTAACTTGTATGTATATTTAATTCTTTTTTGTAAATGCAGTTTGTACAGTAAGATTGTTAAAGTCTTACTGCACCTTTAATATAGGTGTATACTGTACCATCCACAGAGGACCCTTCAGTTTAATGCCCCTCTCAGCCACCAGGTGCTCACAGAGGCAGTTGTTACTTTAATAGATAGCTGTTCCTTTAGACGAAGTTGACTGATGGCTGCAGTTGCATCATAGAGCAGATGCATGATAATGGAGTTGTGCTGTGTGAGTGGTCTCTGCTGCCCACCATCAAATAGAATAACAGTATAATCAGATCAAACTCGAGCGGCTTTATAATTTAGTCTTGTATAAAACATTTAAAATGTACATTTATTTTAGTGACTAATCCAGTAATAGGACATGTACGCTCTAAAGTACACCCACACAACACACAATTGAATGCTGTGACAAAGTGTATTACGTGCAGGATGTATACATCCATTGATGTCTTTGTCAGCTGACCTAGCCTGTGTTTACCTCATATCCAGACAACTATTCATCATCTATCTTTGCTCTGACTCAACTGCTTCCAGCTGCCTGTGCTTTACTGTTGCCTCAGTCTGTTGGCTGTCTTTGATCTAACCTTCAGTCAGTACGTAGGTGCACAGCAGTATCACATTAATATTTGGAAAATTGACTTAATCAAGACAAGACGAGAATATTCTGATGCACGCTTTATACAGTTCAGGATTTGCAATAATAATAAGGAAGCTTTAAATTGTTTGCACTTTAAGTCTAACTAACAAAATCTGTTTGGACATCTAACCCTCTATTATATATTGAATGTATGAGTCACTCATCAAATATCTGAGGAACATTTGTGGATGCCTTGATGACATGAAAAGACATTTAAAAGAAGGTTTTCTAATAAAACCCAGGCCACCGAATCTGTTGGAGGATCACTGCAGGCTGAGGCTGACACCAACAGAGCAACTCCTCTGGTATCCTGATCTGACACCAGCGTCATTGACATTGATATGCCTGCTGTCTTTATAGAATCCAAAGTTAATTTGGCCTTGTCATAGTTGAATGCAAACTGGGAGATGCTTCTCCTAAATTTCTCAATAAATAAAGTATGCAGGCCCATTGGTGCAGTTAATTGTACCTCCTCAATGCCAGGGTTTTATTGGTCAGAGCCTTCTTATTTATAATTTTCTACCTTTGTCCTCCTGTTCTTTAGAGGCAGGGACATTCCACAAGTCTCAAACAACTTGGATTTGTAGGTGAAGTCAATGCCGGATTCAGATTTGATAAAATCCTGTCAAACCGCGACCCTGGGGATGCCCAATGCAGATGACACACAAACTTTCAGCTGCTGCGCACATCTGAATATATCACAAATGTGTCCCCATGATTCGTCTGAAACAAATTCCAAAAGGCTTAGTGCATCTGTCCTTTAATCATAGGCTGGTTTTTGAGTGCTGTGTATGTAGGATGTTCTGACTTTGATTGGTGGATTTGGTCTTGCAGGGGCAGAGTCAGCGAGGAACAAAGGGATGAGGAGGCGGCTGCACAGAGAGACCAGCAGAGTGTCCTCTTACTACCCTGAGATATTTACATACACGCACATAAACACACACGCTTTTTAAATAACAACAAATCAGAAGACATGCACGTGTAGATACATGTCTATGACAGAGTAAAGCATGCAAAAACACGTCATTTTAAATTGTGTTCCAGTGAGGTGAAGACCCCTAAGACTGAATCTTGTGCAGATAGATGAAAATAAAAATGTGTTGCTTTGAAAAAAACAAAACATTGCTGAATATTGATTAAATATTATTGTGATTGAGTTATGGTTTGTCTCACTTTTTGCATTTGCCCATGTTTTTTCTTGTGAACAATGTTTATGCTGTGTGTGCTGCGAGATACATGCTTGTCGAAGGTATGAAGCCAACGATGAGACAGGCAAAGGATGAGGACAGGAGGGGAGGGAAGATAAACGGTGAGTTAGGTTTAATTCTCAGCAGTAGTCTACTTTTGTGTTTGTCAGCGTGTGTACATGAGTGTGTGTTAAATGACAGTCGGCTGCTGTGCCAATTCAACCTACAGGAGTTGAACGCACAACATTTTTCTCTGTGGTGATCAGTTTGTTTCTTAATAAGGTTAGGGTGGCACTGGATCAGGTCAGCTTGTCTACACACACACACACATTCACACACACTAAAGAGGCTGCTGCAGGTGATAAATTATGTTTTTGGGAGGGAATAAGGAACCGTGCCAATGGCCGCTGCTGCCATCTGTGTGTGTGCAGGAGTGGGGGGAAGATAAACACCAGGCACTGGAACTGGTTTGTCTCTGTGGTGAATGTGTACATGTACTGTTGGTGTGTTTTTTTCTCAGTTGTGCCGTTTTGCATTACACCCCACAGCCAGTCTTAACATATCATGGCTGCCACTGTCCTCAGATGAGTTCACAACCCACCATCCACTACTTTATCTCTGGCCAATGGGCATGTGAGGATCAAACAAGGACACAAGGAGAAAATCACGCCGTTATTACACAACACACACAAGGTAGAATGGATGTCAAAGATGGCAACTTTGTGATTGCATTTAAGATTAAGGTTCATTTGTGCACTGCATGTGGTTATGTGTGTGAATATGAGTGTGAGCGCACGTGGCCTCTGCTCTTTACTTCAGTCACTGCGGAGGGATATAAGGGTATTTTATTTGTCCTGACGTTAATCGCTAGAAGCGGACAGCAAAAGCCCTGTAATCCAACAGCAATCACCACAAGACTGATTGATAGCACAGGGACAGGGAGAGATAGACAGAGAGACCAAGCGATAGACAAGGAGAGAGAGAGGTGAAGAGGTAGATCTTTGTTATTGTGTCCTTCACTGAGTTTATCACTTACTGTTTAGGAGAGGAAAATAACAGAGACATAAATCTGATGGATATCGAACCGCTAGGCCGGGTTTAAACAACTCTGAGATCTGCACTCGCTCTCTCTCTCTAGCTCTCATTCTTCCTCATTCTCTCTCTCACCCACATTCACACGCTCATGCATACAAACAGGGAAAGAGAACTGAAAAAGAGAGCTGACCTTTTTTTGATTTGGAGTCGTCTGTGATGTTGTTGATGCTGTTAGAAAGACAGTGAAACCGGAGGAGTTGACATTTAACTCCACTATATTAACTGACCCTTCTCCGGAACTGGAGTTCAGACTGGGTGTGTTGCAAAAAACAAAACAAAAACAGACAGATAAATACGCTCAGTTATAAACTAAGTTTTTGTTTTGTTCTCGGGTGAATTTTGTAAACTTTTTCCTTCCAGTGAATTTTAAGAGAAATCTTGTACCTTTTTCATTTTAAACAACACAGCGGACATTGGTGGCAAATCTAATAGAAGAGTGCGGTTCCATTTTTCCCGTCTCCGTCTCCCCAAGAGTCGCTGTCATTTTTACCATATTAGTTATTTTGGTTTTCATGGGTTTTGGCATTTTCTTCCACAGCAAGGTACACGGTGGAAACATTTTGTTCTGCCTCTGGCTGCCTGTCCACTTGTTTTCTGATGAAAACCCATTCGATTTCTCACCCAGAATGCCCTGAAAGGACTCCCTTGTTCACAGAGTCTCACAAGTCACCTACAGTGAGCTGCAAAGGACAGCAGCTGCATCCATGTGTGACAACTTGATCACACAAATAACCTGAAAGGGGTAAAATGGAACAAAGGGTTACACCCAATGTAGAAAAGAGTTGTTTTCCCTACTCGTTCTTCACCTTTTAGCCTCAGTCATGGGAATTCTCTGTTAATATTTTACTGCACATACTTAGTAGTAGTAGTAGTCTTCTGTCCTTTATATGTTATGTGTATTCTATAGCATCCCTGTCACTAAACTACTAGTAAAGGGTTTTGCCAAGTATGTTTTGGATTAAACATTTACACTCTCTAATAATGTGATTCTGATAAGGGAAGTGAGGTTTAGGCTACAGATTTTTTTGATTAAGATGAGGGAAAGATTGTGGTTTTAGTTAAAAACAACCTGTCTTGAGATATATAACCTTAACCAGCTGCTTTGATTTGCCTAAATGTGACCATAAAGCGTTTATCGTGCTTTAGTTGCCACAAATGAATATTGAATAAAATGTTTATTTATTAAAGTTTCCCTATCATTGTCAGGCAGGTGAGTGTGAGGCAGCGGAAGGACCCAAATGCAGATGGTCCAGGCAGTTAGGCAGACAGAAACTACAATGATCTGACAACCTACTGGGTAAAAAGGGGCTGGTGTACGTACTGCAGGGCTCATCAGGTGCAGCTCGGGAGATGGACGGGGAAGCTCAGGCAACTGCAGAGCAGATGAGGGAATTGGGAACAGGTGTGGAGATGGCTGGGTCAGCCAGTTGATGGGGAAAGGAGGAAAGGTCATCTGGTGGATGGAAGGAGAATGGTAATGGTTTGTGGTTGTGGGAATGTACGTAGTAGTAGAAATAAGTAGTATACAAACTTAAATCTTGTGATATGTTTACATGACCACACCAGCATCTAAATGGACCGAACCAAGTGCTGTTTGCAGGTAAGTTTACAAGCTTTCTAATGGGCTTCAGTCGGGGAGCAAAATGAACTTTTTTTCCCACCTGAAGTGAATGTAAATTTTTTACCAGCCATTGTTTTTTTTTGTTTGTTTTTTTTTTACTGGTGGGTGAAGAAAATCTATCAGCCACATTCTTATTGTACCAGCATTGGGCTTGTGATAATATTGTGGCCTGGCTGCAACTGAGAAGCTAATTAGCTAACTAGCTTGCATTAGCAATGAGCTTTTCCTCTGTGAATGTGTGTTTGGACACTCTTTCAACCAGCTAAGGTTCAGGACAGGATGTTTGTAATTTAGATAATAAGGAGGCTTGAACAGGAGAGCTAATATGGGCTATTCAAAGTCTGTGGCTCTTGTGTTGTAAAGCAGGCTGCTGTCGGATTCTCCAAAGATAGATAAACATTCTCATTAATGCAAAAAATGGGGGGCACCCTTATTAAACAAAAAAATGGGGGAAAAAAATATTCCTTTTAAATTTCTCACAGGAATTTATGTACCAAATATTAATGCTGTCGTGAAACGCCCAGATCTATATTTGAGCATTTAAAATAAGAAAAAGATGATGTTACAAGAATCAAACTGGCAGAGAATACTACATTTACTACAGTGTCACTGTATAAATGATCACCAGTTCTGGTTATATGTGTGTGTTCATGTATAGGTACAGATACCGTTGACCTTGACAACACAACAAGACTGAAGCATACGCCATCAATCCTTTCATATTTTACCTGCACGCCTCTTCAAGTGCTATCTACATCGTTGTATGAATGACTGGCTTTTTTCCGTCTATGGTTGTCAGGTTGGAGGCATATTTGCCGTGGATGTGCCATCTAATCATGTCCCATGTTGTCTATTGGAGCCCTGCTGCCTCATTACAGGAGAAGGAGAATACGTGTCTGTCATCTGTGAAACATAAAAAGCCTTGTAGCTACTTAGTTTGTGCCGGCTGCCGTATGCGTCTACCCTGTTATTCCTACTTCTGTATAGATGTTGCTGCAAAGTGTAACTCTGATGTGGGATGCCTTTGGCAAATGGTGAAAGATAATAATGGGATATCTTGTTTGTGCATGTATGAAGGCCACATATGGCCTCATAAAAAAAAATATTCTGCGAGCATGAGCTCAGTTATCTTGCTGTTTAGATGGATAGATACATTAAATTGTCTCAAGCCAGCTATACTGTTTTATTACACCAGAGCCCAAAGGATTCCATATTTCTCTTATTTTAATAAACCCAAATCCCTGTTTCGTGGACATATAGTGGTATTATACGTCCCTGACGATCTCCCTACGGCGTAGTCACACGTTGCAGCCCACCCAGCTTCACCTAAGCTGTGGCTGGATATTACTTTCAAGGTTACAGCCCCGACTATACTCAAATGACCCATATGCTGGAGATGGAAGTACAGTATGCCCCGGACAGAAAGTTCGGGCGGAGAAAGTTATAATGGAGGGGAGGAGAGAGGGAGATGAAGTGAGAAAATACAAAGAACAGAGAGGTTGAGGAGGTGGAGGATAGAAATTAAAGAAAGGTGAACGGAGGACATGAAAGAAATGGGGTGGCACTAGGAGGGAGAACGCTATTTAGTTTGATAAGGAAATGTATTTTCCACCCTCCCTTTGCATGTCTACATTTTTTCTCCCTCCTCCTTCTGTCTGTCTCCACCTCTTCCTTTTCCTCTTACACTTCTTGCATCATTCCTCCTTCAACCATTTCTTCCTTACTCCACCCTTATATAGTCCTTCCTTTCTCCTTCACGCCTTCTTCGTCTTCCCCTCCTTGCCCACAGTCCCTTCCTAATTCCATCTCTCCTTTCCTTATGTCTTCTTCCATTGCTGTGCTTTTGTCTTCCCACCTCTCCATTCCTTTCTACTTTTAATCTTTTCATTTGTCCCCTGCTCCTTCCTGTTCAGTGGCAAGTCCCAGTCCCCTGGCTGAGCCACCGGGACCCGCTGACAAATCGATACATCACTGTAATTGATTCTGTCGGGGCTCAAAGTGTTTAATGAGAGCCCCCCCTCCTCCACCCCCGTCCTCCCTCTCCTCCCTTTCGCACGTGGGCTTTGGCGCAGGCCAGTTTAATGGTTAATGGAGCAGAGGCATCCATGTGCAGCAAAGTGCTGCAGGTGGTGGGTTAGGGAAAAGGGGGCAGGATCGCGAGCCAGGTGAAGGGGTTTGGGGGGGAAGGAAGGCAAGTTAGGGGTGTTGAGGGTTAATCAGAGCAGTTCCCGAGGTGATGGACCGATCTAGCTGGTTAATTAGGACAGGTAAAGGCTAGATGTAAAATGTCTGGCCTTGGGAGAAAAGAATGTGCCAGGTAGGAAGTAAGAGTGTGTTCAAGTGTGTGTGTGTGTGCTCATATGAGCTTTTAGTTGCTCACAGCTTCTCTTTGACGGCGTGACTGTGGTAACCTGTTGGTTTTGGTTTCACCAATTACTGCACAGTCTGTTCTATATTTGACCCACACCTGCAGTGGATCACCAGAGGCACACACCCACACACAGACGGCAGGGATTACATTAAAGCAAGAGTGAAGCGTAAAAGAGAGGCAGCAGCAGAATAAAAAAAAAAAAAAAAAGGGAGGAAATGTGAGGCAAAATTAGAAAAAAACAAAAAGCGGAGGCAGTCGAGATTAAAAGACAAATCTGTTTTTCAGCGGAAAGGTCAGAGAGCGGGCGAGAGAAGAGGGAGAGATAGAGGGTGATATAGTGTGTTTGCACGCTTGTTTTGGTGTGTGTGTGTGTGTGTACGTGGTGGGGATGGGAAATCTTATGGACAGTGAATCATTAATATCAGCAGCCTGTAAGACACTAATGAATAACACGGGAATATATCAGCTCATCGTTTGCTTCTCTCCTCTCCTCTTCACACTCTGCTCTCTCTCCCCTCCTCCCCTGTCTCTCTCTCTCTCTGCACTAGATATTCGTTTCTTCCAGCTTTAATGAGAAACACCTGTTAGAGCTCCTCGTTAGACATCCCTTGTTCAGGTCCCATTAGACTTGTAGTCGTTCTGTGTACAGTGTGGAATCTTTGGTTCAATTACGAAAATATGCACTTTTGAGGGTGGCATCTTGCAATTTTAAGACTACAGGAGGCGGAGGTTTTTGGTTTGTCATATTGTTATTGTTTACCATTTAGTGGATGGAGAGAACATGTTTTGTCCATGCCGAAGAGGCACGAGCATATTGCGTTGAGCGTGATTTTGCAGTTCAGGAAATGTTGTTCACATACATTGTTGTTTACATATGATTAATCCCATCTGGATTACGTTGTTAATTTTTCCAACCCAACCCAGCAATAATTACAGCTGCAATTCCCTAATGTTTTTTTCCAAACTCGCTGGTCCTAGTGTAATTTAAATCCTCTCCGGAGCAACATCCTTGACTTTTGTATGAAAATAGAGTAAAAACTTAAAGCCATCAATAGAAGAAGAGCTCCTTATATTGACTGTTGTTGTCAGCTTCAGGTTGCTGTTGATGTTCTCTTTTGAGCCTTGTGTTTTTTGGGCCTTTATTTGTTTAGATCTGGGCGAATTGGCATCATTAAAGGTATGCTGAAGTAGCTATAAGCAAGGCACGGGACGATATGACAATTTCATGTCACGATTATTATCCTGTCATTCACGTTATTATCCAAATATTCAGTGTAAACCAGGGCATGAGGATTTTGACATGACTGGAAAAAATGCATACTCCCCCATGCGGTAATAAATCAGGAAATCAATATAGGACTGTACAGTAGAAAGGTCACTCGTGAGGATATTCCCGATTAACCCAATTTACGATGATCCCGATAATGAAAATTCACCGCAATGAAGTGAAGGAGGTTTTTTTTTTTTTTAATAACACGCAATATGCAATAAAATAAATAAATGGTCCCATCCCTCCTGTTAGCAGTCCTTGTTTACAATGTATCCATGGATGTGCAGACAACTATCTCTGGAGTTGCTATCACTGATACTGAAGAAAGCTTAAAATTGTGATGATTTATGGTTTATTCGTAGTGTGACGTGGGAGATAATTGTAGCCTCATACTCATACTGCACCTTGACCAAGTTTGTGACGTTTGCCTTAAGTTGAAAACCACTGAGTTTGCAGCTATACTAATGATATCCTTCTGAGGCTTTTGGAAAGCTGTTTGGCTTTCTCTTTTGGCTTTGTCGTGCATCCTGTCCATGTCCATGACAGCCCTTATCCTGTAATTCATAATGACTTAAATTACTGAGGAGAACAGTGACCATTTCATCCTGTAATGTTAAACCCGTTAGAATGGGGCTTTATTCAAATGCTGTGTCCTCTTTTCTGACTTTCTACATGTCAGCCACTGGTGAAGCCTACTTTCAAGAATCAACTGGCTTTATTCAGATTGGGAGGGCGTGTGTGGAGGTCCGCTGCAGAGGGTGGAACATAACAACCATGTGGTTAGTGAGGCAAACATTAAGCTACCTGTTGATGTGCAGAAAAGTGTCGGCAGGCTGCTTGTTAAACCATAAGGTTTTGTATTCTATTTCTACACATATTGAACACAGAATATTAAATGTGCTTCACGCCCAGCGCCGTGTATATGCATGGAAGTGTATATCATTGAGTGTGTGAGATACAGAGGGTACAGTATGTGTGAGTGAGTGCTATAATGTTCCATTTGCACAGATAGGGATCCTGCTCCTTAGCCAATGGGGTTCATCAACTTCCTCATGATGATTATGAATGTTGGCCTATATAACACATGGACAAATGCAGCAGCATAATACTAAACTGGATCCACTTCTCCTTTTTCATGTCTTTCATTAAGCCGCTTTCTGTTTTATTTCTGCATTTCTCTGTCCCCCCCCCCCCACACACACACACCCCCGTCACACTTTCCTTCATTTGTCTCCTTCTGTCTCTCTTCCCTTCGTCATATAAACACTCAACCTTTTCCTATCCGTTCTCATTATCCGGCTATTGTTCATGGCCTCTTTTAAATGTGTTAATTTCATCGCCTTTATCAAGGTATCTCTCACGTTGCTCTTTTTTTCTCTTTCTGACTTGTCTGACTCTTTCTGTCCTCATACACACCTAGTCTGCCTCTTAAAGTCTGGCCTCTTGTGTGTGAGACTGCCAATGAGGTGATTAATGGCTTGTTTGTTTGTCTGTGTGACTATACCCATACCCCTCATCCTAATTAAAGATATTTCTGCTGATTTGGCTGGGCCCCACCCGTGTAGCGCTGTTTAGACAGCTGATTCTTACAATACAGTTCTTGCTGAGCGCTGTTAAGCTGATGCTCTACAGTAGTTTGGTGAATGTCTCTAAACGTACTTTTTGATGGGGATGGGATGATTATTTTTGTGAAGTGAGGACATACCTGGGGTATTAACAAAGTGCCCTGTGAGTGTGTCTGGGTGTGTGTGTGCGTGTGTGTGTGTGTGTGTGTGTGTGTGTGTGGTGTGTGTGTGTGTGTGTGTGTGTGTGTTTGTGTAAAAATGCAAGCACCAGTTCACGTGAGCGTTTATTTATAAATTCTGTTTGTCGTTCTAATTATATTTCCCAGAAATACTTTTTGGGTCATTCTTTTTCCTTTGTACTTTACATAGACTGGGGGAACTCAGAAAACTCAACAGAAATGAAGACAGTTGACCAATGTGCCAGACAGACAAGTTTTAACTCATCTACGTGTGTACATTGGAAGATCTAAGATACATATATCTGTACATGGAAATATATTATAGATAGTTGCCTCATTCTCAGTGCTTCTTTTAAAAAAACACTACACAGCATTAATTTAATTTTTGATTTTTTTGCTGTGTGTGCAGTTAAAAAGCTTAGAAAGCTTCGATCTCCATATCAAATCCACAGTGAGCTGACTGAAATGTTTTTTTCCCCCCCTAAACCCTTTTTAAATCAATTATCATGCAGCTGGGATCCGTCCCAGTATGTACTGGGTAAGAGGTACAGTGCACACAGGAAACACTGCAATATTTGTGGATATGAGATTACCAGAAAATTTGAGTGGCAGAGGCCTTTTATAGTATTTACCTTCTCTGAGAAGAGCTCTTATTTGATGTGTCATCACATTATGTTGTCTTTTATCATATTTTAGTAAAATGTCTGACTGTTTGCTGCTGTTAGTGCAAACTGAACACTCCTTTCATGTTGTCATGCTATATTCAGCGTACTGTACATTGTTGTCATACATGCTGGTGTAACTGTTAATATTGAGCATACTGGACCTCACCATGTACGTCTAGAGTCAAAGTTAAGGGCCAATACAGAAAGTAAGGAGGGTGTAAAGGCATGAAGTGTGTCTGACTTTCTGGTTGGAGACCAGAGGCACAATATAGTAAATCATATCGCGTTTATGTTCAAAGACTGTGACATGATTCACAATTAGTGGAAATGATCTTTTTTTTGCATCAAAATTTTTCACAGATTTATTTATTTATTTTAAATCATGATGATGTTTTGATGGGTCTGTACCAAACAAACAGCTTACTTGTGGAGAACAAGATTTGTAGGCCAGGGCATCTCTGCAGCCCTACAGTACTTTATTAAAATGTTGTTTTGTCAGACATTTTACCTTTTCATCAAAAATACTGCAGCTTCTGCGATTTGCATATTGCACCCTAGTAACGACCCTAACCCCTCCCCCTTTCACTCCCAGTATCACTGTTGGCTGGGAAGGTGTGAAGAAGTGTGCTCTGTGTTGCACCTTTAACATCACCTCACGGTAGCTTCCTGTCTCCTGCTTACACTTGTACATCACTGTGGTGTGGTGAAAGGTTGAACAACTGGAGGTCAGCAAAAACAACAGCTTCAGGAGGTGTTAAGTTGTGTTGTGTATAATGCCGATATCAAAGGAAAGTCATGTATAATTATATGCTCCTTGTAACTCTATGCTCACTTAAGCTTGAACTTGAATGCATTCTGGGGTTTTGCAGAATTTTCATACAGCCAGGCCCTCTCTCTCTGTGCTAACATACAAACACACAAAGACATTCAGATCTCTGGGTAATTTACATTTTCCTCTTTACTTAACCTTAACCTTAACATGAAAAACACGCAAAACACCTCACAGGAAAGCCCCAGCCAGCCTGTTTGCTGGAGACCGTGCTAACCACTGATCCACCATGCCAAAACACGACAGTGAGGAATGCACCTGAAGGCAGTTATACAGCTGCAAGTTCAACAGAAGACTGTGTTTTTCCGGCTCCCTGACAGAATTCTAGTTAAACATAAAAAGACTTTTTGTGTTTCACCCCATGTGTGAAAGCATCTATATGAGCTGCCGTTATGCCCATGTGGGACAACCGCGCGGAAATACAGTTTGTGTGTCTGCGAGAGCTCGTATACAACTGTGTTTGGTGCAGTGCTGTGTTAAGGCTAAACACACTTAAGGCTAAGCAATCAGCGAGTAAAGTTTCCTCGCCGCTGTCATTAAAGCTCCACATAAAAGCTTAAGCTGCTTTTATCCTTCTAAGGAAGAAAGGGAGAATGTCAGCACATAATTAAATTAGATGAAAGGAGGGGAATTAGAGGCTTCCTCCTCTTTAAACACAAACGACTTAATCAGAACCTTGGGCTAAATGAGAGACAGACGGCTACATGATCATGGGGAGGATAAACATCCCTCTCCTTGCCTCCATCCTTTTTGCTGTCTTACTTTTCTTCACGTCTTTATTATCTCTCTAACCTGCTGTATATCTCTCGCCGTATGTCTGTCCGACTCTCTGGATCTTTCTTTCTCTCACACCTTTGTCTACCCCCCCCCCATCCATATGTTTGTACAACCTGTGAACATTAGCTCTCATTCATTAAAAATTACGCACAAGCATCCTGTTGTCCACCTTCCCCTTTCTACACCCCGCTGACACCACTCTCCCCTCACCTAACCACATTCTCTCCCTTTGGGGGAAAAAAAAAAAGTTTGTGACCTTGAACGCACCACCAGCAGCATACAGAGTTTCAAGTGTTAGAAGCTGTTGAGCCCTGAAGCCCTTATTGATTCGGAATATGAATCCCATCATACCTGACAATGATCTGTTTCATCATGTACACCCTCAGAGAATGGCAGTTTATTTTTATATGATCCTCATAAACACTGGTTTGAAGGAGGGCATGATGCAAGGGAGTGCATTAGAGGAAAAAAAAAAAACTCCTGAGATTGTGTTTGTTCGATTGAACTCTGCCTTTTAATGTCAGAGAAGGGTTTCATTCTGAAATGAGATGCAACATGGCATCAAACTGTCACTAATAGATGCTAATGATGACTTCATTAGTCATTGGAGGAAAGTTTTACAGATGTTAGGATGTGATGCGTCTGTAAATACTGACATAGGGTTTTATTTAATCAAATTTTATGTTTTGTTGCAGGTATAGATGTATACATATATCTAAAGTTCACAAAGATACAAAGGTTTATAATTAATACACATACTTGCTTGAATGCTTGGGATTGTAAAGAACAGAAAAGAATATGTAGAAAAGTGAAGAGAAAATACAAAGTTCTGTCATTTCCAATTTCTTCAAAAGGACAGTTTTATGTCACTCTCAGTGGTATCAATCCTCTCATCTAACTCTTGACATGAAAGCAAATAAGCATATTTCCCAAAATATTGAACTGTTCCCTTTAAAAAGATTGGACATGACAGAAGTTTGTATTGTAGTAAAAGTTTGTAGAACTTTTTCTTACATTTTTCTACATGTTCTGTTCCTTATAATCCCAGGTATACGCACATCAGTACAGATATTTCCCAATGCTTATTAACGATACTCACACTGTTTTCTGCTTTGAGTTTTCTGCCACTGTAAATATATATCCCTGGAAACATTGGCTACATTTAATTTTGCCCACAGAGGTGAAAAAACAAAAAGAAACTCCAGGGCTGAAGCTATTTATCTGTTCATTCCTCTGGTGGATAACAAAGAGCAGGAGATGCAGCGGAGAGGAGGGTGATAGAAAGAGCAAGATGGACTTGGAGAAAGTGAGTTACAACGGAAATACAGTCAGATAAGAGAAACAGGATGCAGATATCATAGAGTGAGCAGGGGGACGCTGTGATAGGGACTGTGGCTTTTGTTTTCCAGGATCTTATCATTTCGCGACTCAGTTTCCATTAATTTGCGACAGGAGTTGATTGTCTTCCTGCTTTTTCCCCTTCTGTTTTTTGCTGTTTCCCTGATTACATCCCTAAGTAAGGAGGGTGGGTGATGACACACAAAGGAAAAAGAAAACATCACACAAACTACAGAGAGGGAGAGGGAGACAGTTGTTTTCAAGTTGAACTTGTATGATAAAAGCACTGAAGTGCAGTTGTCCCGCTGACTTCACCACACACACCAGCACCACACAGCAGAGGAACGTGTGTTTCTGTTTGTGTGTGTGTCTGTGAGAGAACATATTTGTGTGTATGTGTTTTTGTGTGCATGCTTTGTTTCCTTTGTGGTGTGTGTGTGTGTGTGTGTGTGTGTGTGTATTTCAATATGAAAGCCTGTTGTCCCACCAACTTCACTACAGACCTGAGGGAAGCCATGAGACTGCTAATTAGCAGCACATAGGGAAGCAGCCCCAGCGACCAATCAGATCTGCTTTTGAAACCAGTTCCCCCTGAGACACCATGGAAACGGGGTGACTGAGTAACCAAGGCGATGAGTTATGATGTCATCTATTTAGGGGTCTAGCGTTACTGTAATTTTGATCTAAAAGGAGATGAAAGAAAGATTTTTTTCTGTCTTCAAATGCGAACACTTGTTTTTTTTATCCTGACAGTTCTTGCCTGTTCGGGTCCCTGCAGTCGTCTCATTTGCCCATTTAGTGTTTTCAAAGGGGGGAATGTTTGTGCTCAGATAGACAGGTTCATTCAGAGTGCATGAATTGTTGTTTTTTTCCACAGACATCTAGCATAGATAGCAGCAGACAAATGCATGCAATGGTGTGTGTATTTGAAGTATACTCATGCACTGTACGCCTGCCTACCTTGCTTGCTCTAAAACAAGGAGAGTAGGTTGGAGGTTAGAGTTCTTGATATAAATTTACAAGGCAATTAACTGCACAACCCAATTGGGGGATTAGAGCAGGAAGAGACATAGTGGTACATCTCCCTCGTAGGGACGATAAAATAATACTAAACAAATTGAAATATTGCAGTGATTGAAACTGATTGAATGAGTGAGGACTGGGAGGACGGGCAAAGACAGAAAGATAATGTCGCAGTGAAATCCGACATTGAATGAGTGGTCCTGTGCGTGGGGAGTAAGGGTATAGATCATTTCTGAACACAGGATTGGTAGCGCATCTTTGATGTGCTCTCTATCTATTATTCATCCGCTCATCCATCCATCCCCCACCACATTTACAAAGGTTAAACTGTCCGCATATTGACTGTATGCACACCCATTAATGCATCGCTGAATACTTTGTGTGTTCCAAACAGTGTGCTCCGCAGGCTTCAGAGTCAAAATTGGCATGCTGTTGCAAACGGCAGACAGAACGGAGAAATAATGTTGCAGCTATAGCATGGCTGGCAGGCTAATGGCTTACATTCCACAAACTGTCATTACCCTCAATGTCCTGCAAGATCACTGCTAGCCACGCAGCCCCACTCCTGTGGACTGGGTGCACAGCAGACATTTTGACTGGAGCCGGAAAAACACAGGTGGACTTGAATGGAACTGAGCCATCGTTAGTGTTATTAAGTGTTCCAATGACAGTGACAGTGAACGCATGACAGCAGGACTTCCCCTTAGTGAACCCCAACCTCAATATGTTCAATTAGCTTGAACTCTATTAAAGCAAACGAAGTAGGAACAGCCTCTTTTACATCAGATGACAAGGTGAGACACAGGGATCCCATGTGATCGTGATTCATAGGTCATCAGTGTTATTAAAGAAATATTCAGACAATTTGAAAAAATAACGCTTCACTTTCTTGCCGAGAGTTAGAGGATGAGGCTTATTGTCCTTTTATACGTTGTTGTTTGTTTACAGGTTAAACCAACAAGAGAAAAAAAATAATTCACAAGCTTTAGAGGTGCTGGACAGGGTCAGGTTAGCCGTTTTTCTCCTGCTTCCACTCTTTATGCTAAGCTAATCACCTCCCAGCTCTAGATCGATAGCTAATGCACAGATGTGAGAGCGATGCTGAACTTCTCATCTAACTTGGCGAGGAAGCAAATACGTGTTTTTGCTGCAAAGCTGTCATATTTGTAAGCTATGAAATAAAAATTCCTACTCCACTTAACACTCATGTTCCTAGTTTTTCTACTTTTCTCTGCCTCTTATGGGTTGAGACTTATGGAGACTGCAGTGAAAATAATTAAGGAGAGCTCTGATAGCATTTTAAGAGCAAATTCACGAGGCTCATCCACCTACTCAGCATGGAGAACTCATTTGGAGAAGGAGCAAGCACAAATCCATGGAAAATGCAAATGATAATGAGATGGATGACATGCATGGTAGCATGTGATAAGGAACATTTATTCTTTGAATAGGCTCAACCTAGATTTCTTGGGGATACTATTATATTACACTACATTTCAGTCATATGTGAAGAAGCACAGAGTTATTTTATCTGATGTGAGTGCGCTGCATGAATCACAGACATGGAGGGTAAATTTCTACATCAAAAAAGTCACTATGTACAAGTCATGTGTGAGTGGAGCTCGACATTTTCTTTAACCAGGCCCCATTTTCAATACTAAAAATGTTGTAAGGATGTCATTTAGAAATGAGAGGAATTAACCGTTGAATGAAGGGGACAGAAAACCAAGTAGCTGATGAACTCTCAATAACAATGAAACTGCCTAGGACAGAGAAGAAGTGGAAAAGGATGTGAATATAGGACGAGCTGCTCAATTTGAGCTGGCACTAAAGAATAATGGTGAAGAAAAGATGTAGAAATAATGGAAAATTAAGTCATCATACTGATTGGATATAAGTTGATAGAACAACAACAATATATTTATTTTTTACACATTTTACAAATACGGATCCCTTAACATCCCAAAAGAGACTTTCAATATGAGAAACAATCTGGACAGAATCAGTTACTGTTAAAGGTGCAATTTGTGATCCAAATGTAAACAAAACAAGAGCCCTGCATGTTTATCCCTGCCAAATTAACTGAGCTCTGTCAGTATGCCTATATCTATTGATTGATTAATTGATGGATTGATTGATTCTGTGAGGTTTGTTTACTTCAACAATGTTCGTCAAAACAGCTAAACCATTTTTAATTATGATAATTTAAGGTAAGCAGTGTTTTCAAATTCAAGCAATACATCTATAAACACAGCATTAACATATTATCACCTTCGTAATGAAGTGGATATGATGAATGTGTTAAAGGACCAGTGTGCAGGATTTTGAAGCATCTATCGGTGAGGTTGCAGATTGCCACCAACTGAATAACCTTCGCCTCACCATTTCCTTTCAAGCGTGTAGGAGAAACTATGCTGGCCGCAAAATCAATGAGTTGCCTATCTAGACATCCAACAGACACAACAACGCGGTACTGGACCAATCAGCGTCCTCTGAGGAAGCACTGGCAACTGCAGGGGTGGACGCATAGGGGTTTAGAGTAGATGCTGCTAGCATCAGTTCAGAACTTGTGTATTTTTACATTTAAGTATTTTTTCATCGAAAGAAGAGCAAAGAACGGCACTGAAGGCTTTTCTTGATGGAAAATATGTTCTTACTCTTCTCCCGATTTGCTTCAGTAAGAATTTGACCGCATTATACGGTTCGCTCAGTGATTGACAGATAGTTCACCCAATCACCTGTCGAGTATTTTTTTTCAAAGTGCCCATTTCTAAACGACAACTTCCCGATTCTGTGTAACAAACCATCTGGCCCATCAGGTCAGCTCTCAACCTATTTCTGAAGAACATTTCCAGCTCTTCAGCTGCTAAATGCTCCACTACATTCACCCGCTTCGTCTGGGTGCTGTCTGGTGATGAGTAGGTAGTGTATAGTGGGTTTATCTGACCGTTTTTGATGCCTGCTGTGACTTGAAATGAAGCTAATTCAAAAGGAGAACCAAAACATTCAAGTTGTGGCTAGAACCAACACAATGAGCTGAAAGATGCTAAAAAGGTCCATGGAGCTGCAGAGGAACTGCAGAGTTGGGTTGTAATTCTCTGAGTCTTCCACTATGAGCAACCCATTTTACGTTACTCAAAATCATTTGATTCTGTGTTGATATAAAAATATTGATTAGTACAGCTTTAAGTGAAACTCCAAAATTACAAATATGATTATACCTTTAAGTTGTATTGTCAAAAAATACTGAAGTGAAATAAAAAACAATTGTGTGCACAAGGTAGATTGATAGATATATACATTATTTTCAGTTACAAGGCCACAACAATGGGTAAACGACTTTAGGTTACAGGGATCGCTGCAATTGTAATGCTGGCTATGTGCCTAGGGACTTAATATCGATATGCAAATGTTTCAGAAGTCTTTCCCTAGTACTGACTTGTGCACAATCCATGTCTTTGTAGCCTTAATCCTTATTTATCCTGTCTCCTCTACTTTACCCACATCTCCCCTTGATTATCAAAGTGGATTTAAGGTTAAAGCAAAAAGGGATCCTCCTGGATTCACCTGGTCAGTCTGTTCTATACTAAGAACTGTCGCTGTTAGTAGTTGGCACTGTCAGTGTATGAGGTCATGATCAAACAGCCAGGGTCTTATACTTAAGGCAAGTTGTGGTTGTTTTAGGATCAGCTACGGACAGCTGTTTTGTGAGAAGGTGTGCGGGAATATAAAAGGAGAGGCTTTAATTTTCACATTGAAGTTATGTTGTGCTTTATGTGATCCAGTCTTTTGTTTTGTAATTTCAAGTCCAAGCCTTTATGTTCAAGGTGTTATTACTTTTCATAACTTCCAAGGTTTGTTGATCCCTCTGCGTTTGTGTGTGAAGTGGTGGAGGTGTGAATTTTAAAAAGCTTTTGTTTTTGTTTTTGTGCAAATGCAAAAATGTGTGTAACTACTGTCTGTTTACATTTCATTACTTACATGTTCAAATGGCTTAGTGTCAAACTGCTGTGTTAATGATCTCAAAACTAATTGTACAATACTTTCAGGACAAGTAAACTCTGAGGACTTGACTGCGTCTTGTTATGTGTTAACATGGTTGTGAATCTGTGACTGGGGAATTTTATTTTCCTCCAAAAACACTGCAGAAAAATAGGAACATCACAGTATTACTGCCTAGATCTTTGGATGTCATAAAGGTGGCAGTGCTAAAGCTAAAGGTATAAATCATTCCTCTTCTTCACTGTTTCCAACCTTCTTATTGATAATTGCCTTCTAATTATGAACTGAAGTAACTACATCCACCTATTCTGTTAATAACTATGTGCATTTGGATTCAATATGACATTAGTATAGAGGTGGCTACCTGAGAGGAACTCAGTGGTATTCTTCCTCCAGCCAATGATGATCTAATGCTGCTGTGACTGTGTCACAACAATCAAATCAGTGAAAATGAAAACACGGTAAGCTGAAAGCACATCTTGACACTGAGTCAAGTACAGCATAAACACGGCGCAGGTGTCTGTAAAGCAGCATTACCATCACTATATGCATCTGTCATATTTAATGTAACCTGATCATCATCCACATCAATAGCACATGCTGCTACTGCCACGATCCACTTATTGTTTAACAGCCATGATTCAGCGGTTATGAACAAAAGTCACTCTGGCACATTGAAAATAGTTTCCTCTTGACTAATCCTGAGCTTCAGTACTATAATACTGAGCTTCATTTTGATGAAGGGTGTAAGGGTAGACATTACCCTAACAATGGTGATGATAATCTTCACGCACTAGTGGCGGTTCATGTACTTATCCATATCTATTCCTCTTCCTCTGGCATCTCTTTCTTTACACTGTTTAAACAGCTGTTCAGTTTTGTTCAGGTTCTGTCCACAATTTGGGTCTTTTTGACCAAAGAACATTGTACAAGGCTACATGTAGGTGAACAGTAAGAAGCTCAGGTGTCACCAGTTACTCGGCATATGTAATACGGCGTATATCATGTCCACACAAGACAGTTGTAGTATTGCAAGGTTGGTCATGTGAGGGTTTATGAATACTGTGCATTAACAGTACAGCACTATATCCACTAAATCTCTGTTTAATTACCTTGAACAGCAGACTTTGGCTGACATGAGGCTTCCATTTTTGTATGTTTTTTTTATTTTTGCCTGATTTCAGACCTCTGAAACACCACCCACATCTCTGATTTGTCCAAAGATTAGGTCTGATGGTGTCGCCATTAATGGCTGTTTTTGCAAATTGGTGAAGCAGTCGACTGAGGGAGTGAGTCCTCTTCATTAAAGTCTGCCATGTTGAACCGCCATGTTTCTACAGCAGCCCAGAACAAACAAACCAAACGCTGGCCCTGGGGCCTTTCACATGTTATAATGATTTGGTGGCAACTGTAGTCTCTTCTGCACTCTAGATGCCACAAAATCTTACACACTGGTCCTTTTTAAATAGAGCTATTATAGGACATTACACTTATTACTGTGGATATATTTTTAATTAGTCTGATTTTCAAGTGATAAGTATAAGTGGTGGTTGCACTTGTCGTATTTGGTGGTATTTCTTTTCTTTTATCATGAAAAGCAGGTGAGGTTAGTCTAAATATATTACAAGGCAATTTATACTAAATTAATGACTGATGGCCATAGTTCTCAATCTGAGAGCAGCAGTGAGAAAGAATTACTCCTTGACATAGAAGCCTACTTTACCATTATATTATGTCCAAGCCACTGAACATAATTCCTGTCATTATTCGTCCTTCCTGTTGTAAAATTTCTAGCCTGGAAAATGTCTAAGCTTTCTGCCTGAATTCATTTCCGATCCTGTTTGTCCCTGACCGGAGCTGATTGTCTCTTGCTAACACTCTGTACTGGAATGTTCTTTAATGTTCCGCTTGCATTCTTCCATTTCGTTCGTCTGAATCTCTCCCAATATGTTTTGATTTTCTACATCCAGCCACAGCCATGAACGCTCCACTGAGTTTCCAAGTGCCGGGGAATGGCACCCCTCTTGCTAATGAATACGCCTTCATGGGTGCGTGTTGTGCTGGAGACCGGTTGAATGGTTAGATGCATATGTCTCAGGCAGCCTCAGATACTCTAATGCGCGCGCACGCGCACACACACACACACACACACACACACACACACACACACACGCACACACGCACACACCCACACACACACACACACACACACACACACACACACAAATATGCACAGTTAGTATCCTTTTAGGAGGGACATACTAACTAATGAAGGCCCTTTCTTTTAATGGCAAGTCAATGAGCCATTCAAGCTTAAGTCTGTGAGAGATTCATGAGTGTGAGTTTGTGTGTGTGTGTCTGCTGTCAATGAAAGTTATGGTAACAGACAGTTGCCCAGCGCTAAGTGTAAGCACTATGAATGAAATGTTTATTGTGATTAACATGCAGTACAGTACTGTAAAGTCACAGTCCATCTAATGCACTAACCAGGCATCACCTGTCTTTTAATAGACCCAAACACAAACAGCTTATCATACGCCCCACCAATAGATTACTGTATTAGTATGACTGCTGTTTGTGAAATAAAACTATAACACTTGTAAACACAGAAAAACTATTTTGAAAAAACAGAGAAAACTGCCACAAAGAGAGCTGGACTGTAGAGATCGTCGGACTCTTCGAGGTGCTCCTGAACCAGACTGACAAAGGGAAAGCTGATGGGGGCTCAGGGGAAGCCTTGTCCATTTTTCACTGAAGGTCACTTGGTTAGTTAAAACGTTTTGCAGTGGCGAGGTGCCTGGAGTGGATTCACCACGAGTTGGTGAAGGCTCTGGACATTCTGGGGCTTGTCCTCATGTTGTGTTTTGAGGTGGGCCTGTGGACCAGCACACTGGGGTAATGGTTCCCATTTTTAAGACAGGGAAGAGGCCCCTCACATTGCTCAGCCTCTCTGGGAAAACGTTACGGTGCTGGAAAGGAGACTTGTCCAACCTTGGATTCACAAAGAGCAATACGGATTCTGTCCTGGACAGTGGGCAGTGTTTACCCCTACAGAGATTGTTGCCAAAAGATTGCAAAAATAGTTGCACTTGAGAATAAAATCACACTGTTTCCAAGTAACCTACCTGAGGGTAAACATATTCAAGGTCTGCATCTTCACAACTAGAAACAAGGAAGTGAGTTTGGTGACATATGGCTCAACATTTTGTGTAGGCAACTACAATGATAGGTCAAATTTGCTGGAAGGTTGCGGTGGTTGGGCCAAATTGCAAGGTCGCTCAGAATTTACTGGGATTGGTTGAATTTGTGTTCATTATTGCGAATGCAGCTTCCTGGATGGACTGCATTGTGGGAGTACTGCAGGATCTGTCACTGGAGTCAGAGATGCCTTGTCACCTGTTAGTGATTGTATAGCCAGAATGTGACCAGATACATAAAACTAGATGTTGATTCATGACTAAAACTGTGTGTACCCACAGTTTAAACACAGTTTATAAAGCCACATGGACACCTGATTTGTTTTACAAATCTCAGTCATTGTTGAAATGAGTGCTTCATTTCTACTCCTACAATAATAATAAATAAATGCATGTAGAAACGTTCTTAAACACCCATTTGCATATCAATACTTGTGCCCACTCAATAAGAATGGCAAATGAGAAACATTGCAACTGATTGTGTTGCATCAGCGATGTTCCTCAACAGTATCAGAACATTATGCACAGCTATGGCTATTTATAGTGCAGATACTGCTAATTCATCACACCTGTATGTACATGTACATATATCATCATCCTGGTGATATCTGAGTCATCATTATTAAACCTCAGAAGGAAGATGAATCAATGATTTATCTATAAGAGTTCATATAAAAACAGACTTTATCATGAACAGGAAAATTATGGTGACTGTAAATGAAAAAGATAAAATTCATAACTTGTATCCACTCGTAGCCCCTCTCAGAGTGAGCCCTGCCTGTCACCCTTAATGCGGGCTACAACCTACTGTGCCATGATCAGTCTGGATCACAGCTTACAACCTCAATGACTGCCATGACACACAATTACAACCCATTCAATTTACCCTGCAACTATGGAAAAGACTGAGAGAGCACTAATGATATCCCCGGACACTCTAATTGACACTTTCAACTTTAACGCAGAAATTAAAACTACTGAATTGGCAAACTGGATAGGAGACACCGCAGCCCTGAGTACTGTATGGATTTTTTTTTCTGCCCCTGCAAAAGCTTCAGAGAACTGAGCTTCCCTGTCAGCTCAAATAAGCAAGACCCAAATGTGTATGTTCACTGAGTTGGCAGGCAGCTTGCACTCTTGGATGAAGTTAGCCGGGTTGACTGTGAAGCCATTCTGACTTATTAAAAAATGAAGCCTGGGACTGCATGCTTCATCCATCATGAAATAGCCACAAGTAAGATTGAAAAAAACCACAACAAAAGTTATCCTGTCTTCTAGCAAAGGTTTTCCATGAGAAATATCAACAGTCTGCAAACTAGTAGCTAAACCAACTTTAAAATAAAGGGTTAGGACACTTACCATGACAAGGTCATGGTAATTTATTTAGCAGAGAAAACAAAAAAATCCTGAAAAAGTCCAAAAGTGTTCCTGAGGCAGCTTTCTTTCTTAAGTATGTGTGATACAATTAGAGACTATGAGTGTCTAAGCTCTTTCAGAAGATACATTATCCCTCCACTTGTTATTTTGACCCTCACAGCTTTCCAAACTTCACACTGTGTTATCTCTTTTATCTTTATTCTGCACTTATTTTGGTCTAACATATGTGGTTTTCTGTATTATTTTGGCTTTGTCATTAAAAGGTTATAGCCCTGGCGACAAAGGGCACAATGATGTAACTATTTCAGAGTCATTGATGTTCAGTTGTTGATTGCTCAGCTTTGCCATCTGGTCAACTGACACTGACTGCCAAAGCAAACTTAATGGCAAAACAGTTTGTAGCCACAGAGGAATGTGTCATAAAAGGACAGACGTCCTGGCTTCACAGAAAATTAGCTACAATCGCTTACAGCAAACATAATAACTCGGTCACCGTATAAAGGAAACCATAAAGACAAAGGCTGTTTCAACAAATAGCTGTTGTATGGCGAACCATCTCCCAAATTATATTGCCAGTTGTTTATTGAATGTAGGAATATGAGTCATCTGTCCAACTTGAGACTAGTGCAATCAAAACAGCCAATTAACATGCTGTAAGATGGTGTGTGAATATGTGTGTGTGTGTGTGTGTGTGTGTGTGTGTGTGTGTGATGAATATTTGATGTGTGGAGTCTCACTACATGCTCCTCTCTCAGATCATGACATCATGTTGGGACCACAGATAATTTCTGCATAATACATGAGGTCACTGGCTCATCAAATCAGACTACGACTGATTTAAACCCTTGTCCTTGCTTCTTTTTCCCCTCTGCCTCTTGATTTTCCTCCGTTTTCTTTCTTCTATATTCATTTTTTTTTTAACTGTGCTGTACACTGGGGGAATTGTATGAAATATTAAATGGTTTAAATAAGTTGGTGACTTCTGGGGTGTGGGGAGGAAACAGTAGGTCTCATAAGTGTCCCATATAAAACATCTTCACCAGATTTTCATCATTCAAAAAAATTTCTCAACCTAAGATGTAATTCAAAAACTAACTAAATATAGTATTAAATACACGAGCTGATAATATCTCTGACACATATATATATATTTACGTTTATTTCCATATCTTCTGAAACTCTAAAACAGTGATGTGAATCCCAATGATAGCATCCTGGATTAGAAACTTTATGACCGAGCGGTAAACCAGTTGTTTTGACATTATTTCCCCCCATTTTGGAATTCTTCTGCTAATTAGGATGAGGCACATAACGCAGCATTTCTGAAAACCTCAAATTTCAGCCATTCGAAATGGTGTTTTTTTTTTTTTTTTTCATTAAAGCTAATCGCCTCCTTTGTGTGTTTAAACAAGTTTTATGACCCTAGAGCTGTGAAACATTAAAAGTGGGCTGTATAATTTGAAAACATTTATGAATGTCAATGAGGACAAAACACCCTTTCCCCGTCCCCGAACATGGAGTTTTTATTGATAGAAGAAGCACACTTGACATTAGTCGTGTTGTGGATTCAAGTCCAATTTATGCCCTCTTTCTACCCTCCATCCATCATACCGCTCTCAACTTTGAACTGCAAAAAACATGAAACTAGAAATTGCGTGGAGCCAAGTTGAACTAAGACACTTAAATGCAAAGTAGAAAGAAGCAGGGAATAATAATTATGTGTGTGTGTACGTGTGCGTATAAGTGTGTGGGGTTCAGACTGGTTGCACGGACCCCCAACAGTGAGGCAGAGAGGAGTTTTTCGAAGTCGTCCTCCCTCCTTCCTCTCCACATTCCACTCTCAACATGCAGGAATCAAGCTGTGCAACAGTGTGAGAAGGAGGGAAAGAGAAAAAGAGCAAGGAGTGAGAAAAAGAGCGAGAGACAGAGAGAGAAAGAGAAAGAGAGAAAGCATCAAACACTGTAATAACTGGCCCTAATTAAGACCAGAGGGAATATGGGAGTTATTAGCTGTCATAAGCAAGTTTATCAGACCCAGAGAGAGCAGATAGCAGTGTGTGTGTGTGTGTGTGTGTGTGAGGGAAAGTACTTGCCTGGCTGTGTTTATGCATACTTAGGTGGATGCACGTGTGTGAGAGAGACATGGAGATAGAAAAGAAATTACTGAGGTCTGTATTTAGCCTTGTTTGTGTATGTGCATGTATGTATGTATGTGTGTGTGTGTGTGTGTGTGTGTGTGTGTGTGTGTGTGTGTGTGTGCGCACATGCTTGTATGTGTGTGTGCGCAGTCATGCATGTGAGGTGTAATAGTCGAGCAGTAGTATTCCCTCCAAACACCCCAACCGTTATTAATATGTATGCTGCTGAGAGAGATACCCTCTCATCTCCTAGCTCATCAAAAAACACTCACAAACACATTATTATCAATCCCCATTAAACCGCCACTCTACACACACACACATGCACACACACACACACACACACACACACACACACACACACACACACATATGCACACACACAGAGCCATCTATCAGCAAACAAATAATAAGTGTTTAATGCAGTCTGAGACACTTTAGTTCATTTCCATAAAGGGAAAGCTCTTTAACTTTGGTGACTTATTGTTGTGTTGTTTTATTTCTGACGGTTTATCTTCTACCAACTGTGTGGGTTTTATGTGGGCGAGGGCACACACACACACACACACACACACACACACACACACACACATAGACAGACACACACACAGAGGGGTGGAACGTAATTAATTACAATTTTCTGAGTACTGTATTTTATTGCAGTTTTGAGGTGCTTGAAGTTTACTGTACATTTATCAGAAACCATATGATCACCCTGAAGTTGGACTTAAAATAAATAAATAATTACAACCAAGCAGTATTTAAAGTGGTTAAAACTTTGAGAGATGTTTATGTAAATGCATTAATAATAAGCACTTTTACATTCATGTATATAAATATTGAGTAGTACAGATTTTTTAGCAACATTTTGAATGCTGGACTTTGACTTGTAGTGGAGTACATAATTACAGAAGATAGTTCTTCTAACAGTGTATGCATAAACATACTGCATGCAAGCCAGCCTTTTTATGTCTTTTCTGTGATTTGACATGTTTTTACCCAGCTGGTTAGGTTGTCAGATGCATTTCGTCTGGAAAGTGTGAGTGATTTTGAGTGACAGGAAGGATTTCCGTAACCATACTTTAGTGAGCAAGACTGAGCAATATAACATAATCTACACTCCCTCAACATATCCAACATATCAGTGCCTGTCATTTCACTTTGCTACACTTGTATTGTAAGTGGGCTTTTTGTGACTGCCTGTATTTATTAAAAAATGGTTTCTTCACAGCCTGTTCCATACAGTTTGCAAACACGAGTTAGCTCTAAGAGTACTCTGCTATTTAACTTGAAATACAGCATGTTGGTTCACTGCTTTAAAGCCCCAGTGGAAATAAAGGTAGTCTCTATTGAAGTTCACCAAACCCCAAATAAACTCCAATAATTGAGAGGGCAGGAGTCATGTCTGCATCATATTGCTGTCAGCTGCGTTCACAGGTCAGATAAGCACAGAAGAAATATAAGAACTAAGGATACATTCACACAAGGGTACACTGATATTTTTATTTTAATTTTTATGCAAATTAACACAGGCACACTTAAGACTGTACCTGCATCCCATGCTGTTTTCTTTCTTTTCTCTGTTTTTGTCTCTCTTTATTGTTAATTTTCCTCTCATTGGAGCCAATTTCCCCGTATTGCTTTTTTTAAGCCTCACAGGGGGTTTGAACAAGCTCACAAAGGCAGTGCAATTATGCAGAAATTTGTCTACGTGGATAAATGTCCGCTTTTTTTTTTTCTACATCACACCTACATTTTCTCTCTTCATTTTACATGCCACAGTGAACTCACATTCCTCTATTTTTTGTGCTGTTTTTTCCCCTTTAATTCAGTTAATGTATTTTTTATCCTCTGATCCTTTTTTTTTTTTTTGCATTTTCCCAACTCTTTCGTCTCTCTTGGCCCACATTCACATCTTTCTGCTCTCTATCTCTCTGCTTCTCTCTTGACCATGCATTCCATTATAGAGCAGCCTCCATCGATTTGCTCTCTGGCTGAAGTGCTATTGATTACAATACATGCTCCAGTGCTACTGTGCTACCACTGTGCAAAAATTGTACATATAAAGACACGCACATGAGCACACACTGATCTCTCAAACAATCTCTCCTCTACTATCTCTAATATCCACTTCAAAACATTTGGCAACACACTAAATCCCTTCTTTATCTTTTCCTCTTCTCCATTGACACCGCATCTCTGTATTCATCCGCATATTGATTGGTTCCACATTACCAAAAGACACACGTCTCTGTGTGCAATTCCTCAACCAGTGTTTTGGAACCGATTGTTTGAGAGTGAGTGAGCTGGAAGGAACTGAGAGTTTTTTTTCCCTGGAAGTAAGGCCTTAGAACAAACCTTGAAGATGTGTAATCACATGAGTTTTTGTATGTGTGTTTAGAAGAGAAGCAATATGTTCAGAGCCTCTCATCTAGCGAGCCATGAATTTATGTATTTATGCTAACGTGCTGAGTGCAAGTGCTTTTTAATGAGAGAGAGAGAGAGAGAGAGAGAGAGAGAGAGAGTGATTGAGAGAGGATGGGACCTGATGAGGCAGGAAATGTCCAAGCCCTCGTGTCGCTGGAAGTGACGTATTCACATGCTATGAAGCACAAGAGTGAATTTACCGATGTGGAAAACCGCTGACAGGCTCACTGCCACTTGGACAAATCCATACATCTGCACTTGTAAGTGCTTTTCAACAACATCTCTCACACACACACACAAACACCCTCTTCTTCCGTTTTCATATGTTCATTATACATGTTAACCTTTCTATTAGTTTGTTATGGTACCCTTCCTGTTGAAATGCTAAACCTTATGTGTAATAAACTCTCTTAAATAATATCTAGAGCGTATATGAAAAGTACGGATGTCCCAATCAAGTTTTTTTTATCCCCCGATCTGAGTATGTGTCGATATGAAGTCTAATCCGATATTTGTATTTTTCTTAGATATTACAGTGCGTAGTGCACACTTCAGGTACATTAAAGTTATTAACATCAATCCAGTGTATATCCTTGATCATTAAATAGCTCTGCATTGCATTAAGTATAAAATAACAAACTGTCTGTAATCTTTTTGGTGTTCGTGTTGAGTGAGTGTTCTACTGGGTTGCCTGTGCCCCTCCTGCAGTGAAACTCCGCAACCGATGGGACATAAAACAAAAGATCACATTGGGTCAATAAAGCTGAATATAGCCGAAACCGATCAGATAAAAAATGCCTTGATCGGCACAGATATCGATCGCAATGAAAAGTGAAATTGTTAAGCCATCTATACAGTTTTTATTTTGTATTCATCCAAATTGCTTGTTTTATACAAACTTCCTGCAGTATTATTGCGTTTACTATTTGAGTTCATTGCACAATGTATATCTTGTTCTGTACTGTTATTGCATTAACATATACATACAATATGTCACTTTGGCAGTGGTCATCAGTTTACACAATGATTGAAAAGGGGTCCCTTAAGAAAAAAAGGAAAGGGAACCACTGTTATAGACCATCTCGTCTTGATCACTTTCTAAAAGCTTATTAGCTTCACATCATAGATTATTTTCCATCGGGGCACATAGAGCTCATCCATAATCAACGAGCCAGCCTGCCTATCAGACACTTGGGCTATATTCATCTTTATGTCAATGTCCTGATCAAAGATCTCTTTCTGCACGTCACATGGGATATTCTGTGTTTGTGTTTGCGATAAATCCATTCAAACCAAAATAAAAGTATGTATGTATTCCAGGAACCTGTAGTAAAGCAATGTAAGTGTGCCAACACTGAAAACATACACCCATCTCTGTCTGTCTGTCTGTATTTGTGTGTGTGTGTGTGTGTGTGTGTGTGTGTGTGTGTGTGTGTGTGTGTGTGTGTGTGTGTGTGTGTGTGTGTGTGTGTACTGTATGTGTGTGTGTGTCTGACTGTCTGTATGTGTGTTTGCTTGTGAGCAAATATGGACAGTAGAAGCTCCTCTGGCAGAGCAAATCCGTTCCACAAATGAGCAACAGTTTGCACAGTTATGAGACTGGAGTCGATGGTACAAATGCGACCTTTGAATAAACTGTTTGAACTTATTGTCCCGTTAGTTGCTGAGCTAAGCGAACAAGTTACATATTCAGTGACTGACTGACCGTTTGCAGAGCCTTTTCTGCCAAACCTAATATATGCTATAAATGGTCAATTCCTTGACGTGTGTCTATGACTGCTGCTTTTATGGTTTGCTTATGTCTTAATGACAGACAAAACTACAGCTAAAATACTTAACCAAATGAGCAACTTTAAATCTTAGCTTGCAGAACAGCCTGAATTAATGAAATGCAGAAGCTCCCATTTGATATGTGAGGGCAGATTTACTCAGTTCGCTGTTGGCACATAAAATGTGCACAACTAACTGCTCTGAGGTAAAGTATGCTGAATAATTGTTCCCCAACAAAGAAGAGATGTTAGTCAGTTAGGTAATTTCTCTATTATTGCCTGCTATGCAATTGGGATCCCCAACCCACATAACAATAGGTGATCAATAACAAGTGAATGAGCTGCAACCTCTAATGTGGCTAACAATATAAAATCTATCAAATAATAATGTGGAGGGCAGTATGACAGTGAAATGATCAGTAAGAGAAGATTAGTAGGCACGCAGGAAAGGCAGGCTCTATCACCACACTTGGCTCTGATATTCATATCTCAGGGACGATGCTGGAAAGAAATGCCGCATTGAATATGTGAGCTGTGGGTGCAACTATCAGATATGAAAGGAGCAGGAATGACGTAGAAGCAGGGTATCAGCCTTCTTTTAGATTATTTTTTGGGCGGTTTTTGCCTTTATTGGATAGGGACCGTGACGAGGCAGACAGGAAATGGGGTAGAGAGAGGGAATGACTTGCAACAAAGGTTGCGACTGTGCGGCCAAGCAGCATTACCCTACCAAGGCGTTCCATTTAGTGCATTTTTAATGTTTGTACTACATAAGACATCTAATGTATTAGATATACAGTGTTTAAGTAGGGAAGGGGAGCTGAGAATATTTTCTGTTAGCAAGTGCTTTATGGCGCTGTGTGCTGTTCAGACCTGAGAATTGACTGAATAGCTGTTGAAACCTACATATAAGATTTAGTGTCTGTAAATATGACACAGAAAATGGCTGGATATTGAAATACAGAATAATACCAAAAACTGAATGTGGCTGCCTTTTACAGACATTTCCACCGAAGCTGGGTCACTGCAGGTCAATCGTAATGAATATTGTTCTTGTTCTCTTTATTTGTACTGATACAACTGATCGGCACACAGAAAGACAAACTGCAAATATGTGCAAGTCAGATTTGAAAAAAATGAACCTGAAATGAATGTTTTAAAAAAAAAAAAAAAAAAAGCCATCACATCAAATCAAGATGACAACCGGAGACTTAACTGAATTGGATTACAGAAATTAAAAACACAGGAAGGTCACTCACTACAATGGCTGCCACTGGCTGTCTTTCTCAAATCTAATTGTGCCATTTCACTGCTTTCGTTTGTGCCAAATTTGCTTTCGTTTAGCTTTTTTTCCCTTTTGCTTAAGTTTGGCAGGAAACATTTGTGCCTTTCAAGTTGAATTATAGTGTCCACAAAAGCCGTGCAACCCCTCACTGCCTGCAACAGCCTGCACGCCCCATCACACACACATTCAAACACATACATGCCCCCTGTACACACACGCACACAGACGACATACACACTTATTGCAGGGCAATCAATAGCAGTGGTGATGGATGCTGCATGCTGATGTACGCGCTGCCCTCTGACCTGTAATTGAATGTGCAGGGTTCACACACTTTATCATTATAGGGCCATTCCCTCCACAGGTCATCGGCTGCTAAATGGTTGATAAGCCAGCGCACTCTGCGTCTGCTGCTCATATGTCTGCTGTCAAAGCAATGGGCTTTGCTGACTGATTTCCACAGAGTGTGAGAAAGCAAGAGTTAGTGCAGGAGGTTTCAACTAAGAGTGGGTGCGTCTGAAAGTCTGTGTGTGTAGTGTGTGTGTGTGTGTGTGTGTGTGTGTGTGTGTGTGTGTGTGTGTGTGTGTGTGTGTGTGTGTGTGTGTGTGTGTGTGTGTGTGAGTGAGAATCGATTCCTAATGCCTTTCTACGCCTGTCATTTCTCATCGGAGAAGACTCTGATGGCTCTGGAAACAAACGAGTTGGAATATCGCATCAGGATCACTATCAGCCTCTTGCCCGGTCCATGAACCATTCAATGGCCTCTAAGTTTTAACACCCAACATCATTGCAGGCATTTAACCCTTTGTTAAGACATGTTCTGGCTCATCAACTGTTTTTAACTTCAGTTTTGTCATACGTTAGTTCAAAATGATTTTGTACCGTATGCTATAGAGCACAGCTGAAACTGTATCATCCTCTGGAAACTTCACAGAGACCTATACAATAAATGTATTCAGTGTGGGGTGCAATTCATAAACAGAAACACACAGTGGAATTGAAATCATTAAAGTCCAATTTTCATGTTCACAGACACATTTCCTGCTTTGGTTGAGGAATCCCATTCAGGAAACTCACGAAGCTGCAATAACTTTCGTAATTGGTAATGAGTCCCCCATATTAGAAGCATTTCAAGTAATCATTTCAAAATCACTCAGCAGGAAGATCAGATAATGCAAACAGTAGGTGCAATATAAACAGGTAAATTGAAAAGGAAATTAGAAACCAAAGAAAGAAATATATGTTCACAAACTGAGTTTTTCTTACATTTGCATCAGCAGTTGAATGTTTTTTTTTTTTTTAGATTATTGGAGTGGAGCTTTATCGTCAACTTTTCCGTCCGAGGCATCCAACATTTCTCAGCTTAAAGCCACGCATCCATAGTGATGTGGCACAACACTGATCAGGTACATTGTCAATTTCTTTACTTGTTATTGGAGTTGGGTTGATATTGTAGTTGTAAGTTTCGCTATTTTTTTTGTCATACCTGCTAACTATAAGCATGTTTGCGTTGGCATTCTGAGCATTTTAGCATACTAATGTTTGTATTTGGGTCGTTGCCACTACCATGGCTGTAGACTGTCTTCTTCTGTTTATATCACAGCCATCCCTACTGGATGTTAACACACTTTGTTTGCCAACCCTAAGACCTCCTTTCAGCAAGTTCATACCTGATATCGTTCAAGACAGAACTCCTTTTCAGAACTGCTGCATCTTCAGACAATGTAAAAAAAAATAAAAAATGCTGAACTCAGCTGTTAATCACCATCTCTTTTAGGTTTGTCTTAATCTGCCAGGGGTGTCATTATCTTTTCAGTAAATCACACTTGTGATTTCCGCACTTTCCTCTCTTGGCTAAGCCCCTAAATTGATGCAAGTTCATAAACTGGAATGTGTCCTCAGACGTCAAGAAATAGTATTACTTAATATATAATTATCAATCAGATGTTCTCTCTGTTTTTTTTAAATATAGCAAGCTCCAGTATAGAGTCCCACGATGAAACAAAATGTATGAAATTTACATCTAAAGCCAACTCCCTGATGTATTCATATACCCTCAATCACATTGCATGTTTTGGTTTGTCTGCAGTGCTGGCTGGCTTGGTTTTAGGGATAATCTGAAAATACACAGATAATAGATACTACAGTTAATTTAAAAAAAATGTTTAGCCTTATTTGAACAGCTGCTACAGGTGTGTGTATGTGTGTATATATATAGAATAATTACAGTTGGAATAATGTAACATGAACACTGTTTCTCAAAAGACATATTAGTAGACTTTTACACCTTTCAGCACGTTCAAAGAGAATTTTACAAAGAGGTTTCTGATTTGGATTGGACCTGATGTGCTTGGCAAAATAATTAAACTTGAAGGAGATGGTATCCTTAATGCATTATTCTGGAAAAACATTAAATATCACTCAAGCTCAGTTTTCAATGAAGCTGTGCATCCTTGGTTTTATATTTACAGGGGAAACAGCCAATTGCACGGAAGATAATATGTGTGGTCTTTTCCTCCGTGTGTGTTTGTTTGTGTTTGTGTATGGGTTAGTCTAAATGTTGTTCTGCCCTGGGTAGCGGCCTTCGCTACGTTGTGTTATTTCAGGATCCACTTTCTACACACATACACACACGCAGGATTTAGCAGGACATTTGGAGGAGAGTAAACAGAGAATATTTCATCAGCTGTGTGAGCTGGCAATATTTGGGCCTGCGGTAACAGCATTACAGTCTATTTGTTTGAGGTAGTGAGTCTGTGTGTGTGTGTGTGTGTGTGTGTGTGTGTGTGTGTGTGTGTGTGTGTGTGTGTGTCTGTGCATCAGCAGTGCCAGAGCCTGTGGTGGTGTGGGATGCAAGCTCACCTGAGTTGGTTTGTTTGGAATAATTTGCCTGCATACAGCATCACAGATGCTGAAAAATACACAGTGGGTGCAAGAAAAATAGCCATGTAGGAACACCTGCTCTCCATGAAGTAGACTGGCCAAGTGAATTCAGGAGTGTAGTGAAAGGTGATGTGTAGATGAGCAGAGACTTCTAGCCTTGACGTAATTAACTGCAATGCAAAAAGGAATGAGATACCACTTTACCACCAAGACCTCCTCTGGCAGGCTATTCTGTACTGCTAACATGTAAATGCATTAACACTGACTTACTGACTCCTATTTTTTAACTGTAGACATTATATCCGTCTGTCACCAAAGCCGAGCAGAGGTTGCATTTAAACATACTATTTTTAGGCACCAACGTTGGGCAGTAACCATACACTGTATAAAACAGTAACGTAGCGTCTGTGACGTCACAGAAGTTTCTGAAGCGCCCAGTGTGGTCGGCTCTGGTCGTCGCCATCTTGGCAGTGCCTGACTTTGCCGGCTCCTGGCTAATCCAAAAATGGGAAATGACTCGTTTTTGAGGAACTTGCCTCAGTTTTTTAGTTTTGGGTTCATAAACATGTTGCTACAGTAATGTTAATACATTTTTTGATTAGAATTTGAAAATCATTAATTACATTACATTTATAAATCCTTGTTTGCTGTCTTACTGGGAGGTTGACGGAGGAGTGATATCACTTTAGTCTCTGTGTTCAGTGGTTCAGTGCTTCAGACTGGTCGAGTGGGCTTCGATGTGTTAGCTTGGCGTAAGGGCTGAAAGTGAGGGGGGGCCGTTGGTTACATGTTATATATTCAAACCTGACTTGGTGACGTGAGCCACAGTAAAGCCAACATTTAGGAATCCCCTGGTTTTGTTCAGAGTTTGACTCTGTGGCTTTAATGTGGCTTCACTAAAAGAGTGAGACTTCTGTAGGGAAAGTGTAACAATAATGGTGCTATAACACCATTAGGCCAATCCATGAGCAGGAACAAGGCTGTAGACATTGCATACATGTAGTTCCCTTATTATACTTCTGTATTTCTCTATACAGCAGACACCGATGCTCACAGTTTAACCTACCCAATAGGCGATGTTGTGTGTAGACATCCCATTAAAAATGGACAGTTGGTTTAAGTTTTAAATGACATCTCTTCTGAGAAACACTTCCTTTGTATTCATCCTTTGACTGCATCAACTGCTGTGCTGTCCCTTCCCTCACCCTCATGTTACACCTTGTACTCTCCCTCATTCCTGTTCGTAATTAGGTCCCCTGACACTTTCCTCACTGTCCAGCTGTGAGGGTGTGTGTGTGTATCCTTGTGCTGGTGACGCTGATGAGGAACACATACTCCATTTATCATATCAGAGGTATGTGTCCCTGTTGAATTGAGAGTTTAAGTGTGTTTGTGTCTTCTTTTGTGTCTGTGTGTGTGTGTGTGTGTGTGTGTGTGTGTGTGTGTGTGTGTGTGTGTGTGTGTGTGTGTGTGTGTAGAGTATTTTGGAGCATAGCTCTGCGTACTGCACAGTAATTTGGCCTGTGTGCATGTGGGTGTGTTTGTGTGTGCGTGGGTGTGTGTGGGGGGGGTATGTGCATGTATCTTATGGGCATGTGTTTGAGACTCAGGCAGTAAGAGACTGCAAAGAGAGAGTTGAAGGACAGTCCATGCTCTTGAAAAAAATACCCCTGTATCATAAACCAATACGTAGCTTCCTTTTCTCAAATGTGTCATGTGTAGCTTAATCCCCAGCCTGTGGGGGGCAGTGCGACCCCAATAATTCTGATGTCACCTGAGGATTATGAACAGATTCAAATTAGATAGTACAAAAATATGTGGGTTAGAACTGTATAGAATCCTTAACACTGAATGTTGCTCAAACAAAAGTCTGCAGTCATAGATTTTTTTGGTTACCATTTATTTGACTACCTCATCCAACATCAGATACAGGTATGTGATCTTTCACTTAGATAGGACTGAGATGGGGGACACACTATTTAAGTGTCACTTTGTTCCAGTTGAAGTTGAAGGACAGAAAGTCCTGAGCTGGTTAGGGCAGCTCAATCTCACTGTTTATCCTCTCTGTCTTGCCTTACATTGACAATGTCTATGATGATAAGTTGATTTATGGGTGACATAGTATTGCCACCACATTTTATCAGTGCCATATATCAGGAGCCATGCTTTCAACAAGGAGACTCTTCAAAGTTGGTCGATTTTTAAGGATCAAGTTCTCTCTTCCTCTTCACACAAGTGATATGTCTGCCAGCACAGGTTGTGCCTTTTGAGTTGACAGTGTATGTGGTACACTATTGTTACCATGGCATATGAAACTGCCTTTGACAAAATAAATCTTGACTCTTGTCTAGTGCTTTTATGATGTGAAGTGATCACTCTGCAGTGGTAACTTAGCTCTACTTCATACTAGTATATCAGCTTTATAAAACATCCTTTCTTATATTTTAACCTGTCAGCTGTTCATATGTTGCGGTTGAGCGCAGGCTACAAACATGGCCACTTCTCTTCCAATGCATCTCTGACTCACAGAAAGCACAAAAGGCAATCAACTAAACCAGATCTAAAAATCTCTTGATGTACTTAAGAATAAAGGATGCCTGAGGTCAACCATAGACTGACCTGCTCCCCCTCATCAGGATCAAGCCTTAAGAAGGCTGCTCTAGGCGGGTCTTTGCTCTTGTTGTGCTCTTAACCTGTGACAGCACTCGCTAACAGTTGGGGGTATGCCCTGAGGATGCAAATCACTGCATTCACTCTCCACGGTGGACTTGTCAGGTGCTAGAGAAAACAATGGTGTCCTGCCTCAAGGCAAACAGATCCACCTCCACTTTTTTGAACTGAGTCAAGATTTGACTCGCCTAGGCTGGATACTCCATGTCTGCTGGCAGCCTCCCTCTGGACGTAGAGTCAGGTCCTGTTCTTTGTTGGCTCAGAATGTCAATCACTTGCTTTGGGCGCAGAGACTCTTCATGCCACCATATTTTTTCTGCAGCCCAGTGGCATGGGTCAAAAGGTGCTTCTTTTTATAAGAAGTCACTGCTTCACACAAGGTATCGCAGGTCCAGCAGCATTAAGTATCCTGGTTCCTTATAACCACCAGGAGGTTCTGCCTCACCAGCAAGGAGGACAGGACAGAAGAAGCAGAGGAAGCTGACAGAGTTAAATAAATTATAAAGTCTCCTGGTCCCTGCCCAGCAACATGTCTTCCTCATCATCATCATCAGAGGAAGTGAGAAGCAGTGAGCCTTGACTGTTGGCAGCCGCAATGATCAAGCCTTTGCGAGAAGGGCAGAGTCTGACGGAGTCTCAAGGTAAAGCTCTCACTGTTTTTCTGTTTCTTTTCTGAAGAAAAATGGATGAAGTGTAGGATTAGCACAGCCCATACAGGATCTGTACCGATAGAGATAAATGGGCTCATACTGATTGACTGGGTATGTAAATAAAAATGTCATTGTTTGGAGGTTAAAAGTTGAGTGATCAAGACATAACAGCTCTGCTAGAGAGCAAAGCCTGCGTAAATGTATAGCACAAATTGTATTTTGAAGATATGAGGCTTTTACTGACCAGACAATAAACAGGGACAAAGGCGATGAAAACCAAGTAGAGGAAGAAATCACTTCACAGTACTTTGATATGCCCCCATATTATCCTTAGTGCCCCATGGGGGAGAACCTTTGTGATTGCTCCATTGCTCTTTTAAATCCCCTCGATTACTGTGTCTGCATTTCAAATGCCCCTCTACAAAGTACACTACTTCTGCAAGCCCTAAAGCCTTAGGGCTAGAACTATTGCACACTAACTGGGGATTATAGGCTTGTATTTGCCATTTTCTCCTTGTTATTGGTCTTCAGTGAATGGCTCCGTTTCCCATGTATGGGAGCTCTCTGACTGTACAGGACTGAGCAGAAATATCTCTATGCATGGTGATGCATTGGGCAGCATGCTGAATTATTGATCGGTTCCCATAGATGATGATGATGATGAGACTTTGTAGTGTGCTGGGTTAGCTCTGGGGCAGGCGCTTTGATTAACTTCTCCTGCTGAGAGAGAGAAACAGACAAAGAGAGGGAGATATGGCCATAGATGAAGTCTAATACATTTATCAGTGGACAACAACTCTCAAAAACATCTAGACAGAGAGAGGGTTGAGAAACGGAAAATCAAAAAGATAGTAGTAAGGGGAGCATGTAGAGATGCTAAAAAGAATGAAAGGGGCTGGTAAAAGAATAAAGAGGAAGGAATAAAGGAAAAAATATGAAGCATAAAAATGGGAAAACCCCACTGTCAGGACAGTAAATGTTTTACAGTCTATGGGAATCTACTCTGGGCGTTAAGCCCAGCAGTGCCTGGACTGACTAGAGGGCTGAGTCAATTTTTTTTTTTTTTTTTTGCAGAGGTAACCTCACTAGGTTGATGTAGCACCACTGCTGTACAATGCTGTTGAATTTTCAAATCATAGTTTCTCTCCCTGCTGTACAACTCTGAATTGAACCACTTTGTCTGGTCTCAGAAATCCCAGTAAAAAAATGGTCTAGAACCAATGTTGGTAATCTCTGCATTGTGTAGCTGCATTGTATGTGATCTGGTGTGTTCAACATTTCAAGCTAACATTTTACTAGACAAAACAAGAGAAGATCATATGAGAAGCAGAAATGCCATAATGAATGCGGTGCTTTCCTGTACATTTTGTTTTCATGCACTTGTTTTCATGAGGGTTCATTGGCCTGACTCAAAAATGAACCTAAAACCTTTTCTGCCAAAACCAAAACTTGACCAAAACATCAGCAACAAATGTGATAAAATCTCTAGATTGTTTCAGTGTCATTAAACAGTGAATGATTTATTACTTAAGTTGTCATGTATATTTTGACCTTTTTAATATAAATGCTTCCCATCTCCGCAAGTACAATTCAGCAGCTGCATAACTTGCCACTACATTTTACTAGATTTAGTTGTGAATTCAATCTCCTAATAAAATTTAAACAAAATGAAAGCATCATTAACTCCTTGTCCTTCCCTCTTTCTCATCTATCTCTTTCTTCTGTCTCTCTCTTTCCCTTTTTCTCTGCAGCTTTACATCCACTCTTTCTGTTTCACTTGTCTCATTCTCTCTGCTTCACACTCTCTTTTACCTCAAGTTGTTTAAAAGACACTGGGGGTTTCTATCTAAATTAGAACCAGTCAATAGAGAGAGTGTGCCCTAAGGCAAGAATATCTGGTACTGTTCTAATATATCTTAGCACTGATTATAGAGAGCAAGTAAATGTGTGTGTGCCTGTATTTGTGTCTATGTACTGAATCCGCAAGTATGTAATGAAACTGGAGGAAAATGCTGGAGCACAAACCTGAGTTTGAGGCTTAGTGCGTGTGACCAACCAATTTTTGCAATTTTGATGACCAAAAGCTTAAGCTTGAACCTGGCACAGTTTTGCGCAAACTGAGGCTGAAGCCTGGCGATTGTACGGTATTTTTAATAATAAGAATACAGTAAGGTGCAGGTGGAGTTGGGGTGGGCTTTAATAATGCAATTACACAAGCTCTTCTCATTCCCTTTAAATGCTGCAGACAGTTTAATACGCAGGGTGCTGGAGAGAGGTACTCCACCAATTTTATACATGAAGATTAGTTTAGTTACTATGAAGAGTTCTACTCAGACTGTGAAAATAGTTTTACAATTTCTTCTGTGGCTCTGAGGGGAGCGTTTCAAAGTCTGACAGATGGGAAATAAGTGAGATGATAGTTCAGGTACAGTATTGTCCTGAGCCTGGCCAACTCAGGTACTCAACCTCATTAACAAAATTGGGCACAGCGTTAGTTCAGGCAGGCCAGGAAGTCAAGCTCAGCTCTTAATTCCAGCTACATCAGCCGATTGCAGCTGATCGCGTACACACATCAGTTGATGGCTCAGCTGATTCCCTCCTAAGGTTCCAAATGGAAAATTACATACAATCATCTCATAGTTCAGCTGATTCCCTTCAAGAATCCAATTGGCAAATGTCATTCACACCATCTCAAGCGAGGGAAAAAAAGTTTCTGTTCCATCAACCAGTTGTGATACTTCAAAATGCGAATAAGAATACGTTTATAGAAACACAGCTAATAATGTCGGTGCAAGTAGACATATCCTTTCCTATTTCTGTAAAACTTTAGATATTTCTCTATACATTTGGTATGATCATATTGCAACGACTCAGCAACAGAAGCATGGACACTCAGACACAGATATCCTGACTCACATGTAACCCTAACTCTCACATACTCTAACATATCTCCTGAATGTGACACGGGGGCTGGCCTTTTGATGTTAATATCTGTCTGTGCGTCTGTTTTTGTGTTCTGTTATCTGTGTTTGCATGTCTATAATGTAGCAGATGTAATCCACATGGAATAATGCATTTGTGTGTGTGTGTGTGTGTGTGTGTGTGTGTGTGTGTGTGTGTGTGTGTGTGTGTGTGTGTGTGTGTGTGTGTGTGTGTGTGTGTGTGTGTGTGTGTGTGTGTGTGTGTGTGTGTGTGTGTGTGTGCCATGTGGAAGCCATGATGAATGGTAGCTTACATATGACTTTGATTAACTGCCACTGAGGTCAGATTGCTGTGGTCAGCCAAAAGGCCAGAAGGTGCTTGAGCTGTCAAGAGGAACAAGAGACACACACGCGCACGCACACACACACACACACAAACACACACACAGATCTAATTTTTCATTTTACTTATTTTTCTATACTATATGTGTGGGCAGGAAGTATAACCATGACAGTCGCATTAGTCATAGCTCACATGCCTCTTTGCATTTAAGAGTAAATACCGCTTCTGAATAATCTTTCTCACACACACACACACACACACACACACACACACACACACACACACACACACACACACACACACACACACCTGCCCTGTTTGAAATATCTTCCTATATCTCTTCTTCTTTTTCTCTCATTCAGCCTAATTCAGAAATTAGACTTGCCAAATATACAAGTATTCTCTAGTATAACATTTTAAGCCTTAGTCACTAAAATAATGTGTAAGTCATGGTGAATTGTCTTAAATGTGAAATGCCTTAAATGTATTTCTTGACATGTATACATTTTTAGCCATTTTTAGTGTTGCAAAGTTAAATTCTATTTCTACATGTATGCCATGAATGAATTCCAGTCTAGTCTCACTAAACTGTTGGGAAAGACAGTAAAATAAGCAGCGATAGTGGAAACCATCTTATTGCACAGCCAAGACAGAGAGAGACAGAGAGCCAACACCATGAAATGAGGGAGAGAAGATTAACCTCTATCTCTCTGCACTTATCTCTCCACTCAGTCCATTTCATTCTTTCTTTCAACACTCATCTGTCTTACTTCTGATGGCTTAGCCACCTGCCTGTATAATAAGAACGGAAAGTGTTCCTCTTTACCCCCCATTTACCGTAACTTATATTTCACATCTGATCCTCAACGATTCATCATGTCTGTCTGTTATCAAGCCGAGAGAACATCAATTCAGCTTAAAACTTAATCACACTAATGACAGAATGAGAGGAATGGAAAGGTTACAATTTAACTGAAAAGGTTCAGGAAGTTTTCTTACTACTGATATTAAAAATTTTGTTAAAAAAACACATCATATTTTGTTATATGAAAAAAGAAAATGAGACTGGGATTTGAATGGCAGCACCTGTTGCTGTGCAGCAAATACAATGATGCCAGGGTTAAGATTAGTTAAAGGTTGTGATTGCTTCAGTGTGTTTGAAGACTAGATGGAGACATGTATAAAGCATTCACTGATACTCTTACACCCTACCTGTGTGCAGTAATATACCTCTTATTCTTTGTCAAAACAACTCTTAACCCTGATTTGAACCTAACCCTAAACTCAACACAAGTCCTAACCCAACATAACCCCTGAAAGCAGCCAGTGTTGACGAACTTGCTTTGGTGTATTTGCTTCATCTTTCTATGCTTGTGAAAACACCCTGTCCTTATAATACACACATACACACGCATTTTACAGCCCTCTATTGTCTTTCTCCTCATCGCTCTCCTCTCATATTTTCTCATCTCACTCTATCTACTTCTTTATGATACCCTTTCTATCAAACTCTGTCACTTTCTTCCTCTCTCCGTCAGTTTCCATCCGTTCTCATTCCCTCGCTTCTTTCTTATCTGGCTCTTCACAGCTGTCTGCAGTGTCATTCACACTTTACTGACGACTGTGCCGCAAGTCGGCCTGTCTCCCTCTCTCTCTCTCTATCCATCAGTCTAACATACCTCCCTTAGGGCTAGCATTTTCTGTCCCATAATTCTTTGCTGTGGCCCTCTGATGATTGCCAATTCCTTGCTGTAGGTCTGGATGTGACATCCACTTTTCTAAGGTCACCTTGTGTTAGCGTGTTTCTGTAAGTGACCTGTGTGAACCTCCATTTATTCACTCATTTGTGTTTGCATGAATGCATGTATAGACCAGTGCTTCTACACTTGGAGAAACCAACATGCTGCATTTCAACACACATGTAGATGATGTGTCTAGGTAGTTTATGGCTCCATAAATAAAAATCTGGCCCGTGGTCCACAAGGAGCATGCTGTTACTTGGTGGATTTACACTGTGTGTTTGACAGATTAGCCAGCTTGCTTCCTGTAGCTTGTCTAACACCCAACTTAAATTGTTATGATCTAGAACTTCCTGGTTCGGGACCAGCGACCTGGCAGTCTCTCTAAGTCTATCAGAAATAGAGACTTGGTGTCCCCAGTTTCAGAGTGCAATTCAGTTATACACCACTGTCATACAGTAAGTGATAAATGATCACAAACTAGTGTGTCGAGAACTTTCATAACATGGCCAAACCTCAAGCAAGTGCAACAGCACAAGACATAGCAAGCCAGCTAATACTACTTGTCCAACAGCGGGAAAGACAGCTTGCCTTTTGTTTCACAAAGATCTCAGCAACAACTAAAAGCTTGATTTAATCGTGCTTGGCAGCTTCTTGCTTGATCTCTATCTCCTTTTCTCTTCATGGCTTCCTCCGTTAACATCCTCTTCGGCCTCTGCCATGATGTCTGCAGAGGCTACTGAGCCTGATTACATTGCCCTCTCACCTGGTTCCGGTTTTGGCACGACACCGACTTCAAGGGCAGTGCTATATGACAATGTATATCATGTGACGAAAAAATCTATTGTTATCATATTTTGCTTTATCGTTTATTTTGTTGAGTAGTAGATCACACTCTTCTGTAGTTCATATGAGACAAATATGCGCTCTGTAGGGGTTGATGAGGCAGGGTTGCAATGCAAAATGAGCGTGTTGTTGCGTTTACACCAGCAGCTCTGCACCACACACGCCGACTCTCTCCATTTCTCTCTGTCTCTCTCCAGCAGTATATGTTTCATACAGTCGCCGCCAAAACACAACTTGCGTTTTAGATTTTTCAACCTCAATTTCATTTTCACAAAGGCAGGTGCACCTCATGTGGAGGTGGCTTGTTATTAATGAGTCTGAGAATGAGAATGCTATACTTGGTCTGGACCAAGGACCAGATAACGCTTCTCTCTCTCTCTCTCTCTCTCTCTCTCTCTCTCTCTCTCTCTCTCTCTCTCTCTCTTTCTGTGTTTCTCTGCAAAATGCTTAAATGGGTACTTTTTTATTTGTTGAGTAATTCAAAATGTAACAAGATGTCCATGTGGTCCATTTATATAAACTATTTCTTCATTTAATTTACAGAAAATGTGCTATATTGTGATATATATTGTTGGGATTGGGATATGAAATGACCTATACTGGATGTGTTAAAATTCCATATTTCCGTTGAAACCAGTAAAAGTGAGGTGTAGCATTATTGTCTTCTGTTGGTAACAAAAAGTATATTCTCTGTACAGTCCTCTTTGTTCTTTAAGATGGGGTAAGCAGTTCTAGGTAATTTGATTCTAATCCAATACACTTTTTTCAAATTCAGCAAATATCTCCTCACAGTCCACTAGCTTTCCAGTAAAACCCTGTGGTTGAGCACAGCCCTGGCTCTGTAAATGGGAAACAAAGTGGATTGGACCGAGACACACACCACTAATTTTGCTATTCCAGCCAGGATTTGTGTGCCTGATAGCGTTAAATGACGTGCCTACAGACATGCAGTTTCCTTTCTAGTTTGCCAAGATATGCTGTTGTTGTGATGGCAAATATAGTAGCAGGAGAGTTGTGAGTAGTTAACATTTGCACTATATCGTGTTATTTGTCATGATACTGGATTTCTTCAGAATGGCTTTCCCCAACTTTAATTGAAATAATACAAATGTCATCAGTTATCTAAGGAGTCATATCTCTTTTTGTGTGTTGAATCTTTTCACTGTACTGTTGTATAAACGTACCTGTATATGAATCATTTGTAAATTAGATCCATTTTGATAATTTCAACTTTTTCCAGTCTTTTAATGATTCATTTAAATTATCTGCAGGTCAATGTTGTGTTTCATTAATCTGCTGGTTTAACAGAAATGCATGTATTTTCACGGTAAGGCTGTCATATTTAATCATGTGATTTAAACAAGAATTGTTCTTGTGATCATTTATGCCCCGTCTTGCTAGGTGAATGAATACACAGCTTTAGTTTTACTCAAGGAAATTATATCAAAATGACCTCAAACATGACTTATTCTATGGTGGTGGAAAAGTGGGAGGACACCTGGGAGCCAGCGGCTCTTTTACTAAGCAGGATGTGATTTCAGAACAAGCTCTGCTAATGCATAAAACGCAAGCAACACACACAGTTGCTGAGTAAAATATTGAATTGGTTTTCACTGGAGTATATGACTTTATTTCTTAGCCCTGCAGCCATGTTTAGTAGTAGTAATTAAAGGTATAAGCTGTATTAATGACCTAATTATGATAGGATATGATGTGATTCCACAACACTAAATGCCTTCCTTCTTTTCTTGCCTGATTGCCACATCGTTCACTTTCGCACACTGTCTGGCTTATGATGAAAGAAATGCTAATTACCCAACCAATACGTACATACACGTCACTAATCACAGCAATCAGATAAATGTTTTGCCTATTTGATACCATCAGCTAAAATTATTGAAATAATTTGGTCTCCTATTACTAGGCTATGTGCAGCTGGGTAAATGACACTTTTGGCCAAATGACAATGACATTTAGTGAGCTCTGTGTTGACCTACTGCAAGCAGCTTAATTTCCAACAAGAAATATAGATATTAAAAATTTGTATCCAGATTAAAAAAATAAATACATCCATAAATGTTTACTTACATTTAACGGTTTATTTAAGCTATATTTTTTCACTTGTGTAGATAAAACTGTAAGTTTTAAATCAGGTGGTAAGGTTTACTATGATTGCAAGTGTAAATTATGACAAACCAAAAGTTGTTCTGTATCTTGAAACTCAGATACCACTTGTTGCCCCTCTGGTCATGACTTCTTCGCTGTTATATCTTTTGATATATTGACAGATTGCATCTAGGGCTGTTTATACACTTAAATATTGATGATTGATTTCAAACAAATTGATTTTAACAGACTTCTGTCTACATTCCAAGTACAGAAGTGAACCAGCTTACAGCAGTTTGATAAAAAATTAATTGTTTCAGTTCATTTAAAAACACCTCTGATACTCTGAACCATGAAGAATACTTCTAGCCACTACTTCACCTTCATTTAAACTACTTTTAATGGTTTCTGTAAAATAACAGACATTTGAACATTTTATAGAGAGAAACACATCATTAGAACAGTGCCTTAGGTAAAAATTAATTAATGTGTTTTGTGGTTGTATATTGCCCCTGAAATAAAGATTGTTGCTGTACAATACAACAACAAATGACTTTCTTTGGGGCAGCTGTGGCTCAGGTCGAGCAGGTAGTAAATTGTAGGGTTGTTACTGGAGTTCGATCCACATGTCGAAGTATCCAGCAAGACACTGAACCTCAAATTGCTCCCAATGAGCAGGGCAGCACCTTGCACAGCTGTCATCTACTGTGTGTGTGTGTGTGTGTGTGTGTGTGTGTGTGTGTGTGTGTGTGTGTGTGTGTGTGTGTGTGAGTTGTGAGTGTTAAAAACTGCTGTATAAATGCAGTTTTGCTTCTATATCAATAAGAAATGAAGAATTGGCAAAAAGAAACCGAAGAATGGCAAAAAGACAGTTACATGTGGGATAAGATTCTCGTAGTTGTTCTCACACACACACACACACACACACACACACACACACACACACACACACACACACACACACACAAATTGCATTCATATGCAGCAATGTGGAAAAGCCCCTTGACCACAGTCGCTCTCCAAATTGAATCGTGGTCCACCTGGGCATGATTAATTTTTGTGTCCGCCATTCAATTGGTTTAAACAAACCCCAGTTCACCAATCAGAGGGCTTCCTCCCCTTCCTTTGGAATGTTAATGTGGCGTGTTGGCGCTGTCGAGAACAAAGGTGAGAGAATCACGTCTGCTCAGGTAATCCTGTTGGTGTCAAACAGGCTCAGCTTTTATTTTCTAAAGGCATGAGGAGTAGAAAGGGAGAGGGCAGACAGACAGGCAGGCAGGCAGACTGACTGACGTCCTCTGCGGGAGCAAAGACAGGAAGATAGTTAGGCTCATCGTTAGAGAGGCATGTAGACAGTCAGACAGAGGCACAGACTGAACTAGATGAGTGGAATATTAAAATCTTCACAACCAAACAGACAGATAGTAATATGTGTATGTGAGAGTGGGGAGATGAGTGAGGATGGATGACAGAAATATGAGAGATGACACTAAACAAAAATATGTAAAAGAGAAAGTTTAAAGAAAAAAAAGGTAAGAAACGGAATATGTAGTGGTGAATGGACATAATTACATCTATTGCTCAGCTCAGAAAGATCTAATTCATGTTTCTAACATCAGCTACATTAATTAGAAGCAATATCTGAGCTATTGTGCCCTTCCCTAGTGTCATTCAGCCTTCATTACAGCCACTTTGATACTGAAATGAAACAGCCTTCAGCCGGATTGTGGCCATTATACCACAGAGGCTTGCTGCTATTCAGCCAAAATTACATAGTCAACTTCCTTGTGGGTTTAGCTTGCTCTGTCTGGGTGGGTGATTAGTAATTTTGAATGTATAAAGTGTCTGTGTGTGTGCACTGGTGTATGGGAATCTGAATATACGAGGCTCCATGCTGATGTGTGATAGCTAATTTGTTTAAGTTTTAGTGCTTTCCTTCAGATTTGATTATGCGGCCAGTACCAGCTACCCTTGTTTGTATGTGTGTGCATGACTGCATGTTAGTGTGTTTGTTTAAAGGGACGCAAAGGCATTAACAGACCTAAAAGACAACCATTTAAAGCTGACAGACGGCCCTCAGGCTGAAACAAATTAAAACACACTAGCACTGACAAAGACTGTAAAAAAACACAGTGCACGGAGATTGTAGATCCACATGCACATTTCTACTTATTGACAATTACAAGAAGATAAACACTCGCTAATACACTTGTTTCTGAGGAAAACACGCACACATTACCCTCTGCTCCATTGAACTTGGTGTTCCAGACAGTTAAAGGTGATAGACCAGATTACAGTGACACTTCAAGGTAGAGCTAAAGAAAGAATTCTTTAGTGAAATACTAATATGAGCATCCCATAAGACAGACTTGGGTGTGTGTCTGTGTGTGTGTGTGTGTGTGTGTGTGTGTGTGTGTGTGTGTGTGTGTGTGTGTGTTATTTTCTTACAATACATGGGTGCGGTTTAGATTAGGTCCTCTTCTTCAGTAAATACACAGGCATACGCTGTACTAAATGTGTGTATTAATAGTACATGGTATGAAAAAAATCAATCAACATGAGGTGATTGCAAAATGTGCGCACGCCATTTTGGGGGTGGTATCTGTGTTTCTCTGTTTTTAAATAATTTCTAACCTGCACACACCACAGCATCATGTCTTGGTTTGGTTTTAATATATCATACCATTTTCCAGGTTATTATTTTTCTCATGTGTTTAATCTAAATCAGTAAAAGATATAACACAGCATCTGGGCTTTTATGCAATATGGGTTATAATAGGTCTGCTAAGTGATTTCATATTCTGGATAGTGAAATAAGACCAGTGATCAGCAGTAATTTCAGTTGGGCTTTTGTTTTATGATTATTCAACATAATAGAAAAAAATGTGTGCAGTGCAGTGAGACTAATATGCAGTTCTTTTGAATTGGAGTCATAACAGTCTGGCTTAGTGCAACTGCTGCATGTGAATTATTTATGGATGCTGGAATTTCCACCAATGTTATAAAACGCTGTATAAAATTGTCTTTTTTACATTTGACAAAGCAGCTTGAATTTGATTGGAAAATGTTCCTGTCAACTGTTTAAGTACCAAGAATAGCACCGCTGATTTCATAATTGATGAGATATGTTAGCCTCGGTGCTCAATATGTTGAGGACCTCCATACACACACACACACACACACACACACACACACACACACACACACACACACACACACACACACACACACACACCCCTCATTCCTCTCCCTTCACAACCGTTCCGGTGACTGACAGAGTTAATCCACTTTTCTTCACACTCATTGTCCTCTACACCTTTTCACTTTACTTAAATCTGTAAGTATCTCGTATTCATAAAGAAAGAAATCAATTTCAGTATCACTGCTTAAACATTAAGTGTTTAAATCTAATATTCAGCCTTGGGGATGTTTTTTTAACAAGAAAAAATCTGTTCCCAGTGCACCTTCCTTGTGTTTTTTGTGGGTTTTTTTGTGTTTTTTTTTTTTAGCAGATCTACATATTGTATATAGCTGCCAATGTTATCAACATTTACATTAATAAATAATTATTCCCTTTTATTTATATACGGTAAAATTTGTGTATCCTTGAAGGCGGTGCAGCAAAACCAGCATTACTTAACCGCCTGGCGCATAAATACACAGACACACGCACTCCTCTTGTCCAACCTCACAACCTTCTCCTGTGAGGATGTCACACCACTCACTAACCAATATTCACACAGCCAGCTGAAAAGAGAGCCTCAGTTAAAATTTACAACCCCATGCATCTTAAGCTTGTATGTTTATTGCCTGAAATGGCAGGATGAAATCAAATTCATTACAAGGCCCTACATCATTCTGAGCTGCCTGCCGAGGGCTTTATGTTCACGCTGCAGTTAGCGCAGCTTCCCACCATGGAAATGCTGCACAGGAAGTAACATGGGGGGTGTGTGTATGTCTGTGTGTGTGTGTGTGTGTGTTCGCTTAGCATGTTAATTTTGAGGCCTCCATGTAATACAAGTGTCAAGCGAGGGCTGTTAGCAAGGGTGTGTGTATATATTTTCAGCCTGGGACTCAGAGAAATTTAGTCTCTCTCTGTGGTACCCGGCCTCATTAAAACATATTGCTTTTCTTGCCTGTTTCCCATTTTGGATCTAGACCTGGAGCGGCAACAGCGGCAGCCAGGCTTGCTCTGATACTGGCTGAATGTGTAGCACATTATGAGTTATGAGATGCAGTACAGTTTGGGATTAAATTCGCTGTGTTATCTTTTTTTTACACCATGCAGGCTTCGGTCTCGCCTGTGATGAGGAGCTCCCGCTACAAGATGGCCAGAGAGAAAAAAAAAAATCTGTGTGCATCGAGCTCTCGCTTTCTCTTCCTGTATTCCTCCCCGTCTCAGTCCATATGACCCTTCATTCAATGCTTTCACCTCCCCTCTCTTAAACCTGCGCCTCCTCTCCTTCCCCTTCTACTCCTTCTAATACATCTCTCCCCCTTCATCTCCCCCCAGTACTCAGATTTCACCGAACTGCGCAAAAAGGGGTACGGCTCCTGACGTATAACTTCTCTTCACTTCCTCGACCCTCCATCTTTCTCTCCTCCATCTCTCCTGTTGTCGCCATCCTCCTTGCATTCCCATTTCACCCCCCCCCCCATCCCCCCTCTCCCCGCAATCACGCAATAAGAGTGACAAGATAAGAGATTGCATTTCTCCGCTCAGCAGTCTGAGCTTGAAGAGGGTGTCATGTTTAAGGAGGGGAGTACCTGACATCGCACATCAAACCTTTGTAACATTTCAATGGGCTTCCTATTTCTCTCCACCACATCTTGTCAGACATCAACCTATTATTGACAGATTGTGGATTAGAGAGGTGGAGGGGGAACCCAGGGCTTTCAGCAGATTGCTGCTATCTGTGTTTGCTGCTATCTACAGTACGGAGCACTGTGGGACAAACGCTTGAGGAGGCAATAGGATTTTCTCTGCTTGGATGACTGTGTATAAGCGATGTCAGGTTGTTGTACAGTACGGACTTGACAATAGCTACATGCTGAGAGGTGGGGCTAAAGGGGAAAACAAGAGAATAGAGAAGCAGGGTGGAAAGAATCAGAGCTGCAACAAATGAAAACAAAAACAGATGCGGGAAGGGGGAACAATGTGTGATAGAAATGTTAGAAGGAAGAGTAAATGGAAACAGCCATGCCCCCAAAACATCAATTCTAAGTTGACTGGTTAACTGCTTCACTAGTGAAACATCTATTTTGTAAATCTCAACTCAAATTCCATTTACTTATTTGTTCTTGTGCTTTCAACCACATCATAGTCCTCATCAGAAGACTGAGTGAAGTGCCATGGAAATGTTCTGACTGAATTTATCCTCCATGTTGGCTGAAGTGTTGGGCTTGACAGTTCATTCTATTGGGAGGATTGATACCAGAAGTACCTATAATACTGATAACTAAGTCTTCTTTTGAGTATTGATCCTAGTATCAGTAGATCAGTACCAAAGATATGGATCAACCTCACTGTGCACATGAATACTTTTCTCAGTGCATACACAATTTCTTCTTTTTTTGTTGCTGTTGTGTGCATGCAAACAAATTAGTTCACAGAATGCAGTCATTACCAGACATAAGTGAAAAGAAATGCTTAATGCTCTACACATTTTTCTGCAATAATTAAAACACTGTACATCCAGTGCTAAGTGATGAGATAAATTCTGAAGAAATGTATCACTGGCTGCATTAATTTCATAACTTGTGACACATTTCTTTCTGTTATGTGATTGTACATTAGCTGTTTTTAATTGATACCTGTGATTCTGCAACTAGAATTACTTGCTCGGATCAAAAAACAATGTTTGTGGTACAGCCAGCACCTCCTTTTTCATTCTTGACCTTAACAGCAAATAAAGGGGTGGAAGAGGTAAGTTACAAACAAATTACTCTTGTTTCTGTAACAATGTCGAATTTTGTAAGGCTTGTCTTGTAAAGCGCTCGGTATACTCGCTGTTGCCGACCTGTTGCGCGACAACGTGACGTCAAAATTACGTAGATCTCGCTGGCGCTCATGGATTTTGGCTCAGTCGCGCCAGGTCACGCACCACTTTTTTCCAGCTGAGCCCGCCAAAGCGGAAACAGGAAGATGGACTATCTGTACGATCCTTCAATGAAGGAACACAGAGATGCCCAGGGGTGCCAGAATTCATGGCGAGAAATCGCTTTGAATGTTGGAAAAGAGGAGGCCATATGCCGGAAAATTTGGAAGAACCTCCGCGCCTTTCCTCAGTAGCGACACCTCTGTTCAGGAGAAGACTGCAACAAGTGTCGCGACCACCACACGCAAGTATAAATAGTTCCGCTGCTCCCGTGACGTTACATTGTCACGCGACAGGTCGGCAACGGCGAGTATACCGAGCGTTTAAGGCTACACTGAGGAAGGCAATTAGTTTAGTCATAACTGATAATCAGTTGTATGCAAAGGCTGAAAAGTGCCTTCTGGGAACTTATTGTTGGTTTGGAAATCAGGGCTCTATGGTGTCGTACAACATTTAATACAATTATTTTGTAGCGTAAAGGTGTTCTTTAAATTCTGTAAAATTAAAAAGACAGTTGTTCCTTAACTTTAACCAGAGTGTTGACCCAACTTGACCCCATGTGGGAACCTGGTCTCAAATGTCAAAGTACTGTTCTATGCACTTTGCTTTAAAATGACTAAATATAAGGAGACTAAAGTGACAAGAGAGGGACGTCTATAATTATTTGAAGATAAGTACAATTATACAGGCATCATATGTCTCTCATTTGATAGTGTATGTATATGGAATCAAAAAAACTGAAAATACTGTAAATCTAGTCATCTGCTCTTTGCGTAGTTTGTACAGTAAATGTGTTCTTTAATTAAAAACTTAGTTTGTTGTTGTATATTGTTAAATTATCCTTATCAACCTTTAAAAATCCTCCCCACCCTTTTAAAAAAAAGAAATAAGAGTAATGCTTTGGTAGAATTTTTTTTCTTACTCTTTCAACTTCCTCTCTCCTGGAGTCAGCTGTGTTCAGATGTCCCCAGATGGCCTGAGTGCATCAATATTACATTTGCCTCAACTGCAACTTTAAGGACAAGCTATGCTGCTTGTTTCTACTCCCATTCCACTGCAGCCACAGTTACATTCATAGTGAGATTGTGACGACTTAGAGAAAGGTTACGCTCAGTGACCGTATGTGTTCTTACTCTTTGCTCTCTTTCCTTCAGTCATCTAAACCTTTCCTCACTTCATTTCTTCCTTCTCTTGGCTTCTACTTCATCCTGTCTTTCATCACACTCTCTTCATCCACCACTTTCTCTGTTTCCCCTCAATCCTTCCTCACTTCCTTCTTTCCTGATTTCATATTTCCTTCCTGTCTACCTCCTATCCATCTCCTGTCACACCTTCCTGTCTCCCTCTCTCCACGCACCCACCCAATATGTCCCCCACTCCTCACCCCAGTCTAGCTGTTTACCAAGCGTCCACTCTGTCATCTGCACTGTGACTGATGCTGTGCTGGCGCCATCCCTCTCCACAGTGTCACCACTCTGCCTTCAAAATTCAATCATTTAGTGAAACTGCAGTCGCGCACCATCTCTCAACTCCGCCATTCTGGCTCTGACTGAGAGGCACCATTGACATGGCCTACTGACGCCATGCCTAGATATTAAGCAGTTTGGACACTTGAAGTATTTTAACTCTGATGTGTTTTGATAGGTTTCACTGGTCTCTTGGGGATGATAGCAGTCGCAGTCCTATTTTGGGACGTGATGGGGGTGGAGTTCTGCTGAGCCAAACTCAATCTGAACTAAGCTGAGCTGTGACACCTGAGACTGGATAGCTATTTTTTCCCTGTTAATGTTTTGGGGGATTTTTTCTCATCTGGAACAAAGTACAAAGACCGTAAAGCCTTTTGAGTCTCATCCGCACTATCAATAACATGCAGCTACTGGGTGTAAATCTCTTGGTGTAAAAATTAAGTGGAAAGTAACAAGAGATGCTCTCTGACTTCTTGTACACGTAAGAGGGATCTGAATAGAGGAACAGGACTGTCCTCACCAGAAAATACTTTAAGGTGGTTGGCTGCGTGCCCACAGTGTGGGACTTGATGCTTGAGACAGCAATTTGTTTCTTTGACCAACATTACTTTATTTTAACAGAACGGGATCTTTTCCGACTCTTAAATACTTTTAGTTGCATAACTGACCTGTATCCTAGCCATATAGGCATGTAAGTAATTCTAGCCACTGAAAAAGGTTGTTTTTTGGTTTTTAGGTGATCATTGCACAGCATTAAGTGTAGACGCATCGTTATTATCAGAATTGTATTGCCCTTTTTAATACAAAATTCACAATGAAAACACAAAAATAAACATAACTTTTGCTTACCCATGCAGAAACAGCCTTTTTTGCCTTCCACTTTATTTTACTGACAAGCTCCTTCCTCCTTCACCTCATCTTCTGCTAACACCCTTTCTTCATTACCACATCTGTAATTGTCTGCACCACAGTATGTCTGCAGAGCCAGAAATAACAGTGAAAGGTAAAGGTGTTAACAGAAGGAGGCAGAGCAACACGGTAATCCTGCACTATGGATTTATTCTGCATGAGGATGTGGCCACTGTCGTCACCACATTAAGATCTTTTACTGCGGCCCAATCATGCAGGTCATATCCCCAGGTACATTTTTAAGAGATCACATGCAATTAGACCATAATATTGTAATGATTAGTAGTTGTGGGCCTGAATTTAGACAGATTAAATTTTTAAGACTGACAAGCTCTCTGAGTGACATTAAATGAAATAATATTTTATCTTCCTGAAATACCCAGACCAGCTTTTGTCCTTTTTAAAGTCTAAGTGTTGGTCTGGGATGCTAGAAATCACTGCTGAGCCTTCTGGAAGTGTCATGGGTCTAATTCAACGAAACATCTGTGAAGGGAGGTGCCAATTTGATAACCCCAGGATGCAAGATCTTGAGAGTGCGACTAGCACTCAACACTGTAACGTTCAGATAAGGTGTCTGGTAAATGTTGCTGCCTTTCTGGTGGTCTAATGGATTTGTTACTGTTTTTTGTGATGTCCTCTGTAGTCATGAGTTCAAACATCATTCCTTGGACATCTGAATTGGGATTCTGTGTGTGAATGCTGTCCTTGGATGATTGCACAAAGGATTACAACCTTAAATCCTGTGTATCCTATGTATTTAGGATGTGGCTTTTCTCTCTTGTCTAGCCTCAAATGAAGGACATGTTAAGCATTTTCTGAGGATTTTCTCCTCATAATAATCTTAGCACTAGTGATTAATAGTGTTTAATCGATTGCACATGTACAGCACAACACAAAGCGTCTGCTCAAAACCTCTCTGAGCTGCTGAGAAAATCTGACTTGGCTCTTGTCTTTCATAACCTTTTTTAACAGCAACACAGGGGAAATTTAGATAGTGCTCAAATCCAGAATGGTGTACAATATGAGTAGCATCAGTTTGGATCCAGGCATTCAAATGCTCGCTGCAGGCAGCATAACTACATTACTTAGGGTGTTGAATAACTAAACACCTGTGGAATATGTAGTGTTTAGATAAACAGTGCAGATGTATGGAGAGGTATGAAAGTTAAAGCCCCATTATGTAACAGCGTCAAAATAATTTTAATGCTACATTGATTTGTAATAGGGTGAATGGTGCATCTGTCATCTCTACTCCTCGCCCCATACACCTGTTCTTGTGCCACATAACTTCTATCGGGAGAAGTGCGTAAAGCTTAAGAAAGCTTTACTAGTTGCTAAAGTAAGTTGTACTGCTAAGCTAGTTAGCTCATTCCGTGCTGTCTGGACTGGACACAAGTAATCTAATAAAAAGAATTGCATGTGTGGCACTGTACATATTTACAGCTGTGGTATTGCACTCTTAAACAGTGGACACCAAATCACAACAAATACAAAATCTTTAATGGGGCTGTTGTGTTAAGTTAACATGTATGATTCTCATTAAGAAGTATGAATTCAAAAACTTGTTTCCAAATTTTATGTTTATAACTCATCCTATTTTTACAGCCATTATAATTCAGTTTACTATGGGTAACCACCATTACAGCTTTTTGATCATCCATTTTATAGAAACTGTTAATCAAAACAGGAATTACCTTTTAAAATTATATTCAAATGAAAAACTCTATGTAACACTGCTGTCTTTACTCTTCTCCGTCATTCATTTTTTCCTTGATTCCAACGAAGGTCTTCTACCTTTTCTATTTTTTCATCCTCTGGGCTCTCTACCCCACTCCGAGGTGGTAATACGAGTCGCTGAGGGAATGCCTACGAGCACAGTCAGAATCGGAGACAGATTAAAAGAAAAACTGTTGTATGTACCGGGTGTGAAGAGTGGCCTGTGATTTCCAGGTCCAGAAATAGCCTCAAACCACAATACATGTGGCGCATGTGGGGTGTGATGACACACACACACGCACACGTAGTTAGTAGATCTTTGATAGCAAACACAGGTGTGCCTTTTGCATCCCACTGGCTGTAACAGATGGCTTTAAACATGACCTCTTGCTGCGCGTGTGTAGCATGTTTCCTCTCTGCAGGTCTTTTTTCACTCCTCGCCTTGGTGTGTATTCACTGCAGGCCTGTCACCTTCAACAGGACTCATGCTGGGCTGAGGAAGGGAGGGGCTAATAAAAGTGACTCGACCTAGATCTGTGGTTTTGAAGTCAAAAGTTGAAGGGTTAAAGGTCAAAAGATTATGGTGTAGGGTTATACAGTGACAGGTCATATTATGTTACATATGACACACCATTATAGAGAACATGGGTGATGTGTGATTGTGTGATTGAGTGCTTGTATATTTACTACTGAGCCCTAAGTTCAGTTTCTTTCTGGAGTGACTGAAATCTTTAGTGATATTATTTAGTGTGATCCTCAGTATGAGTTTACTTGAGCATCAATCTTATTTCTGAAAGGACTTTACCAGTGACAGTGTTAATTTGCATGTCTGTCTGTCTGTGTGCGTGTGTCTGTCTGTCTGTGTTGGCAGGCCGGGCACATTAGTAGGTAAACAAATCAGGGGAGACTCAGGTCTCTCCTTTGTCGTAAATCATATTGAAAGTGCTTAATCATTCACACACACACACACACACATACTCATCAGGTGCTCAGTGAATCAGGTGGCAACAGTCTGTTTTCTGGACCAAAATCAACACTGACTGGATGTAATATTACTTTTTAAATTCAAAGGATGGGTGTTGGTTGGGCATGTGGGTGCATCTTTGCATATGTGTAACTGATAAAGAAAAATAAATATTAATATTTGTTTGTTAGCGCAAACCTATTTGAGAGTCTTTCGGTGTCACTAAAAATGTAAAAACAAAAAAAAACAAAAGTAGCTCAACATCTGTTGTTCACAAGTCGTGTCATCTCTCATCAATCTCTCTCTCCCCACCTCACTCAGTCTACATGATGCATAGAGAAATATGGCCAGTGACCGTAGCGCTGTTGCCAAGGTCCTTGTCATCTTTTACTTTTTTTTATTATTTTCATTTTTGACATCACTTCTAAGTTGGACAAACTTCTGAATTGAATGAATCTGTTGGCCCAAGAAAAAAACTCTTTTGTTTGAGGGCACATTTGTACACATACACACACAAAACACAGCGTTAGGAAGTACAAAGGTTTGTAAGCTCTGCTTTATACCTGCCTAAAAAAACTTTAATCAAATCCATGATGAAACACAATGGCAAGGTTGAACTGAAAGTAAGATATGAAGGGTGGAGAGGTAATGAAAAGGGCAAGAAAAGTTAGGATATAGTCCCTTTGAGATTAGCAGATGAGAATGAACAGGATCACACAAGAAAACGTTTGAATAGTTTAGAAAAAAAACATTAAACTTTTTATAGAAAGGTGGAATACTTTGGTCCCACTCCCAAAGATCTCCATTTTAGACCGAAACAGTTCCACTTGAAATTTAATGGTAACAGTCAGAATACGAACAGTCACACTCCATATATTTACTTATTAAAGGTCTTGAAACACTTAAAACCTCTAAGATGAGCTGTGCTTTCATTGCAAAAATCAGCTTTCCTGTAAAAGTCCTATGTGCTGAAGCATTTTGTAGTAGTTCACTGATGTAGAGCTGTCCATGGTGCTGATCTGCCTCTGCATCGGTGCACCAGATTTCTGGCTTAGATTTGAATTCTCCAAACTATTCAATACACAAAGGTAGATGCTACAAGTCACATGACTGCAAGTGAAGAACATTCTCATTGAATATTTATGACAATTCAGCAACTCAGAGCTATTTTTCATACTCTTGGGGTTACCAAAGCGAAGGGAAAAACAGTTGAAAAGTTCAACCAGGGTTCAGACAGGTTTGACTTCTCGCTGCAAGCGAAATCTGTGTCAAGAAGAGCCAGAGGTTTCTTCAGGGGGTTCAGACAAGAGCAATGCTGTTAAAAATCCCTGCTCTGTTTAGTTACGTGCTTTTCAGCTGCAGTCTCACCTCTTTAGTCTGAGGTACTGTGCCCTAATAGAGTTTGGGGAAGACCATGGCAGCATTGCTTCCCAGAAGTGTGTATATGTTTGTTTGAGCAAGTGAGTTTCTGTTCATGCATGTATTTGTGTGTGTGTGTGTGTGTGTGTGTGTGTGTGTGTGTGTGTGTGTGTACCTTCACTTCTCGACAACTCTGCTTGGTATCACTGTGTAAATGAGACCCCCCTTCCCATTCAGCCATGCCCAGTTATAAAAGGGGTAGGCAACTAGTTATCAACTGCTTGCATGACTGGATGTCACAAATAGTGGCAACACGCTGTCACTCAGCCCTTCAGCTTTGAATTGTACCATGAGGCCTCTAGAACTCTAGGGTTACCCATCATTTGTTGCAATGATGAATAGATGATAGAGGGAACATCAAGAGGAACAGTAGGGTTGTCAACCCGGCGTAGGAGGGGGAGCAGAGACAGGAGGGTAAAAGAGGGGTGGAAAGGTGCATGTAGGGCAAGAGCATGAATGAGAGTAAATGAGAGCAGTCAGATAAAAAAAGACCATGAATAACAGACAGTTTAGAGAAAATGAGGGGAAAACCCTGTAAGGGGTGAAAGAGTTCATTATTTGTTGAAGTAGAGAATGAGCGAGCGCAGAGATAAAAAGCCGGAGCACTGAGTTTGGTCTATGTCGGATGAAAAGATGCTTTGGCTTGTTCTGTCTTGAGGCTATGTGTCAATCAAACCTATGTGTCATTCATCCCGCCCACACTTCTTGTCTATGAGATTAGAAAAACAAAGAATCGCATCTGTATGTGAACTCTCTGCTGGGCATGTGTCTCATGCAGGTGAAAGTGAATCAGTTGGTTAATAACAGAAAATCCTTTGCAGTGTGTGTGTGTGTGTGTGTGCAAATGGTGCGTGTAACATCCAGGAAATGTAAAGAACACCTGGATTACAGAAATGTAATTGGGAGGTAGATTTAGTCAAAATGGTGAGAAAAGCTTCAAGAGAAGGAAGAGCAACCAAAGGCGGAAGAAAGCAAATACTTTAGTATGGAGTAATTGAGAGGAACAGGTGTATGTGTGTCTGCATGTGAATGTTCTTAAAAGTAGATTTGAGCTGTAACAGGAAATTTCTGTCCTGGGAAACCTTTTCATTAGCACTCTGTCTTACAGTAGTTTGTGTGTGTGTGTGTGTGTGTGTGTGTGTGTGTGTGTGTGTGTGTGTGTGTGTGTGTGTGTGTGTGTGTGTGTGTGTGTGATGTGTGTGCGTGTGTGTGTGTGTGCGTGTGTGTGTGTATGTGTGTGCGTGTGCTCTGTAGGACCAAAGTGACCTATTAGAGACCCTCCATAAAACTGTATGGGATGAAGCAAACTTTTCATACTCACACAAATCTGCCTGCACTCACTACACAGCTACATATGCTTGGGATCCTCTTAGGAGTGTACTCAAGACATATAACAAACTGCTTGTGAGTGTTTGTTTGTCTCTCTTTGCTCAGCACTGTTTTTACTCTATTTACTTGAGCTGTCTGGGCTCTGTTATAGTAGTTTATTCACAATACTCTCAGATCATCTCATACATGATGTACCAAACAAAAAGCTGTTGGCCAACCTGTATTCACTTAAAACTGTATTTAGGGGGGGAAAAAAACAAAACTGAAAGAAAACTTTTCATTTCTCGAATAACTGTCTGCAGGATGCAGCAATACAGCAATAGTTCATTACAAGAGATGCTTGCTATGAATTACATAAGCTAGAAAGCTAATGAATCCTTGGTGTGAGGGTCTGTGTATACAAATTGACTTGGCTAACAGGTTAGTTGGCGAGCTACTTAGCCTTATGAAACTGTAATTTCAAACTAGATAATTATGGTGGAATGTAGAGATGGGGCAGGGACAAGAGAGACACTGTGTGTGTGTGTGTGTGTGTGTGTGTGTGTGTGTGTGTGTGTGTGTATAAGAGTTCGACAGACGCAGTATGATTAGGCTGCAGTTTCTGCTAGCTGTTTATCCCCATTACTGCTGCCAAGGAGCTTACCAGCTAAATTGGGCAAATTCTGGTCCCCTAAACAAATTACTCGCTCTATTTGAGGAGGGAAATCAAATTAAGAAATTAGCACAGATCCAGCACTGTACCCCAGCCAGTAATACTATTAGTTCTTAGTTTAGATTTTGTTATTCAACTAAGCTTGGGAATACTGTTTGGTTGCTGATGCATATGGATTACCTTTACCCTGGCAACTGTAAGCACATGCTTAAGTTTTGATTAAATAACAAAATGCATTTGCACCTACAGAATCATGTCACTTTCACTTTTTGTTCTCTAGCCCCTGCTTCACCTCAAAGGCTAATTGTTTGGGAAATCCTGCATCACCAATGCAGGGGAGATGCAGGGTGGCTGAATCCTCTGCAACTCGGGAGCACTGAGCAATGGCTGTAATTTCAAAGTAAGTCTTCAAGACGCATTTACTGCTTATAATAATGAGTTTAAAGCACACAAATTGAAAACGGTCCCTTAAAACAAAATCAGATATGGAATAAATACTTGTCTTTGATTCAAGCGTTGCAGTCTAATTACACGGGTTTCTCATTTGTCTCACCATTAAGGTAATTGTAAACCTTGATATAGACTGTGGAAATCTGATGCACTAAGTTTAAATAAAGTGTGTTTACATATGTATGCACAGTATTTGCAAAAGCCTCCATATGGACTGTATGCAGGTCCTGCAGGTGAAGTAATTTTGGCTCTGGCATTTGATCGTTCCACACATTACTGCAGACCTCTGAACAAGGGGAGAGAGAAAGTAATAGGGAATAAAAGGATAAAGGGAGGGGTAGTATAGAGACTGCAGAAAAGAGGAAACATTAAAAAGAAGTATGGTTGGAGTGTGAGGCAGTAGGAAACAAAAAAAGGTGACGCAACAAATGAAATGATTGGATCGGAGTGCAAAAAAGAGGACGAAGCTTATGAAGAGAGATAGAGACAGAAGAAAGTGAGAGGAGAGAAATCACCAGCCATACGTCATCTGCCTCTCTCTCTCTTACCATTCATTTCTTTTCTTTTCCCACTTACATTTAAACTACCATCTCTACCCATCTCTCTTCTTCCTGTCGCCCTCCCTGTTTCTCCCAATGCACTCTCACCTGAGCAAGATTAATCGTTCCAGTCGAATCACATTACCTCCCAGCCCAACTCCTAACTCCCCATACAAACACACACACCTCCACACCTCCACACACACACACAAACACACACACACACACACACACACACACACACACACACACACACACACACACACACACACACACACACACACACACAGGGAGATGGGGAGAGGGAGAGGACCTGTGAGCCGGAGACAGAGGGAGGGTGGAGGTTGCAGGGTGTGGAGGGAGTTGAATGCATGGATGGTCTGCTCATTAAACTCATCACATTATTTTAGCCCTGTGCTTTATTACACTTAACTGGGACACTAGGCACTCAGTCAAACACACACACATTCACACATATTTCTGTACACACGTCTATCCTGCAGCTGCAGGATAGCCATAATGTGTTTATGACGTAGCGTGTTTAATTTGAGGAAGAGGATGATTCATGACCCCTTGCGACAATGCTTCATCATCCCACAGCACCTATGGCATAAAGAGGGGGTGTGCACGGCAGGAAAACTGCTGCTAATGGGATGCTAATCATCTCATAACCTGGGAAATGGGCTAACAGGCTCAACCCCTCATGCAAATGTGTTTGTGTCATTACGTGTGCATGTTTATTAATGTTTATGTGCATTTTCTTCTGTGTCTGTGTGTGCGGTGGTGTGGGGTCCACATTTGTGAGCTTGTGTGACTTTGTGTGTGTGTGTGTGTGTGTGTGTGTGTGTGTGTGTGTGTGTGTGTGTGTGTGTGTGTGTGTGTGTGTTGTGTGTGTGTGTGTGTGTGTGTGTAAGGGTGAATATTGATCTATCGCTATGTGCTCCATCACCCTGCCAAGCATAATAAGGAAGAATGGGACACTGAGCAGGTGCTCTCCCTCTGCTGACTTATAAAACATATGCACTGGAGTAAACACCTCAATCTCGGCAAGGGGCAAGGCTTGGTGTATTAGTAACATTTACATGTTACTGTATAGGGATAATACTTTCTTATGCATACGACCTCATAAGGTATTTAAAATACAGTTTGTGGTGCAGTGAATAGATCCAGGAATAATCTCCTCTTGTGAAAAAGAAAATCAATGTGCAGGTTAAATGGGGTCAAAATATCCATGAGTGAACTGTATAAGACTTTTATTCAGTGTGTCAGTGAGCTGCTTTTCAGTTATTATACTACTGAAAACAAAGCAAATGCTAATAATATAATGTATTCATTCTTTTAGGTCTCTGGAGACTAATGTTTTCCCAAGACACCTGAAGAGAAAATGTGAAAATATGGTCACTTTTATGTGTTAAAACTTGCATGAGGCATATACCAGTGTACCAATGACATCCAAAACATACTTGCATCTATACTGGTGCAGCTGGTCTAAAGTGTAATTCTGAGTGTTCTGTTTCAGGCTCCTGGAAGCACTAGAATTACATCAGTCACATTAAGACAATCAGATAAGCTGTCAATCATTGATATTTATACTTCACTGGCTTACAGGCAGGTTAAGCTACAAATACTGCTGGATTATGGTCTCATTTTAGATGATTTTATATGCTTTAAGTGCATTTTAATTAAATTGTGGTATCAAACATACTAACCTGTGAGTAAGCATGTGTGTCAGGGAGAGTGTTTTCTATGTGCATGTGTGAGATTGTCATCACTTGTCTAAGTCTCTCACTCTTGGCCTCAAACTCTCCCGGGAGAAACCAGCTGTTCTGTGCAGGGGGACACTGGTCAGGTCTCAGGATGTTCCCCTGTGTGTGTGTGTGTGTGTGTGTGTGTGTGTGTGTGTGTGTGTGTGTGTGTGTGTGTGTGTGTGTGTGTGTGTGTGTGTGTGTGTGTGTGAATGTGGTTTATTTAAATAAGATAGGAGATAATAAGGGTTATTCTAAGGGTCCGATAGCTTCACTGTGTGAACTATCCTCCTCTGTTATCTGAGAAAGAGGCAGACCTCTCTACCACCTTTGTTTTCCTCACTCTGTTTCACACTCTGTGCTGTCCAAGTTGTTTTATCTGTCACATCCGTTTTGGCATTTCTCCCTTCTCATTTCACCTCAGCCTTTTCCTCCAATTTTATCTGTAAACATTCATTTTTAATTCATTTTTTTCTCCTTTTCACAACTGTCATTGTTTGTGTTTACCACTCTTTTGCCATCTCTTTTCTTTTCCCTACTCCCTGCAACATAAACATGTTTCTCTCAAACTCCCTCTTGCTCTCTTTCCCTCTATACCACCTCTGACATGGCTGTCCATCTCTGCTCAGAGTCTCATAACCCCGTCAATCAATCAGAGGTAATATAGTTTTATATGACATGTGTCCCTGTGTCATTGGCCTTTGATAGACAGGGGTACACCCACCATGGGCACTTTATAAAATGAACAGGCCCCCCAGGATGGAAATAGTTAATAATATATAAATCAGATATATGATGGCATTGCCTGTCGTAATCTCTTCATGTGCATTATAGCATGTGCTGAAAGATGCAAACTGAAAAGGCATGAAGCATGAAACTGGACAAAAAACATCTGCAGGGGAATGTGAAGATTAATGGAGGTGGCGTGTACACTTAATGTGTTCTAGGTTAAAATTATGGTAAACCAAAAACAGAGAAAATGCTTCATAACATTCCCTGTCAGTGCAGTTTGTATGTGCTTGGAGTATATTGTCATTGTTATTTTTGTAGTTTTGAGCATCGTTCCTATCGGTATTTATAAGATTATAAATACAATTATAGATATATGAACCTACTAGTTTTTAGGGACCAGCAGGAGGATTGGCTATAACACAGACTTTAAACACACCGAGGTTAGACAAACACACAGATTTCTTGGGCAATGAGGGATTATTGCCATCATTTAAGGTAAAGCTTGTTTTTGGTTTTACCTCTGGGTACAGTGGTTTAGATGATCGCCAGATAAAGCTGATTTATAATCTACCCGATTGTCTGACTATATTGTACAAATGATGTTGGTTTTCCAGATGTCTGCCATGACTTTGGTGAGTACAATGTTACCAATGACCAATAGAAATGATGGCCAACAATACAATGCTGTCTCCTATATATTATGTTTATTTTATATTTTAACAGTTAATGGCCATATCTAGAACCAGTGTTTGTCCGTTCTGGGCTACTGTAGAAACATGGAAATGATTAATTCTAAGGTCCAACAAAAACACAGTGATATTTATTTTCAGGTAATTATACACTAATGAAAACAAGTCTATGAATATTATATTCCATTGCTGCCAATACAACCTCCTAAATGTTACACACTGTTACAAACTATTTAGACAATCAATTAATCATTTCAGTCATTTTTCAAGCGAAAAATGTACTTACATCAAATGTGAAGATTTGCAGCTTTTCTACGACTATGATCACTATAAATTGGATATCTTTCGGTATTTGACTGCAGGTCAAACACAAAACAAAGGCCGGGGGATGGACATCTGGCACTGTTTCATAACATTTTATAGACCAGAAGATCAATCAGTGAATCAAGACAATAATCGTCAAATTAATATATAATTATTTTCAGGCTCTTTTTAGGTGTCTCACGTTGGTTTGAAAAGTAACATGTCAAGGTGCTGATTGCCAGACCTTTTTCTAGTTGACAAATGCTGGTATTTTGCATTAAATGTAATATGACTCACCAGTATAACAGTGTTTACTACTGCTAACCCAATAATTAATTTTTTATATCCACACTTGTAACTGCAAAATATTCAATTCAATTTTATTTGTATAGCATCAAATAATAACAGGAGTTATCTCAGGACACTTTTCATACAAAGCAGGTCTAGACTATAATACTCCTTTTATAAAATGATTTACAGGGCTCCAAAATATGTCTGCAGTTTATCACATTTTTTACTATTAATGTTTTAAGCCACCGTATTTTTTTACTTTTTTTTACGTTACCATGCAGACTTTCATTGCTTTTGACTACACTGCTTAAACACATCATATTTGTGTTTTAGTGGTTTATAACGGAATATATAGAAAAGAAAATGTCTTAAATTGCATAATACCTGAAATGGGATGTAATTTGCAGAAAAAGGGATGAGAATTTCACTAGATTTCCCAAAAGTCGTATCTGAATATGCATAACATCCCAGCTTTATTATCATAACATGATGATTGCTTCCTGCACATACAACTGTAATTCTAATTCATGTATGACTGAATGGATGGTTTATGTAAACCAGCTCATGAATTATTCATGGTATAGATGTCTGTCAAGGGCTAAATTTCCTGCTGTGTGTTTGCTTTGTGTTAATGTGCAGTAGTAGGTGTTCTCGTATCTATTGTGTGTGTGTGTGTGTGTGTGTGTGTGTGTGTGTGTGTGTGTGTGTGTGTGTGTGTGTGTGTGTGTGTGTGTGGTTTTGTGTATGCTGGGTCAGTGTGTGTTCCCGTGCGGAAACATGTCTGTGTAAGTGCATGATTGACTAATGCATGTGCTTCTGTCGTCAAATTATTGTCATCAGCTCAGGATAGTCATTTGGGCTTGACCTCACGTAATAGGGTTTGACAGCCACTGGCTAAGACAATAATTACAAACACACAGACAGCCTGTATCAAAGCCTGCTGACTAGAATAAAAATCATTTTAGAGCTGTTGTTACTAAAGAGAAGCAATTATCTGCACACAATACTAGGCTCAAAGAAAATAACATAGGGAAGGCAGGGAAACTTCTACTGCAATAGGAGAAACACTGTCCTTTGTTTAAAAAGATTCATTTGTGATATTAAAGGACTGAGCTGAATACGTACCAATAAAGGTTCAAGGTGTAACTCGGTTTTTGCATTCCCCTTATTCCCTCCAATCTGTTATTGCATTTCCGATACTCTAGTGAGTCATCTTCTCCTACTTTTTTCCCTTCATTCTCCTTCACCCTCTCCTCTCCTCACCTCTCCTCTCTCAGTAGATGTCACTGCAGTTCCACCGCCAGCCAGGGGAGCGGACGGATTGCAATGCATCGTGGGACACAGACACCTGCAGGTGACGATAGCAGTGACGAAAGGGACTGGAGGAGAGGGGAGAGGTGTGGAAAAGATATAACGAGGGGAGGAAGAGGACAGATAAAGGGAAAGGGAGGGGAGGAGACAGTGGAGAGACTTTCACCCCGTCTTTACAGGTAGCTCCGGTGGGTAGCGACGGCGAGATTACATACCCAAAATACACAAATCTTTAATACGCATCACATGCACATCCCTAAAACATATACATGTAAACACATATGCACTAGCATACAGATACATGCTGAAACTATAAAGGATAATGACCCATAAACCAACACACAGACATACACATTCCTGGGATGCAATTAACTGTTGTGCCCTCATATACTATCAGTTAGTAATGAAGAGATAAAGTGTTGTTGCATCAGGGGAAATGTGAGTGAAGATAGAGGTGTTGTTGACTTGTCTCTGTCAAACAGATAGCAATCTGCCAGCTCTCCAGTGTTCCACCACTTCCCCTGATTGGAGCCCGATGTAATTACTTTATTCAGTATGGGAAATGAAAAATATCACTGATCATCCAGTGACATTTCAAGTAATGTTTTACTTTGCTCGATAAGTAGAACTTAATGTTTTTGTTTTGGCATGTTGGTCGTAGGTTCAAAAGTATCAATGCCATTAGTTCTCATCAACATAATCTATGTGTCATTAAAAGACCACATCCTTGTGATTTTTGTTATGGCTTTTGAGTTTTTTTGAAGTTTTAGCTGTAGATTATTTAATCTCATGTGACAGGACCCGGGATTCCTTGAGCAAATCCCCAGTAGTTGATCCATAATGTAAATTTTCAAAATGGACCAGGACGAATGACAGATGTCACCATTTGTATTTGTATATACACGTCTGCTAATAATAAAGAAAAAGGGAATTTGTATTCAGATAAAACCAGAGGTCTTTAAGATGGAATATTGGTTTCTAATAACTTACTTATACTACTACTGCCACCACAAATAATGATAATACTGAACTAGTTTGAAAAGACCACATGCTGTGTTAATGCTGAGATCAGTATTTTTGTCTTTTGAGATGGAAATGGCAGAGTCAAAAATTCTTCATGCAACTTGAGCAAGAGAAATGGTAGATTACATGGGATCCCAAACAGTCATAGCTTGCCGCCATGTATGACTTGTACACAGGTTATCTGCAAGGTGCCATGGACCGACTTCACAGCCGAACTTGTATCTGTATACACAGTGCTTTTTCTTTTTAATATGTGTGATGAGGGTGACATTGATAATTCTTATACACAGACCTGAGGGTGATAGTCAAATGGCTACAGGTTCGTAAACATCTATGGGCCAGCGTGACTGAACACATTATAGACGTCGTCAAATTAGGTAAAGAGAAGAGAAGTAGCGTTTTCTGATCTGAGGCCCCAATTGGTAGGACAACATAAATTGTCTCTGCCATCAGTTTCAGCAAATCACTGTTGAAAAATCAGTGCATTTTATGATGTGATGGTGCTGTGGTTAAAGGGATAGTTCAGGAATTTTGAAGTGGGGTTGTATGAAGTACTTATCCATAGTCAGTGTATTACCTATAGAAGACGGCAGTCAGCACACCCCCAGTTGGGAGAAGTACACAGGAGTCACATAAAAAAAGACCAACCTAAAAAAAAAAAAAATTGGTATCAAATTTAATTGTTTATATCTGATTTTGTTTGGAGGCTCTGAAAAGAGCATTGATGGATTTAACAGCCGCACGTCCACTTCAAAAAACCTGAACTAAACAAGTATTTTGTCAAATTTAACTTTGTGGTTTGGGTTAAATTTACAACTTTACTGAAGTTAGGAGACCTTTTCTGTCATGGTCACAATAGTAACCACTTTGTTATGGTTCGGGAATGTTTGTGGTCATGGTTGGAAACAGGAAACAAACCAACGTCTCCCGTTAAACAGTGCCACCTCCAATCCTATCATTATTTCTGAACCATACCTGTCAAGTCAGGCCATTACTGCGCTGATATTGTGTTTTCTGAATTACATTCGTGCTTTGCTTAATATTGTCTTCAGATTCAGCTTTAGGGAACAACTTTAGGTTGATCAGCTGATTCTATTGATGACTTTTCCCACCATAACTCAGCAGCTGCGTGCTCTCTGTCAAATAAGATGCTATTTAAATGTTCCAATTAATTTTGCTGTCACCTTCGCATCAGTGCTTAGTTTGCAATCCCCACTGCTAACAAGAGTGAAGAAAACTAATGTACGGCCATAAATACCACAGAAGCTGACATAGACAGTATGTATTCACTGATAATATATTCTCAACCCAAAACAGAAAAAAATCTAAATACAACAGATTTAATCAGAAAGAAACAAATGTAAATAAAAACTTATAAGGCTGGAAAAACGTGAAACACAGCCATAGCATGCCATGGATTTCTGCAGTAGAGATTTAGGACAGGCCAAAAGTTGAGTGAAGTAATTTAAGGTGGGTTCATCTTCCACTTTTTCTGCGAATGGTCAGACCTTGTCAGTGAAAACAATCCTTAAGTGAGCCTGATTGACACTATCTACTGTCTCCACTGATGATAGACCATTTACCAACAGAGTGTTTTGGTGGTTAGAGCAAAAACGCCAGCTCTTCTCCGGCAGAAGTTCAGAGGATTTGAACCACATATTGCAGAAAACCTGAGATGAAATGAAAAGTGCTTCATTGGTGTGATTGCCAGCCAAATTCAAGCACTGGATACTACCCATGTTGGTAATTTCTCTTCCTGCCTTCTGCTTCCATCCGTGCTTTAACTTTGGTCTGACTTAAAGACAAATGTGCAGGAAGTTTCAACATCACACTAATTCCACTAAACATAATTCCACTGCTTGTTTACGGTGTATTTTGACAAAATTGGTCCTGGCAGAATTAGCACGGTTGTGTGTGGATGTATTCTCTTTTAATGTCAAGTCTCTCTCTTGGGTAAACACATTGTCGTATGAGTGTTTGGTTGCACTCGCTGGATACTATTAAATCCTTTTCAAGTACCTGTTTCACCAGAGAAAGAGAGCGATACGTGTAAGTGGCATTGCAGGAGAAGCAGTCTTGGCTTGTGTGTGTGTGTGTGTGTGTGTGTGTGTGTGTGTGTGTGTTTTGAATTGTTTATGTGTGAGCATGGATTTCCTTTGCTGAAAGTGTGAGTCTGAGTGCGTGCATGTGTGGTTGTAAGCATTCTTGTGTGTCACAGTTCAGGAGCAGACAAGTGGAGACGAGCATTAAACGCCCTCTTCCTACACTAATCAGGGATTAGTCAGTGTTTAAGAGCATAAGAGAGAACCATAAAACAAATGAGTGTGTGAAAGAGACAGTTGAAAACGCCTATGAGGAAATTAAATGAATGGCTCTCTGTTGTTTGGTGTTAGTCATTTCTCGACACAGTGTCATGAATGTGTAACAAGCCAGCTTTCAATTTCCTGGAATTTCCTCTTACCCTTTTGTGAGCATGGCTACTTCACTCATTAGCCTCCAATATTACTTCAGAATTATAGTCAAATTCCTGAGAAGTACATGTGCAAACGTGGAAAAAAAAAAAGTTTTATTTTTGCTAGTTCAGTTATCACAAAGAAGTTAGTACTTTGTTGAATATTCCTGTATAAATAAAACGTTTTATTTTTAATTTCAGTGGCTTCAAACAAAAACTCATTGATTCAATTACTCCCTCACTAAAGCCGTGTTCAGACCCACATTAATGCAGCCTACTCACTGGTTTTAATGAGAGCATTAAACAACACTGCAGGGCTATTGATACAGAGGATTCTGTCAAAGAATTCAGGGTTCTCCAGCAAAAAAGTTAACATTAAAGGTTTCTACATGTACTGCAGTGCCATCATTGTCATCAGAAGACCCACTGTGTTGGCCAATCAAAGATAGAAGTGCAGGTAGATTACTTTCGTAATCATGGAATCATTGTAGCGAGCCACTTGTGACAGCAATTTATGTGTACTTGCCACACTTGGTATAGCTAGAAACGTTTTTTCCTAACACAATAATTGGAAAAAGAACGCTTCTTAAAAGGTGCCAAACTGTTTTCTGAGCATCATAAACACCCTGAAATGATTTTTTGTATCATCAGAATTGGATCCATTATGTCGAATAAAACTGAAAAACCATATCAGTAAATTATTTCATGCCAACGGGCTTGGCTTAGGAACCTGCCTAAAAATGCCTTGTGGTCCATGTGAGAAAATCTTTCAAGTTATGGGCCCATTCCAACTGTTATTGGAATGAATAAGGCACCATCTTATAATGCAGTGTCCAGTTATTTGAATACATTCATGGATAGTTGCTGTTCTAACTTTTCAAAGTTGTAAAATGTTTCCTCAGAGTTGTATAAATTGCTGTGAAGTGTTTTGATCTCTGATAAAACTCTGCAACTTAGGGAGGTTTCTCTCAAACCAACCTACCAGGATCGTATTTCATTGTCTCACCAGTACCTGAAGCAACATAACCTAACTAAAGCAGCCACTTGTGTGCCATTCTTTTCTTAATGCCTGCTAAGACTCTCACGTAATATACTTCACTTAGAATAAATCAGATTCACCGCCTTGCACGCATTGCAGCTAATGTAAAACTTTTTGGCAACATATTCAGCAACTGATAATGTCACACAACTGGGAGGAAGGTGATACCATTTCTGTTACATGTACATAAATAGATTTGATGAGAGGTGAGAAACAAGGAGGAGAGAATGAGAGAAGCAGGGTGAAGGGAAAGTGTGACAGAGAGAGAGAGAGAGAGAGAGAGAGAGAAAGAAAGATACAGGCAGAATGAAAGGGAGAGAGAAAGATGGAGTAGAGAAAGGCAAGGAAGGCAGTCTTCCTGGGGATGTAGGAATGATTAATGTGAAGCTGTCAGAGAGGTGGAGAGGGGAAACCACAGCGATGGGGGGAAGAGTCATGGCCAGGTGCAGAGAAAAGAATATGACAGAAACAGAGAGAGAGAGAGAGAGAGAGAGAGAGAGAGAGATGATGGCATGAAGGCATGAAAAGGTTTCAGGACAGACTGTAGAGAGTGAGAAAGAACGAACGTGTGCAGGGAGAGAGTGGTGAAAGCATGAAAGGGGTTTCAGGAAAGACTGCTTAGAGGGAATGAGATGAAGAGAAAAGGGGTAGAGAGTGAAAGAGTGAGAGATGATGGAGGTGTGAAAGAGGATTCAGCAGAGACTGCTGGGAAACAGAAAATAGGCAATGGGAGCAATATATAGACAGACGGGGGACACCAAGACAGAAAGGAAAGAGAGAGTGCTACCTGCTAAGATGAGAGACCAGTGACAGAGTCTCTTATGGTTCCTGTATGAGAGCCTGCTGTGTGTGTGTGTGTGTGTGTGTGTGTGTGTGTGTGTGTGTGTGTGTGTGTGTGTGTGTGTGTGTGTGTGTGTGTGTGTGTGTGTGTGTGTGTGTGTGTGTGTGTGTGTGTGTGTGTCACCTTGCCATAAATCCCACCTCTAAACTGGCCACTACATTGGTCTCTATAGCTGCAGTTATTGTTCAGCTTCCCCTTTGCCCTTACTCTGTTTTATTACCCCATTCCATCAAATGGCTCTTTCTATTGTGCATACTTGTCATGGTACTGATGGTGTGTGTCTTTGTGTGTGAGTGCTTGCATTGTAACATACTGTAACAAGAAAATAATTTGTAGACAGGGTGGTAATGGGAAGCTAGGTTGTTTCCACTGAGCGCTCAGTCCAAGCAGCTCCATTTGTTTAAGTTTGACTCAGCAGTTGATGGATCTTTCACAAGAAGTAGGGAATCGATCAGCGTGTACTCTAAAGCATATGCACTGACTATGCATGCACATATACACAAACACTCAATAATAAAGGTAAATTTCAATATTTGTCACCATTGGTTTTATTTAATTTTACTTATAACATTAAATATAATTAAAATATGATAATGTACTTAAAATAAATGATTTCAAACACCTGTCTTTAAGTCAGAACAAAGGTAAAGACGGAAAGTATCCCTCTAGCTATTGGAGCAAAGTTGTAGTTTTCTCCTTGCAGCAATCAAAGCCAAAGTCTGAGTCCCGAATTTATACAGCGGAGGTTTGGAGTAAAACATGAGTCGCCAACAGTAAAAATGGACAGAAATATGAGAATAAAAACCAGACTGACAAATCAACTACAACCACATGTATTAGTGTACCATTGAGTTATTGGTGGGTGAGCTGTTGTGCCACATGAACTTAATTCAAAGCAGAAGAAAAATAACTCTCTCATTCAACCGGCATTCAACTATTCTTATCAAATAATTCTTATCTTTTCAAATATATATATTGAATATATATATAGGAGTGAGACATATTGCAGCATTATCTCTAATTAACAATATTTACCGAAGTATTTAAAAGCTGCACAATTAAAAGTCTAACTTATTGTGTCAATATTGTGAAACCAAACCCTGAACTTTTAACCCAGAATTATTCCATGTATCATATTGTGACAGATTTCAGTATGTTGCAGAAAGAGAAATATTACAAAAGATGATACTGAATTATCATCCAGCTCCAATAGAGTGACACTGCATTTTTATAAAAATGTTGTTTTTAAAACTCTCCTTCGCAGAAAGAAAGAAAAGGTCGTTTACAGAACAGCAATCCAGCATGTTTTTCTCAAGGTTATTTTGTTTGCACAGGGGCTTCAACCCAGTCCATCTCCCCATTGGCTGCATCACTCTGCTGCCGTGATCACATGATTTAATATTAATGTGCTTTTAATGTGTTTTTTGGTATAGTTTTAGAAGCACTTACAGCCTGTAGCATCAGTGAGTCTGTCGACTGACAACGAAGATAATTAGAAAAAACATCAACTGTCATAAATATACATAAATGATAAAACTTGACTCTCCTACCTGTGCAGTTTTACCTCACTATGCAAGACTTGAGAGATTCAATTTCTACAAATCACATCTGCTTTTATTAGACAGTAATTAGAAAATCGGATGTTGTATTATTGTTGAAATGTAACCCTCCCTCAGGGACAATAAAGCGCATTGAACTGAGCTGCTGTAAGAAATCCTGTGAACTGCAAAATGCTAAACTGCAGTATAGTTGACCATCTACCCCATTGGCTTTGAATTTTAATCAGCTGAAACTGTAAAATCATTTTTATGACATTTCCGTTTTCCTGATTATTATGCAGAGGACTGAGAGGGGAAAATATGGAAAATAAAGACAGGAGATAAAACGCAACACAAGCTGTAAGCTTGATGTGAATAGTTACGAGTTAGTATGCAGCAGATTTTCCCTCACAAGAAAGTAGTTTGAGTTCTGCCTTGAGTTTGTGCCACCCTGCCTCAAAAAATGTCTTCTTTATTAGAGTCAAAGGAGAGAGTGCCCATGGCTGCCCACTGCCTCCAGTGTGTTGGATGGGTCAAATGCAGAGGACAAATTTTGATTCAATGTATGTAAAAAAAATACTGAGACTAAGACAATAAAGTGTCCCTGAGAGTCCCTGTTTTCTTCTTTGCTGCTTCAGAGGCCATTTCCTCAATAGAACCTCAAGGGTCATCTCCTCTCCCGGATCATCAGCATTACATCGTTATTAATGCTCACAACTTTACATTGAATCCACTGCAAAAGGTGCACTAAATACCCCAAAATAGGCAGGGTTTTTTTCTGTATATATAGCTGACTGCATCTGCCAGGGCATATGTCACAAGCTGGTGACAGAGAGACAGAATGGAAGCTTACCATATTTAGTGTCACAGAAGTGAGACAGACCTACAGTTGTATTTTAGACAAATTGAGAACTTTTTGTCAGGGATGGTACAAATATCTATCTCTCTCTATATATATCTATCTATCTCTCTATCTATCTCTTTCCTATTATCTCACTGTCGAGTGTGTAGGTGGTACAGAGTACATGATGGCTGATTAAATAGTACAAGCAGCCCATACTAGAGGCTTCATTAGTCATAAAAGGCCAATTCACCAACAATTAAAACCAGCTTCACTGACTTTAATGACACTACGCTGACAGCATGAGCTCCGCCACTTTATGAGATAAAAGGAACCCAAGACCATTAAAGAAAATATGGAAAGTGAGATGGGGTTACAGAAGGGAGAAACTAGGGCTTTGAGGATGGATACACGTTTGGTGGTATGTTTCTAGCCAAAATATTTTTGTCTGTGCACACTGCCTAACATGTGATAGTAATGAGGGCGATATTCGTGCTCAGGAGGAGTGTCTGTCGTTTTCTCATACAATGTATCCGGTCAATTACAGGAAAGACTGTAGTTTAGCCATCTGTAATGTGTGAATTATTGTGAAAATGTAGAACGTACGCTAATAGATTGACATGGCAAAAACATGACAGTAGTGATGGGAAATTCTACTGTTCTAACTTTCTCTCTCTATACTCTAAAACTATCTGAAGCTATCTGAAGATGCCAATATAGGGGGCTCCAGCTAAAAAACTGCAGGGTTGCTAGGCAAAAAAAGCTGAATGTGGCTTGTGAACACCAACACAGTTTAAATGCAGGGCTGTTTGAGGTCTGAATCCCACCACAAGTGACTTTTTTTAAATCCCTATTATTGCTACTTCATTGTGTTCTGGCTTTTTTCCACTGATTTCTCAGGAGTATCTTTGGTCACACCCTTAAGCAGTCTGTTGTCTGGGTAAATAGTTAAATATTAACCACATATGACTTGACCCATATCTTTTTGAAGGTCTGGAGATGGATTACTTTTTGTTGAGATCTCTGTTGAAGCAGAAAAATAATATTTATAATATTGATAGTGACCACCTGAGTGTGATTCCCTATGTTGGCTTGTTTTAGTACTTTTTCCTAAGCGGTCACAAACAAAAGTTGAAAACTGGATTGCTCTCTGTCTTTTGGCTCTCCTTCCCATCCTCGTTTCCTAAGTCATCTTGTCCACTTTCATCTCTTCTCATTGTACATCGATGATTCTTGAAGTTATTTGGTACAGTGCGGGATGTGAGAATTTTAGGCCCTCCTGATTTAGCATGCAGGGCCTGAGGAACAATGCCTTTCGATTAGACCCGGTTTTGTAGGAAAGGGAATGACATTGATTGGCTGAGGGAATGGGGATTGACATTGATTGGTCCCGGCTTGTTTGTGCGGGCAGGAAGTGATTTGCATAATGCAGACATTCGCAGTCTGCTGAGGCTCTGTACGTGGTAAACCAGGCCAGAATATAAAAATCTGGACCTAACAGGAGGAAAGGGCATCACTGAGAAGGACCGTGTGCAAAGTCATCTTCTCTTATGTGCATTTAAGCTAATTTTGTGTTCATTGAGATCATAATTTGGGTTAATTTTAAAACTTAGGATACAAAAAGATTTACAGAAACAGTCAGTGTGTTCAATGACTGCAAATAGAGTAAGAAAAAAAGGAGAAAGGCACAACCACAACCAAGACAGTGATGATATAAGTTTGTCACAAGGCCAAGGAATACAAACAGAAGCAATAAAATGTGTAAAAAAATGGACGAGACAGAATAAAAGAAAAACAAAAAAGAAAGGTCTGAGCAAGGAAGGAGGTGATAAAGAGAAAGGAAAAACTGCCAGATGAAGAAGGGGGGGAAGGGGGGACATGGCGGTGGGGGGGAAATCAAGAGTAGACAAAATAAAAGAAAGTAAGAGAAGAAGGCAGGGGAGAAGAGAGAGCAGAGACAGGAGACAACAGAGAGAGTGCTGTGTCTCCTGGTTGTCTTTGTTTACTGTGACAGGGACAGGTGGAGGCTGACAGCAGGACCTTTACAGAGAGCCAGTTAAATAAAGAGGGGATGGAGGGATGGAAATGAGCAGAAAGAGAAGAACAAAAGAAGGAGGGAGACTCTGAGACTAAATGCCAGTCCCCAAATGGCTGCCAAGCCTTCTGTTCCCTTCCTGCTCGTAGATCAGCAGCATAGATCAAACTGCTCTGATTAATTTGACTACTACTTTGTTTATTTACTTTGAGCATTGCTTTTTGACTGTAGTGTCATCAGTACAGGGTACAGTACAGTAAATTATGAGATATGGCACACTGTGGGCACACGCTTGAGTTGACCTTTATAGGTGACCCTGCAGCGTCCAGAGCATGAATCCTAGTAACCTTGATCTCCTGACTTTTCACTTAGGGGAAGAAATTTCATGTATCCAGTCCAGATGTTCATGGTTCTCAGACGATGTATTCCACTGGCTCACAGAGCCACCAGCATGCCTCCAGACTCTTTGTTTTGTTTCATGGATTATATATTTGAGGGATGCGTGTGCATCAAAGTAAAACACAAAAAGTTCATGGTAACATTATGTATAATGTATTTAATCAAAAAGATTTAAAATCAAACTGAATATTGAAGAATCTTTGGACAAACTGCTAATTCCACTGGCAAAATAAGTTCTTTGATCAACATGTTACACATTTCTTTTCTCAGTGGGATACAGTTGAGTGAAAGGGGTGAACATCTCTCTCTCCCTCTCTCTCTCACTCACTCGCACACACACACACACACACACACATGCACACACACACACACACAGACCATCCTTTGAACCTATAGGGTATTATGGGATTGTCTCAAAGTGATTACAGAGGATCAGTACCAAAAAAACCCAACAACAACAACAAAAAACAATGATGCACACACAAGCTAACACACACACGTACACATGCATAGAGAAATCACTCGCACACAGATAGACTCACACTTGTCAAGCTAGGAAGTCCGGCCTCTTTGACAGGGATAATCCTGTGGCACCAAGAGAGGGTAAAGTTAGGAAGAGACGATCCCAAACCCGGAAAAGCCGATTAGAGGCTGAGGGAACAAAACCCAGGCAGCGGGAGAAGGAAGAGTAGAAACAAGTAGCAGAACGCCAAAGCCAAGCCAACCCTGACACAAGAGGCCGGTTATGCCTTATAGACCAGGAAAACAGAAGAGGAGGGGGGGAGTGGATACAGAGCGCAAGGACAGATTGGAGGGAGGGAAAAGGAGCACTACAGGGAGACATGAAGGCAAAGAAGAGAAGAGGGAGATATGAGGAGAGAGGCAAGTGAGAGGTTGATAAATGTAGATAAGGGACTGACAGGAGGAAAGACTGGGGGGGGGAGCAAAAAATAGAGATACAGACGGGATAAGAAGGTTTGAGAAGATGAAAAGGGGAGAAAGAGACAAATTGAGTATTATCATAAATTAAATGAAAAAAAGCGATGAAAAACCAGCTGGGTGCGATTGTCCTTGTCACTCCACTCTAGTTGATTGTCGAGAACTCTCTTTCTCCCCATTCCTCTCTCTGTCTCTGTCTCTGTCTCTGTCTGAGTCTCTCTCTCACGCACACACATACAAGCAGCGCAGCCCTCCATCCCTTCCTTCGGTTTCCTCATTATGTCCTCATCCATGACCAAAGATGTGCAGGAGCTCTCAATATCCACGGAGAGATGTTGGAAGCCAAAAGATAACGGCTGCAAAGAAAGAGGAAAGAAGGGATAGAATGAGAGAAATAGGAAAAGAAACTGGGAGCTTCCAGACACAAGAGAATATCCTTATTTTTATTACTACTTCTTTTTCCTCACCATTTCCACTCCTCTTTATCATTTTTCATCTTTCTCTATGTCACTTTTCTTCCTTCCACTGTCTCTTTCCCCCGCTTCTTTGTCTCTCTCTCTCTCTCTCTCTATTAATCCCAGGGCTGTAGAGTTGGTATTTTTCCACCCAGTGATAACAGCCTTTATAGAATGAGCCTGACACTGGAGGGGTTGTAATTTAATGGCAATACAACACACACATATGTGTACGTACAAACACACAGGCACACACCCACACACACATACTGTAGCACACAGAAAGGTCTCAATCCTATCTTGGTATAGTAAAATGGCATGTAGATACCAGCAGTGATAGATGGATGGGGGAGGTTGATAAGTCCTGATAAGTCCTGGAAACATAGACTGAGACAGACAGATAGAACATAGAAAGATTCCCATAACAAGGCTGGATTATGTGTTCCAGCGAGTTGTTCACCCTTTCCATCACCATGGAGTCGGCTGATCCGCGGTTACACTTGTCATTTCAATCGGATTTGTGAGATCTGATCATGGAGACTGGATTTAATTAGGACGTTATTGCTGCGTATGTTCGCCTGTCCTGGAAAATGCCCCTTTGTGCTTTCAGAGTTTTAATTACTCAATATACAGTGTTTTTTTTTCTTGCTATTCCTTTGTATCCTCATGTAAACCTCCATTCAAAATGCCACCACGGGCCACTTCCAAAAGTGGTTTAAAACATCCCATGTCAGCAAGGACAGGATTTTATTGTTATGCATCTAGGCCTGTCACTTCCTGATGTCCTGGTGTGATTGATTGATGATAAATATGGCAATTAAACAACACCGACAGAGATGAGTGTTGTTGGCCATTGTCTCCGTATGTCTTCTGGGGGAATGCGTGCATGTCTAAACCATCTGTGGTGGGTGCAAAGGACAAACTAATGGAGATTAAATGTAGTATCTCAATACCAACTCTTATGCATACTGTTTATGAGCATTTTTTTGTTGTGTGTTTGTTCATCCCAACTGCTGAGATACATAACAATATATAGTTAGTTGCTTTAGTAGTTGCTTTTCAGGTACAATGCTGCCCTTTAAATTGTGGATTTATGTCATAAGATCTGATTTGTTGGTGAGACAAATTTACATTAATATATGGGAAATGTATAAGATCCCAACTAGGGAAAAATTTATTCATTTCAGTATTTTCAAAGTACTGATCTATTACCAAAGTATAGATAACTGAATATAATGAAAATACGTGCCTTTGGACTCAAGTTTGCAACTGTATTGGTAGATAAATCAATACTCATGCAGAAAATTCACACATTTCTTTCTGCATGAGAGAAATTCAGTGGATGCACAGTATTAAATATTAAAATATTTACCCAGTGGGCTCCTTCTCCTAAGAAATATGACTTTCATACGTGTTATAGAAAGCATAAGGAAGACCATGAATGCATAATGGAACAATTCAGTTTTTAGTGGCTTTTCTGCTTGGTAAATATGGCCAGGATTATCTTAACAAACCATTTTGCACTCTGTAGAGAGCTCCAGTATCTTTTACTCCCATGTTCTTTATTCACACGTGCAGGTGTTGTCTTTGTGTTTAATTTCCTAGATACTATTTTCCAAATCGTAAGCAGGCATGCATGCGGCACAGATTGAGGCGGCAGCCAGTATAACACCAGTTTTTGAAGGGAGGAGTGGGGGAGCAGACGGGGAAACACAGCAAATTGAACTGTCATAAGGATATTAATAGAGACAGGATGTGGCCACCAATAGCCGCGGCAAATTGGCTATAGCAGTGAAAAATACAAAGCCAGCCATTCCAAAACAGGCTCATCCAATGGTAACGGCAGGCTGGACGAGATTGTAAACAGCTGTTGGGATGCAACCTTTCTCTATCTTTTTTATACCACCAGAGCAGACAGGCCCAATGTGATGTTTTATGACCAAGCACAGCAGAAAAAGGTAAATTGAAATATATGTGGCTTTTGTATATTTGTTTCTGTATTTTTTAAGTGTTTGGACAGGAATGAGACTGAGAGGGAGTTTGTAAGTTGTTAGTATCAAATAAAGTTTGTGACAAAGCTACAGTATATATTCTTTCAGCCCCATGTGAGGAAAAGCAATTTCAGCTCTTACGGTTTTAGGCAATTTACGCCGAGTGAGAAAAGAGAAAACAAACAAAAGTAATATTAAGAAGAAATAGGGAAATCTGGGCAGAGCTATTGTGGAGAAATAAACCTCTGAGAGTCAAAGTGGGAAAACTAAATCACAATGGCAAGGGATATAACCAGGGAGGGAAGAGAACTTAGAAGCCGGAGAGTAAGAGTGCATTGTAAAAAAGGATAGGGGGATAGACAAAGACAGAGGAGCAGAAGTATTGATATTTCCAGCATAAACACTCGTCCTAATGGACCCGGAGAGTCAGAGTGGGAGATCGATCAGAAGACAGAAGTCTCGGCAGATGTATGGAAGGAAAATATACCTCTCACCTGCTGTGAGGAGCGCGGAGGAGGGATGGGGGAATGGAGGGAGGATATTAGGAGATGACCAGACGCAGTGGGGATACAGAAAGTAGGCAGAGACTGAATCCTAATGCGCAAAATGTATTTTTCATGAGAGTGGAATCAATAGTGATTTGGAGTTCTCTCTTTGTAGCTGGAATGAGCTGAGTCCGAGCAAACGAAGAGGCTGGCTATCTGGAAATAAGAGAAGACGAAAGGAGGGGAACAAGAAAGGATATTTGGTGGATGGATGGATGGGTAATTGGAAAGATAAATGACAGCAGCCAATTAATAGGAGGAAGTTCCAGGAATTGGATGTGGGAGGAGGATGGTTGCTGAGAAAGGAAAAGAAAAAGAGACTCTGAGAAACTGAGGTGCACATGTAACTTAACATACCCAGAATGGCCCAGAATGGCCCAAATGGGTCATTTCACTTCTTGGACAGGACATTTCATAGTCAGGATGTGGACTCATACAGCCTCATACATAAACATCAAAATAGGATCTGATCTTCCACCATATGATTTGACTAAACCTACAGAGCTAAACCTCTTTGTTAAAGGAATAGTTCAATGCTTCAAAATGTGGTTTGCTTTTTTGCTCAGACATAGATGAAAAAACATCAGTACAATTCCTGTATCTGCACACTAATTATAGAACTAGATCCAGTATTGCTGCTGGTTCCTAGGAAATTGTTACATGATTGTCTCTGAGCTTTGGAGAGAGCCTGACTCTCTGTATTCACCCTTCTTCCAGTCTTTCAGAGACACAGACAGAGCACTGAAGGTTTTACTCGGCTATGGTTCTGCTCACGCTACGCCTCCTGTGTAGAGAAACAGCGTTAGGGTAAGTGTTGAGGATACACATGTAGTTGTAATGGTAATTATTAGAGATTAGTATTCATAAGAGTAGAAATACACAAACTTCTGTGTGTGTGAGAGATCACTAAGTGCAAACTCAAATTATGTACCAAGGAGGCAAGAAATACCTCACAAATTTCTGTCTTCACCCTGCCAACTGACTGGTTATAAAAACAACTAGGTAGCTTCACACCTGAGTGTGTGTGTTTCAGTTTATATTAATATCTTCACACCTCTACCTAACGCGGAGGAGTAATCTGTGTCCTGCAATGTGAGAATGTGTGAAAGTGGGAGCCATCTCTCTCTCACTCTTTCTCACACACACACACACACACACACACACACACACACACACACGCACACACACACTCAAATGTAAACACAGAAACAAAACGATGCTGTTCATATCTGAATCAACACAGTGGCACATTCACTATAAATTTTATTTTGATTCAAAAGGTATGAACAAATCACATAAGTATAGGATAAAAACTGCTTACGCATAGACGCACTGGTGTCATGTACACACACGGCTTACACACATACAACAGACCCAGACAGTCTCTTACTCCTTTTATGGCGCCACCTGAGCTTGGCTTTAAGTACATATTTCATGCCACATTACCCCCCCCCATGGCAGCAAACGAGGAGAAGAAAGGGGGAGAGACTGAGGGAGGCTGAGAGATGAAGCGAGACAGTAAAACGCAGACTCTTTTCTCTGCTGGCTGCATGTCTGCCTCTACATCCCCTTTACCTTTCCTGTCCTTTCTCTTTCCCTCTTATCATTATCCCCCTGTTTCTTCTAGCTTAATATTTTTTAATGGTCGGGAACCAGAATGGGTCACAGACGTGTTCCTGCTGGGTCCCCACATGACAAGAGTAGTGATATGTTTTAATGAGCCTGGGACCCAGGGCAAGAGATGAAATTTCTCATTTGGGTCTTACACTGAAAAAGACTACATCTACCTTTAGCTGTCTCACTCTCTCTTCCGTCACACTTTCAGTGTTTCACTTAATTTCCACCATTTCATCAACTCCATCTTGCTCTTTTTATTTTTTGGCTTTTGCTTTCTCTCTCTGTTATGAAATACACTGATTCAATGACTTTGCTCTTTTCAAATTTCAAATTAATTACTTACACAGATATCCCAAATAGTCAATGTAAGTGTAGTGTATGTGGTTGTATAGGTGAGTCATTCTCAGTAGACATAAAACTATAAATAAACAATAAACATATAATGATTTCAAATAACATTTATTTCTTGTATTTATTAACATTTAACTTGCCTTTTGTAGGGTTCAGTGGACCGCTGCAATGCTGGGAAAATACTCCCCACATCTTAACACCAGAAGACCCCTTCAGATTCAGAAAAGAGCACTAAGGTTTGCAGACTTCTCTTGGTGTGCACCACATGTGTTTGTCTACTTGCTGAGTGAGGGCAGAGTCCTCTGACCATATGGCTTTATTTCACTGTTCAGTAAACCACTGCCTGTGTGCTTTTTACCCATTCACTTGTTTCAAAGGTTTGAGAGACTGTGGCCTGACCATCTATGCATATTGCATACTAAATCAGTGCAAAGATGCTTGAAGAGTATGCAGAGTTATACACACAACCTCACAGTCAGTGATGTGCAGTGTGCACATGGTGTGTGTTGTAATGGTTGAACGCTTAAAACAAGATGAGGGTTTGAGGAAAGTATTATCAGTGATGTGTTGTAGGGTGATGACCAATAAAATAGAATTGATTAAAAAATTATTTATAATACATTCAGTAATGGTTGTGTGCAGTTTGTACTTTGCATGAGGAAACTTGGCTAATTTGTCAAACCACAATAAGTTTTAACACAGCAGACTCACTGCATTTATTTATTTACTTTACATTTTCAACATTTTAGATTGAACTTGCACCCAAGTAGGTACTTAAAACATCCATGTCTATTTTTTATTTCACCATACCAATCCCTCAATTTTGGAAATGGGGATGTAATATAAGTAAATATCTGAGCTCTCTGATCTGAGAGATAATAGGTGGTCTCTAGACATCACAAGTTAAGGGTTTTATACACTCATGGGATGGTATTCAAGATTATATAGGAAACAAAATCAGTTGACAGGAAGAAACTCTGATTGTTTAAGAAAAAAATAGGTCAGTGTATGGAGACAATAAAGGACATATAATGCTTTGACTGCTGGGAACTTCAAAATCTAGTATTTCATAATTTGCCAAGTTATGTCCATTGTGTCAGTCTACATTAGCATAAGAAAATACCACAAAGCACCAAGCCACAGAACAAGTTATTAATAGAAGTTCAAATTAAATAAAAACCTACAAATCAAGAAGCGATCATTAAACCTTTGCATGCATTATGCAGTGTGTGGGGCTACAGCTGTGCAGCAATATCTGTTCGATTAAAAAAAGCATAAATTCAATTAATCAAAATTAAGTTTAAACTAAATGAAAAAAGGAGGTCTTAGAAAAGTCAAATAACAAAGTATGTTTTGGGTGCTGCCTGAGGCTAATGAGGAAGTATCCTCTAGTACTCAGGCTCTAACTGTCTTTAGTTAGATAGATTGCCGTGGTCCGTCTCATTGAAGGGATTGAGAAGGTGATATGCATGACTGCTCAGCCTTCCCCATAAAACATTTAACGAGACTATAAGCTCGAACCTCAGTAACCTTTATGGTGACCTCACACTGTCTGATGAAGCTCATAAAATAAAGTTCTAAAATAGCACACATGTGAATCTTCACACAGGCACACATACATGTGTTGAGACTGAAAATCACACAATTAAAACAGAGACGGGAGATGGAGGGACATACAGGGTCTGTGTCTGAAAAGATACCTCTTAAATGTCATATACTCATTTTTATTGGTCATGACTAAAAGCCTTTATTAATTTGACCCTGTTCTTCAATGTGAACAGGGTCAAATGTACAACAATCGGTATTGATTAAAGCATGTTGTTAGCATACTGTTCTGACTGTGTGACCTCAAGGTCTAATTTCAATCAATGTGGGATCAATAGTGGAATATGCAGCCTATTACATAATGTTGCTGCAGTAAGACTGTCTTTAATATTTCCATATCCCTCCATAAGCTATGAAATGTAGCAACATATAGGTTATTATTAATCATCTAATAATTATAAATAAATAAAAATTATGCATGTGTTTTTTCGAATATAATGATACTTGTTTGTCTTTTCAGTAACTATAATTGAGCATTAATGCAGTTTATATTGTAAGGGGTAAGAACCACTAAGGCAAAGAGACTAAAATGGTGGTAGTGCTATGAATAGTGTATGCTTACTTATTTTTCTCTCTCTCTTCTGTAATTACTCTAACTAACTACTGCACATACTAGTTCACATTTCACATTCTTGTAATTCATCTACAACCTTCAGTGTCTTCATACATTTCACCATTCATTAAATCAGTTCAGAAGTTCATGCACACATCAATTGATTTGTGCGCCTCATAACAGTTGATATAAAACGCTTCTCTTTATACATGTTGTTGAATTTTGATAACTTCTTATGAAATCTTTAAACAACCATGTCAGTTAAACTCATGTATGTCATCAAACTAAACACAAGGCAGTACGCCTTTTTATTTCACTGCAAGTACACACCTTTGTGTGTGTCCCTGTAGCTTTTACTGTTATAGTGGATAGTGAATTGTCTCCGGGCTGTTGGCGCGTTATGACCTGTCAGTCTAACAGGTCAGCCTTGCTGGGAGAGGAAGAAACACAGCCTGAAAATGCAGACAAATTTCCCCTGCGACCCACTGATGGAGGCCCAGACACAGTGTGGGATAAAGCAGCCTTTCATCTGTGCAGGTTCCCAAGCTTTTGGTCTTGGTCAAAAGACACAATAATCACTCCAATAAGCACAACAGTATTACTACATATCTATAACATGTGCTAAAGCACGTAGGTTGTCTGAGAACACAAGAAACTGAAGGGATTAATGTATTGACCCTATGCATGTCATTAAAAAAAAACAAGAAATAACCTTTTTTGTGCAAAGTACTTAAAGGCTGTATTGATTTATCTTGTGGCCAATTAGGCTATTGTGTGTGCTGCATACTCATATTCATTATATTGCATTTTAAAAGAGGTGAAATATATACGTTCTGTTTCTCCAGTACAGAAACACGGAACGCTCATTAATGAATATATGTAATGTTGTTATTTCAGTGAAGTTATGTCCCACTTTTTATCTCATTATAGCAAGTCGATCGGGGAGATAGAATAATTCATTCTATAGGCCTCTGTTATTTTTGGCTTAACTGAATGAGGAGCACTTTTCAAAACCTGAAATAATTAAACTGACCACACTGCAAATCCAGCCCCAAGTATTATCGCACCACTCATGGTGCTCATTTGAGAAGCAAAAATTAGCAAAACAGTCAAAAAGACTCGAAAACACATAATAATAATCTGTGTTTAATTTGAAAACAGAGACATATTGATGTTGGTCTACTGTGACACGTTTGGAGAGCTATTAAATTACTGTTATTTTGTCAACAAAACAAAAATATATTTGATTCTTGCACTGAAAATCTATTTTCAGTCTAAACACCAGAGAGTAATGAAACTGTGTTGACCTCATCTACGTGATGGCATTGTTCCTGTGCTGTAATTCTCTTCCATTTTAACGTATTGGTAATGATTTGTGTCTTTCAGCTGGAAAAAGGCATTGCTGTGGATGCTGATTTGTGTGTGTAGGAGAGAGACTGAGCTAATGATTAGCGCAGACCTTGACCTGCATACTCAGCTTTTTGATGTCTGCTGTTGCTTTTCATCTGCTCTCTCCACCACACGGTTGTTCCTGTCGACCAGAAGGCATACCACTCTTTCTCTCTGTCTCCTCATCTTGTCTCGGCTGCCTTTGTGTCTGCCCCATCACCACCCCTATATATATAACCACTCTCTTCGACTCTGTCTCCCAGTCTCATCCTGTCTCTTTCCCACAATTCATCTGTTTATCACTTTCCTCTCCTCTCTGGGTCTACCTGTTTCAGTTTCTTGTTGCCATTTCTGTTTGTATTGCTCAATCTGTCCTTCCTAATCATCCCCATCCATCGCTCTCTGTCTCTTTCTCAAGTGTAGACCGAATTCCCCTCTTTTTTTTTTTTCTTCTTCCAGCAGCAGGTCATTAACTTCTATCCCAGGCTTCTGAAAGATTTTGTGCAGTAATGGGCTCTGTTCAGTGTGCCTGAATCAGCTGCATAGATGTGTAAAGTAATTACTACTGAAATATCCATCCCACTGTTGACTCCTTTGAGAAAACTTATTAGTTCCCCCTTTTGTTTCAGATTTATTCTGGAAGCCGACTATTATTTCACACTCCTAATATTGTTGAAAACCTTGTGTTCTGTTTTTTTTTTAAAGTTATTTTCTCCCCATTCTTATATGTTTTTAAACAATAATGAGTATGAACAATCATAATTTCAGTTTTTGAAAGCTGATGATACATTATTATAGTTCTCCTGCATGGCATGGCTTAGTTAAAAAATCTAGTAGTAATCCTCTGTTGGTTTTGATTCAGGAACAATTATTCAATATTCTAAATAAATAATGGGAACAGTGTGATTTTTAACAAGAGGACAAGTCATGTAGCAACACAGTACAGACTTAAAGAGCAGCTAGACTAAAAATAAAGGTTTGCGACATTTGCTTTTAAGTATGAAAAAAAGAAAAGAGAAGGAAGTGGAAATTTACACACATGGCCACTGAAACTGATTTATCATTGCTGACTGACCGCTGTAGCACAGGTAATTGCATCTGTGATTTAAGGTGTGGGAGAAGCAGGTGTAAAATTTGCAGCACTGTTGTAGGCATGGCAATTGTTTCTATTCATAGCAGACATTGTTAGTGTGGTAGAGTTAGGGTTGCCAACACCATCTGACAGCAATCCAAGAGATTGGGGGGGGTTAGTTGCTAAATATGTACGTCGCTGTTTCAGTATCAGGCAGAGGAGACGGAAAAAGAGACATTTTAGTAATTGCTATGGTACTATGACACTGAAAACTACTTTAGCAGGAAAGGATATTGAGGGGAATTAAAAGATGCTGATGTTAATGTGCACCACAGAAACCCAACTATAAGCTATATTATTTTTATTATGGACTATTTTCCTTCCCCGACATGCACGTCTCACAAATTCAGTATCAGGACTTAAATGGAGTTTCCAGCCTTTCCCATCAACTCCTTACCAACCTCATTGATAATGTACATGTATGTATTTACAGTTTTTCTCAACTGTTTACACACAAATACTGGTACTTGAGACACAATGACCACAACATGTAACTAATGCACCAACCCCCTGGACCAATTCTGCTAAACTACAAGCACAAGTCCTGCTTTACACTCAAATTGCAGTTCTAAAACACACTTTTTTCAAAACACTACACACAATTCTCTGCATTTGACACAATTTTCATGAAGACTATATCTTGTTTTCACAAGGAACACACTGTCATTCAAAATTCTAAAGTGAATTGCCCTACTATTCACACTGACTCATAACATGGGCAAACACCTGTCACACAGTTTTACAATTAGCAATCAGAGCTTTAGCATAAAAGGGTAACAGGTTAGGGTTAGATATAGCAGTTGATGCTTTTCATGGTTGTATTTGCCATGCTAGGCGATATTTCCCCTGCTGCTTGGCCAGGGAAAACATTGCTTGTGATGTGGGTGAGGTGCTGTTGCCAGACGGAAACAGAAGTGGGGATGCAGCATAGTTTTTTTTTTTTTACTCTAACTGTATACAGTAAATTCTTCTGTTGTTTTGTATGTAGACCACTGTATGTGCAACTTTGTGTTGGTTGGGATGTACATTGTGTACATTGTTTTTGTGGGAAAAATAAAATATATTTGTTACCGTGTATTTGTGTGTTCTGAGCATAAAAACAATATTCTCAAATATTTTACAACAGACTTATGTATGTACTGTCTGTAGTAAGTGTGACACTGAACAAAAAAAAAGGCCTAAGTCATTATGATGAATGGAGATGAAGTGTTTTCCACTCATCATAGTGTTTTACATTGAGCACATCAGTGTTCAACTGGTTCTTATAAATGTCTATTCATATGATGGTTTGTGTGTTTCATTTGAAAACAAAATACCATTTTGAGAAGAAATAACATTGTTTTGAATGTAAAGTTTCATTTTGCAGGAGAATTGAGGGGTTTTGCCCATTGTGTGTGTGTTTTTTTTGATTTGTGTGAAGAGTTCTGAGAGTATGAGGCATGCTTTCAGAAAATTTGTGTAAACAATCGAGAAAAACTGTAAAGCAGAGCTTATGTGAAAGGCACAGTCAGTGACCCAAAGTGTCTGCACCAGCATAATTCAAAAACAGGTTTTGAACTATAGGACTGCATTTTGATTTATGGTAACATCATTTATATGAAAAGTATTCAATGACCTAATATACCTGTGAAGAAGCTACTTGTGTTAAAGGCATCAGCAGTTTTGTCCGTCCACACAGGATATTAATGGCTGCCAAGTCAACATAACAGTCTCACTTAACCTTTTCAATTTTATTAAGTCTTAAAAATCACATCATGGCTTCAGGCCTGCGTTTGGGTGGCGAGGGACTGCAGTCTCTCCATCTGAGAAGGACAGCATGACATACAGCTATTAGCATTAGGGGTTTTGTTAAAGGACCAGTGTGTGGGATTTCAGATGGCAACTAACTGAATGCTGCTGGCATCTGTATTTGATGACCTGTGAATGAGAACGGGAGTGTGTTTAATGAAACTGCAGTGGCCATGAAACTCGCGAAAAACCTGAAAGGCCCTATCTACTGCCAGTGTTTAGTTTGTCCATTCAGGACTACTGTAGAAAGACAGCGGTTCAATGTGGCAGACTCCATACCAGTCGAGTTAATGGACAATTTGATATTTTTTTGGCCTTTCCTGAAAGTTGAACAAATAGTTTTAGCACATCTTCCTACTTTATTCTTGTAATTCCAGTCAATACAGTGTGGTTAAAACATGCAGTATGTATCTTTCTTATAAAGTAAAATATTTTATTACTAACTTGCAATAATTATTAACAGTCAGTAGATGTTTAATATGATTCTTAGTGGTTTAACCCCTTTCTACTCAAATGGCAATGCAGAGACAGCTTAAAAAAGTTTGCTAAATGTATAGTATATAATCTCTTTAGTGTCATATAGCAATCCCCTTCTATCCAGATTTTCATGGTATGGCAGTTGGCAGATTGCCACGTATTTCTGACATAGGAAGGATCAGTGGTTTTACCTCGTCAATAGCCATTTTCCCAGAATGACAATATCTGCTATCAAGGCAGAAATGAGAGATGATGTAGAGCTAGTTAACACTCGTCCTTACGTCAATAGACAGCAATGACTAACTGCAACTCAGCATGCTGAACATACTGAATTGACCTTCTCTCTTTCACTTCCTACCGGTTTACTTACCTTTTTTCATCCTTTTTTTCATGAACCATTTTTCTTGTCCGTTCAACTGGGTATTAATTATGTCTGCCGTTGTAAATTCAGTCTATTCACTACAGGATCAGGGCTGAGAGGCACAGTCACACACTCAAGGCCATTCAGTTGAAACTGCAGCAAAGTGAAGGATGAGCCCTGCTCCTCAACATATTTCCTCCTCAGGCTTTTTAATGAGAGGACCAGTGAAGATCGTGCTAGATATTCTAACTGTCTGTCTGTCCATCTCTGTCCTGTCTGTCTGTTTGTCTTCCTCTGTGACACACTCAGCCTCACACTTTGGTTCTCTTAAGTTTCCACCATTAAACCCTTTTATTATCCTTGTTAATCCCTCTTGCACATGTCCAGTGTAGGCTGTAAGATGGAATTGAAGAGATCTGTTCACAGACTCTCTTTTCTTCTCCTATGCCGTTCCTTGCATGCCCTTTGAAAGAGCAGAATTAGCTTTCCCCTGTAGCAGCAATGAGTCTGGCTCTTGTCCCTTTCAGTCTCTCTTTCTACCGTCAAATAACCCACTTTGCTGCTCAGCACTGATATGATTACGTTCCTTTTCAGCTGGATTTAACACTGAACTCAGGGTACGTCGTTCTGGTAAGACTGTGAAAGGAATTCTGGGAACATGGACAGTCACATTTCCCGTTCAACTCAGACAATAAAAGAATATGAAAAGACAAAAGTACAATCAAAGACAGAATTAAAAGTGACAACCGAGGGGGCTACGCAGTAAAGAGAAATAGGAATAGAATTGAAATTTACATGACAGGATGTGAATGAAAAGAAAGATGAGCTGCGGTAGAGTTGGACGAGTTCAGTTAAATTTTTACTATTACAGTTAATATTTTCCTCTTGCAGAAAGTTTAAATGGTGCTTTAGGCAACTTTGGTGAAATGAGAAAAAGTGTAAGTGAAAACTGTTTAACAACTTTCTGAAGAGGGGAAAGAGAGACACAGAAAGACAGTAGGAAACATTAGCCCTTCATTCATTAATTTAGGTAATGCCTAAAACTGTATCATAGCAAACTAAAAAAATCTGTCTGTTCGCTTTTTACAACACAAACCAAAAGACCAGTAATGCCATCAACAACACCTTTCATGAGACACTGGCCGTTTACCATGAATGTCTTTTTACAGAGGCTGAAAAGAAGTTTAGCTTGCATCTCGTCTTGGCCAGATTCAGTCAGATTCCCCTCAAAATCAGTGAAACAAGGCAGTAGAAACACAGTGGATGCCATCAACAAAAAATTAAAGTTCCTTGTTGCTGCATTAACTGAAAGTACATAAGCAGTAACATCAAAATAAATTTAAAGTACCAAAAGTAAATGTACAGAATGCCCCCTGAATAATATAATAATTATTGATTCATCACTGTGTACATCACCAATGCTGCAGCTGTTAGGCTAATTTCTAATTCTTTTACACACTGCCACAGACCTTAATCTGTAATCATACATCATCATTTATTAGTTGATTTATATTTTATTTATTAGTAACCTAGATCTGTAAAGCTACTAGCTAATGTTGTCAAATAAAGGTAGGGAAGAAAAAAGTACAATATTTGCTTCCCAAGTGGAGAAGTATCATAAAATGGTACTTTACTCAAGAATTGTACTTAAAGGACCAGTGTGTAGGATTTAGTGTCATTTAGCGGTGTAGTTGCAGATTGCAACCTCCTCCCGTCCTCCTAGCCTTACAAGCACAAAGGAGACACTGCCTGTGAAAAAACAACTTGTGTTAACATAACATAACAGTCTCACTTACCCGTTTCAGTTTTATTAAGTCTTAAAAATGACATCATAGCTACAGGCCACATGCAGGCCGCATGTGGGCTGTGGAGGACTGTAGTCTCTCCATCTGAGAAGGACAGCATGACATACAGCTAGTGGCTGTTTTGTTAAAGGACCAATGTGTGGGATTTAGTGGCATATATCGTTAAAGTTGCAGAGTGCAACTAACTGAACACTGCTGGCATCTGTATTTGATGACCTGGGAATGAGAGCGGGCTGTGACGTGTGCAGGAGAAACTACGGTGACCGCAAAACTTGTGAAAAATGGAAAAGGGCCTTTCTACAGCCAGTGTTTAGTTTGTCCTTTCTGGGCTACGCTAGAAACAGAAACATAGTGGTTCAACATGGCTTCTGTAGATGTAAAAGGTTCATTCTTATGTAACAAAAACACAACAATTCCATTTCTGCCAATAGATCCTCCTAAATGTTACACACTGGACAGTACACAGTAAATATTTTTACGTTACAGCACTGGGCTTTGGTAGCATTGCTATGATTGTGGGTCACTGCAGCCCAGTCTCCTTAAAATCTTATTTATATACAACTTATCTGCTATAGCAATATACTGTAAACGTTTATGTTGATCATCATCAAGTTTTATTTGTTTTCCTTACAGTATCTGCTCTTTTAACAAAAGCATTATACATGTTTTTACAGTTACAGTATATTAAGGCAACTTAAAGCACTAAGAGGTCTTGTGGTCTAAGAGTCAACACATATTTGAAGTGGGCTTTGTTTACTTGTTCAATAAAGTCCATTAAAACAAAACATAACAAAAAGACATTGGAAACATAGATAGAGAACACGTGTGATTAAACAAGTCGTCGTTGTTTCCTTCCACAAACGATTTGAAAAGGCCATATTACCGAACTCGAGTCTACCATCTTGGTACTTCACAAACCAATGGTTGATGTCACAATAGGTTCACACATGTATTTGCACAAACAACTTGCTAAAGTTTTCTGAGAACTTGCTCTCCAACAGACAGTGAGTGTTTGTGTGTCTGCACGCATGGGTGTCCATATGTTTTCATGCAACTATAGCTCCACCATCAAAGAGCTGTTGTACTTGCCTACAGTATAATAGACAAGTTTGAATTTTTAGCAGGGAGGTCTTTACTCACCTCAGGAAAAAAAAGCCCCTTGTTGAGCTTACTGACAGCCCCTCTCATGTCCCATTTTGGCTGGCATCAACATGATACACAAACCCAGCACACAAACATACATGTACAGCTAGCTTCATACTCAATTTGGAAATGATACCATATACTGTACACTGTATGAACCATGAAGCTGATTTTCTCTCACTGCCTTTCTCTTACTCACCCTACATCCCTCCTCCCTTCTCTTTCTCCTTTTATTCCCTCTCTCTCTACTTCATTTTCCATGCAGAATCAAGTAAAACAAGAGATCAGTTATAGATTCACACCTCAAACTTCAACAGCTTTGTTACACAGGAAGTCAGAGTTGATGTGTGTTAGGGCCTCTGGTATGAACTGTGTGGGCTGGCCAAAACTCTCCAGCCAATCAGTATCTTTGAAGCTTTATATTCTCTCACTACTTAGACACACCCACACACACAAACACACAGACATATACCTACACTCCTATATAACCAACAGTGGACTATCAGTCTACAATATTGAAAAGGGGACTACTATTTCTGCTCATTTAAAAAAAAATTAAAAAAATAAAATATGGTCTTTTACCATAATATTACTTCAAATGTGATTTTTTTTTTTTTTACTTGCAGCCTTTACACTGCAGTGGAACTGCCTCTACCCATTCTTTCACCTAATGAGTCTTTTAGTTTTTTTTCAAGATGCAATTTAACTGTAATGTTTTCAGTATTTAAAGATGTATCTGCAATACAGATATTATAAAATAATTATGGCCACTTTATTTGAGTATAAATTATTTTTCTGCAAGTAAGAAGTAACTTTGCTGAATGCACTAATATGAAGACTTGCAGTGCTAGAAACAGAATTACTTTATTTCGTGTTTAATTATAGAATTATATATTATTACAATAGTGCACTAATTTCTCTTAGGGGAAATCATAATTTAAGGAGGGGTCCATTAAACCTGTGGATTATATCTTATTTTATTTTTGCCCCCAATAACAAACATTTCCCAATCTGGGGCAGGTTTTGGATCATGTGTTGACTATACTTTGTTGAAGCTGTTCGGACATGTTCAGGACATTCATTTAGAACTCATGGATATAGCAAGGTAAGATAAAAGATACAGATTCATTGTTTTTTAAATAAGGTTAATTCGCTGTGCTAATTTGCTCCTCTGTCTTTATTCATCCATCATTGTGTATTAATGTTGCTTCTATCAGTCTTAATAGTACAGGAGTGTACTAGTAAAATCCAAATTGCGTATAATATAAATGCTCTGGACATTATTTGGACACAATCTTGCATCACTGGAATTTATTTTCAAAAGAAACTCTATAAACTATAAGCTATAAAACTATTCTATTTTGATATAAATGACGCATGCAGTTCAACAATAAATTTAAATCTGTGTGACACAGATTGCAGCCATCAGAGAAAGACAACAAATGGAAGATTATTTCAAGAATTTTTTCACATGACATAATTCCTGTGTGCATTTCTACAAGCATTAATGCAAAGAAAGCAGAACTAGAAGATCATCTAAAGGCTCTTTGGTAAATCATTTATTTTACTCTACAGAGACAGCAGGAAACACATTTACGAAAAAAGGAGAAAATTAGGAAATCTATCAAACATTATGTATGTATGTATGTATGTATGTATGTATTTCTGTCAAACTGACACTGATGTCTTTTTCTGTCCTAATACATCCATGTAGGTGTGTGTTTGTCGCTCCATAACATTTGACAATGGACCGGTGTCATTTTGTTCAGGCAAACAAAACAAACCTATATTTATAGGACTTGTTGGCTGGTACATAATGGCATAAGTTCCTTTTAGATCGCAACATTCACACTCCAGCATGGATAAATAAAATGGAAAAAAGCAAACTGAGTAATTCTTAAGAGAAAATAATCTAAACCAAATATAAAGTAATCCGTAGTGTTGTTACACGCATACACACACACACACTAACACACACACACACACACACACACACACACACACACACACACACACACACACACACACACTAACACACACACATTATAGGGCATTAGAGGTCACTTTGGTACTGTGGCTAGCCTACATATAATACAGTATTGTCATAGTAACTGCCTCACAGCATAGCATAGAAAGGACTCATGAAACAACCTGTGATTAGTCTCTCGTTCTCAGGAGCTTTTCATTGTTCCTTCCCTTCTCTTACACTTTTCCCTTCCCTGTATGTTTTTTTTAAATTTCATATCAACCTCTTTACTTTATCCTTTACTTTTATCTGTTCTTTTCTCCCTTCCGCCTCCTTTATAGACACAGAGAACTAGTCCATGCATTTGTTACTTCTAAGCTGGATTAATGCAATTCCATATTATCAGGCTGCCTCAATAAATCCATTAAGACACATTGATCCAGAATGCTGCAGCACCAGTAATGACGAGGACTAGGAAAAGAAATCACACTGTAGGCCTAGAATGCCCAGGGACTACCCATAATGCACTGAGCTCGTCTTTCCTCATCTCCCTTTCTGTCGGTACACATTCATGGATCCTGGTTGTGCCTGCTGCCGTAGTCATGCTTGACACCCATTGCTAATATTATTTTTATTAATATAATTATTATCAACATCATTATTATTAATTTTTAATCATTATTATTATGGCTGTTATCGTCATCATTATTATCATCAAAAAACAAACAAACATTCAGGCCGTTTAAAATCAACACTGAAATCCCAGTTGGTGCTCACTGGGTACACACGTATTGACACAATTCGTTTTTTTCCACCAGACTGGACAAGGAGAAGTTATTGATACGGCCTGACCTTCAGACCATTATAGGGAGACTTGACAGAAAACAAATATCTGTATTGACATTAAATAAACAGGTTGAAGTTAGATTTAAAACACGACTGCCTTCATATTTTCATTTGATATTGTGCTTTAGTTTGACAGAAAACATACTGAATAAATAAATATTTTTTATATAAGTTTGCAGGTCTTGGGGTAATTGTGTATCGTAATTTTGACTAAAGTAGGTTTTCTAAAATCCTGGCTACACCCGTGATTGTGATATTTTAAAACAAACTTAAGTAATCTAGTGGTCACCATTGCGGTTTCAGGAAATACTTTTACTATAATTTGTTATGTGGATACAAATGTTTGATGACCAAACTGAAGGATTCACTGTAGCTTTATTGAGCTATAAAAGCTCCTTGGTAATGTATTAAAGACAAGTAACATATGTATCTCAATATTTAAAAAACCTTAATATTATATTGATGTATTGCACTGATCTATATCCAAGCATCTAGATACAAAGGGCACTATCATATGTACATATCATAGACAGAACAAGAACACACACACACACACACACACACACACACACACACACACACTAGGCACCACATTGGCAACTTACCTATAAGCGGAGGTGTGTTATGACCCTGACTTCTGGCAGATGGTGGTTGCGAGGACTACCTGCAGTACAGCAATAATTTGCTTCAGATTCAGCAAATATCCCACATGATACATTGTTTTTGCAAAATATAGTAATATTATGTATAATGACTATCGTGTAGCCTATTTGTGTGTACTGAAAATCAGCTTTAAGTAAGATTAAGTAAACTTTAATCTATTATGGTAAATTTGCAACATCAGCATTTATATAACGATTACCCAAATCTCATTACATCCCAATAAATTAAATCTAAACGATCCCATGCTTTGGTATAATTTAGCTTAGATAGAATCACATCGACTCAAAATTGGGGATATCCTTAGAAAAAGCAGATGTCAGTTTCTTCGGCTCCTAACAGGAGACATTGTAGATGTTGAATCCATGTGATTGAAGCTGTTTGCTGATGGAAGAATGGAGCAGAAGGACGTACAGGCAAATTAAAAGAGAGAAAAAAAAAACTAATGAGCAATGAATACCCCAGTTGGCCTTTATCTCAGTGAAATTAAGGGGATAAAGCATGATGTATTGTCTCAAATGGCCAAAACAACGCTGTTTACCCACAATCTGTTTAAGATAATATACTTGCCGGATTACAGGTAATGAACTATTTAATCTCTTCTCCCCAACCAGTTTAACTGAACTACTTTTGAGCTATTTTATATGTAAGAACATTGGCGGATTTAAAGGTTTCTAAAAGTAACCTGTACTCATAATAATTAAGTTCAATATCACATGCAAGTGAGTTAGCTTTACCAAGAAAATTAAACTAATCTAACAAACTACTATCAGTAGTATTAGATTACTCAACCTGATTTTGTTTGGTTCATGTTAAGTAATGTTACAGTGTTCATTCTACTCAATAAAGCCTTAAAGTTAACTCAACTCAAAAAGTCCAATGCAACCACTTACCTCACTTTTTTTAAGTTCGAGAAAGGTATTACTTTTTAGAGTATAATCTCTCCGTGTTTTGGTTTGTTTAACTAAGCATTTGTTCTACTTGTGTCACAAGCCAACAGTTTATCTGTTACTTTTAGCTAACTATTTAGACTTCTCTGCTCATTAACTAACTACAGTAGCTTTCATGAACAGGTGTTAAAACTGATTCAATATATATATATATATATATATATATATATACTTTTATATATATAATATATATACTTTTAATAAATTATTATATTTTTCGAATTAATTGAGTTATGTATGTGTGCGTGCGTGAGAAGGGAGTGAGAGAGAGAGATGAGAGAGAGAGGGGGAATGCGGACTATGGTACGAGAGGAATAGCACAGTATGCTTATCACTTACCCAATTATGTGGGATTGCAAAACTAATCTACAACTCTATTAAAACAAGAGACCCTGCAGCTCAGGGTTAAACAAAAGCAAATTACATTACCCCGTCACACACCACACACACACCACACACACACACACACACACACACACACACACCTTTCCTTTACACTGTGCCATTCTGTCAAACAAACTTGTTCCTGTTCACCCATATCTCCACTGAGATTTTAGAAGACCAGCCGTGCATAAAGTGTAAGTCAGCTCTGAGACGATATGGATATGTAGCTGTTCTTTAAAAAAAATCTTGTTTCTTTTGAACTTCCCCGTTTCATTAAAAGTTGATTTGATAGAAAAGCTCTCTTGTCTGCTCTGAAAACATAAAGTAATTCATTACACTGGACACTGAATCTTTGTGTGTGAGAGAGGCTTTAGATGTGCACAAAAAGATAAGGAGAAGAAAAAGCGAGTAACACTGATTATCTTGTTATCATTGCAACAGTCAGTGGGTGGGATATATTAGGCAGAAAGTGAACATTTTGTCCTCAAGTTGATGTGTTAGAAGCAGGAAAAATGATCAAAAAGTCAACGCGTTTAATCAAATAATTTCTAACATTTCGGTTAGTCGTTTGATCAGCTACTGTGAGACAAAACCACAGTCTACCCTTTGTCAGGTTTTAGGGTTCCTCTTTCAACAATGAGTTAGTTAAATTGAGCTCACTGGCTAAAGAAGTTTGTGCCTTGGCTTCAGTCTCATGGCCTTTACCTAAGTGACATTACTTTTCTGCCACCTCAATAAGCTCGTCTTTGTCTCGGGTCAACACAGAGATTCTGTTTCTTCTCTAATTTACTTCTCTCTCAGTCTCCCTCCCTTCATCTACCATGACCTCAAATCCCCAATGGCTTTTTCTGTCCTTTACTGTGTGTATCTGTCTGTCCCACTCTTGTCCAGGCCTTCTTTCTCCGACCTGACCCCGCCATCTCAAAAGTTGTCTGAAGTTTCCGACTTTCCACTTCCCTTGTCTTGTCAAAGAGAAGGACTCTGTGTAATTTTCTCTTAATCTTTTCATCCCCTCTTCTCCGGAAGAGAGCAGATGGAGAGAGAGAGGATGGGGTGGAGGAGGGGGAGGATAGAGAGAAGAAGGCAGGGAGAGGGACAGGAAGCTGGCCCGTGACTGCCCCCAATCAGGCTTCCCTTCTCACTCTTGTCTTTATCTGCTTTTTTTCCATCCCTTGTTCTTTTGCTCCATCTTTTTCTCTTTATCTTGTGTGCCCGACTTAGAAAACTTTGCCTAATCTGTGATTTAAAGTGAAAATGTATCAGAGATAGAATGAGAAACTAGTGAAAGTGAAAAGACATAAAACAGTTGACAAGAATGCTAGAAAAAGAGTAGAAGAGTCCAGTCATGAAAAGATAAAACTTCACCTTATTAAACTACATGTCAAATTGACTCTATTTTTTTCCTTTTTCTTTTCAGATCAGGGCCACCAGTGAGTCTGATGTGGAAAAAGAAGTAATAAGAAAGAAGAAAGGAGAGAGAGAGAGAGAGAGAGAGAGAGAGAGAGAGAGAGAGAGAGAGAGAGAGAGAGAGAGAGAGGATGTGATGGACATTCGCTGAAGAGTCTGGCCTTTCAGTAATTGTCCCTGCCGTGGAGCAGAGGTCAGAGGTAAATGCCACACGTGGATATGTCCTGCTATAATGAGTGGAAGAGGGTATGACACATTCACAAACACACACATTCGGACAGACACACTCTCACACACCCCTGCACGGACTCATCAATATTCTTACGGGCATTAACATGCAAATATAGTCAACTACAAGCACACAAACATGTTTTCACACACACAGGAGTGGGCGGGTTACTTTCAAAATATGCTCAGTCACAGATACTAGTTACCTTATCAGGACTGTAATCATTAATTTCCTCCAACATTGGTAATGTATTCTGATCTCTGTCGGATTATTTTTGTATATTTGAGGTGGAACAGTGAAAGCTCTAATAAGTTTGAGGTGTTGACTGAGGACCAGACCATTATTAGAGACCGGCCTAATGTATGTTTCTTTAGCCACATCAACATGTTTTTATTGGAATTTGTACACACTAGGGTAGAATACGTGAAAAGTTGAATTAATTTTCATAGAATTAAAAAAAAAAACACATTTAAAGATGTAGAGACAATAAACTACTTTTTAAATGCGTATAAAAATACCATTTTAACTCATATGTTGCAACTCATGTTTGTGTATTTTGTCTTCGTCAAACAAATTTCATGCAAGTTTATGTAGCGTGAAACACACTTCTTTATTTCCCCAGACTCCGATCTTGACAAAAAGATGCAGAATACATAAAGTGAGGAAATGTCAGATCTTTCTTAAAAGAATTTTTCCTCAAGAGAATGAATAAATATAAATGAAATAAAAAACTGAGCAGAACACAAGCAAGAGAAGCAATTCTTCCTCTCTAAAAAAACACCTCTCTTCTCAGCTTCTTTCTTAGTTCAGTTATGACTACGGTAATGTCGAACAATATTCAATAATGTATGTTTCCCAACTGCAGCTGAACCACTTGTGTGCACTGAAAGTATATATATATACAGAGAAGAGACACATTTCACTTACTACTCACAACTGTCCATATTCATGCTGAGCTCTTCACTCACCTGTCCCTGATTAATCACTATTTTGTACCATTTTGCTTTAGTTTTGAGTTGACATTTAACAGACAGGACCCATGCAACAAAGATCCTTGGTCACAGACAGTGAAATATGTGTCTTAACCACCAGGCCATCCGGATACCTGTTTCTGTAATAATGCACTTTGTGAATAATACAATAAGTCATAGACTGACTTACTATTAACTGATTCTCCTTTCAGGCATTTCAGGAAGGATCAATGATACACTCAATGATAAGATCGTTCATGGGGTTTACACAATCAGCACAGATGTCAACTAAAAGGGTGCTAATAACTTTGGGATTAAAGTTAGTTAAATTGAATAAAGTTACATGTTTCTGTATTCATAATATTTAATACTGCAACAAATATTCTGAATATTACTTACCAACCCTGCCATGGAGAGACAGATACACGCATACTAACTTGGAGTGCCCAAGGCAGCTATTTTATTGTGCCTAAATAATAGGGTTTTCTCTCCTCCCACCAACTCTAAGCTTCTTCCTGACAATCAGAACCTTTCTCTCTCTCTCTGGGACTATTCTTTCTGTTTTTATTGTGAAAATGCCAACTTGACCCACGAGGTGCAGGTTGAAGGGCACAGAGACCATAGAGATGAAGGCAGTTTTGCAGGTTTGACCATTCTATGTATGTGTATGTATTTGCATTCATGTGTGTGTAACAACAATCTGTTTATGATTGTGTACATGTGGCTTTGCCTCATTTTTGTTTGTTCCTTTCTGATGACATATGGAGGGAAAAAAATCAGTTCATTCACCTGCTTGAGTGTTCACCTGTGTGCTTAAGAGTGTTTTGCTTCACCTCACCTGTGAGTTTGTGCATGTGTGGTCCCAACCCCCTACTATTTTAGCAGATGCCACCTCTCCCTGATCCAAAATCTCTCTCTCTCTCTCTTTCTCGCTCTCAGAATAGGTGTCCTTGTCAGGGCTCAAATCATTTCATTTCCTTCCTATTTATCACTTCATATTTGGCTGTGAATCTTGCTTAATAGGTTCCCGATGGTTCTTGGTATTATAAGGCTTTGAAGAATATTAATCTCCTCTAAAGATAATTTTTTATATGAGGCTTTAGTTGTTGAATGTAGTGTGTGTCACACGTCACAGTGGCCTACCACTTAAACTGCTGTGTCCCGTGGTTCTTGCAACCAATCGTCTGGGAATTTCTAAATGCAAAGTAGTTGCTTGAACAGCCGCTTACAAACGTACGTCCCTTAATTCAAGGTCACGATTTACCTGAAACGATGCTGTACCCCTATTCTCTTCCACAGTGAAACAAATTAGAGATATTTTGCGAATAACTTTGTAACAATTTATAAAACATTGAAAATGGACGTCCTGAGCAATGTTATATGGTATGACTGGCTTGTGAGTCTACATATTTGTATGTATAATCAAAGGCACAAAATAAAATCAGAGAGCAGATGTCTCCAAAAAGACTTACAGTACTGAATAACAGTTGAGAGAACAAATTATTTGTTGGTTCCAAAAATAATATACACATTGTTTTTGCCACTAATTTAGGTATTTAGCATGCATGGGTTTGGGAGATCATTTGTGATGCCCCTTGCATGAGGTCAGGAGTCATGAATTGTGTTGCCATCTTTACTGTTTCTGTGTGTTCATGTGTGCTCAGTGAGTAGGATATCCTGTTGTTACAAATATGATTACACGTACACTGCGCAGAACACCTGCAGTGAATTCTCACACAGTACATACTGTACAGCAGACAGGATGTGTAAACACAGGGCATACACAGCAGGTGCTGATGATAAATGTGCTCACACACACAGACACCCCCCCCCCACACACACACATACCTTATATACAATATGAAATCATCTTACCTTTTATATGTAAAGGCAGGTGAAATAGTTGTGACATTTGAGCTGCATTTCTTGTTCTCTTGTGTGTGTTTGTCTTTTTATTGCTCTGAATAATGTGTCTCAGAGATGTTGTGTATCTGTCCAACTGTTAAGTACCTGTCTCTACTGTATGTATTTGTTGTACATCACGTATGGTTTTCTCTGTCTGCCTCCTGTCATTCAGGCTGATGATATTTAAATAGTGAGTCCTGTGAGACAGCGGCACAGAGGCAAGTGAACCAACCTCAGCTCATAAAGCACTACGTTATTACAGACTCTGGTTAGAACAGCAATTATTGTCTCACCATAATATTTCACTGTTGTAATAATCATTTAGCACCAACTGTTCTCTGACCCACAGAGACTGAAACTGTGTTGTTATCAGACACAAAATGGCTGCTGATAAATGGAGGGCAACTGATATGGGGTCGTAGAGTCAGACACAAAATGGCTACTGTTTTAATGTGGATGAGTGGACTGTTAGACCTTAGATGGATCTTCTCCCAGTTGCCGGGCAGAGAAAATGTTTTTCTTCTTTCAGTAGAAATGTTTCTTTGAGCGGAGGTGAAAGACAGAAATCCTTTGCATGTAAATGCAGAAGCCAGAGAGAGTCAAATAAACCGGTGCCACGTATTGTCTACATATGAAATTTAGAGTGTTATTATTTAATATATTATATTATATATATTATCTACATTAGTTACATTTTACAGTCATCTGCTTAGCAGATGTAGTTGAGGTTGGTACACCACTGAGGACAACAAGTCCTGAACAAAATAGGTTGATTGTCATTTCCTTCCAAGATGACCCACATGAGACTTTTATGATCCAGCTCCCCTATTGTCAGAGCAACAGACTTAATAAGTGTCTTCCAAAACTGTGTCAAGGACTGTCAAATGACTGTTTCCTGATGTGGCACTTTTGTCATTAAGCTTTGGTTAGGTTGAGACAACTAAAACTACTTGGTTAAGGTTAGGTAAAGATTGGGGTTAAAAGAAACCAGTGTTGACTGATGGGACGAGTGTTGAAACAATGTCACGCTACTTCAGCCTTTGCTACTCACACAACTGTCATCACTCACAAGGCCACAAGGTCCGAGGCATGTTTGATCATATCATCCTACACACTGAAAATTCCAGTACCCCCCAGCACGTGCAAATGTGCCACTGAAACACGTAATTCATTTTGCCCAATGCAATGCAAGCAGACAGCCAGGCGAGGGCCTAAGCTGTCTCCATTTGGTTTCTGTTTCTCCAAATGTTCAGTGCATGATTATTCCCAACTTCTGCACTGTTCTGGTCAGTGCTGTTACCTCTCCAAACCTGTGCCTACTGCAGCGTTTTTTTTGTTTATTTCGTTTTTTCATGTTGTTGTGGGCCGCAGCACAGTTGCTGGTCGCTGTAGATTGTGAGCCGCCTGCAGAGCTCCGTGTCACACTCTGGCTGAACAGTGCAGGCAGCGCTTCCGTACTCAATACTACTCAGCAAATTAGGATTTTAGAAGATGTGAAGTAGACTACATATAATTTATACAGTATTTAATTAAGAATAAAATCACATGCTTTAAAAAATACTCATCAAACTATGTATCGGAGCTTGGACCTTACCGCTGTGGCCTGGGTTCAATTTCAGGGCCCTTTGCTGCAAGTCATCCCAACTCTCCTGCCTTTCCTGCATCTCTCCAGCTGCCACTTATCCAATAAAGCAGAAAAAATATCGTAAAAAAAAAAAAAAATCTCATTTAAATTAATTAGAGAGCTGCTTTTTTCAAGCAGTGCTGTTGTTTGTCTGAACATGGCCTGATGGCCCTATGTTTAAGAGTTTTATTTGTTTGGGTGTCAGTGGAGTTGTAGTTTTACATAATGGTTTAAATGCTTTCTCAGAGGCTTTTTTTTTTCTCTTTACTTGCCAAAAATGAAATCGTTGGGGAACAATGGCTGCATACATCACATGCCCACGTGCCTTTAGCCTGAACGGCTGTGTTATCCTGTTCCTCATGTCCTCGACATTACCATATAAATACATTTGTAATGCTAAATAGTGCCAACTCACAGATTCCTACATACAAAACAAACAAGCAAATAAACACAAAGAAAACGCTATACTACGTGCGTAAAACATTGACTGACATCCTAGGGCACAAGTGACTTGGCACAAGCAATAAGCAGCTCTATGTAAATGAATTCTGAATTTGTGAATTTGAAGTTTGGAAAGTCAAAAAGGCCCACACAAAGGTCTCACAAAGACACACATCAAAACAGCTTTAAGCAAACGAGCTTTGCTGAGACAGAAACTGGGGAGGGTTGAAAGAAGTCCTTTCATGCATAACTCATCAAACCAGCACCACTGTTCTCTTATCATTACCCAGCAACCTAATGTTATGTGATGTCATTCATAATGCAAAAAGAGCAAAGAGAAGACAGTGGGCTTACATTTATTAATATTTATGCATTTCAGAACCTTGAAAGATGCTGAGATACTGCTGGCCAAAACCTTAATCAAAACATGAAATATGCATACCAATATTTGTAAAGACTCTGAAGTGTCTCATTTGCAGCTGGAATATTTGGTATTGAATATATTATCTTTCTGTGCAAATTTGTTCATAACTTATGACTTGACAAATGACACTGCCGTGAAGAGTCATTTTTGTGCAGTTTGTTGAGCAGAATTAAAAACACTCTAAATGAAGGTGATTTGGTGGCATGTGTTTCTTTTTGGAGTGCATATGACCTGCTTTTAGGTTTATTTAATGAGTATTTATAGGATATTTGTGACAGCGTATGGGTACATTTATACAGGAAAATGTCACACATGCATCTGGGTGTGTGTTTTACGTGCATATTGCATTGTGTGTATCATCTGCATGTGTGTGCACAGCAGTTCCATGCTGTTTTGTAATTAAAGCCAAAGTCAAGTCTAATTTCCCTTACTTCGCAGTTCTGGAGGTTAATTGTGAGAGCCACACAGCCCCTGGCAAGCTCTCTTCCACTTTAGTACATTGCTGTGCAAACTACAGAGAAGATTGTTAGTGGTAAAAGAGAGCATGTGAAGATGCAGTAATAACAAAACCATTACCCTCACAGTACATGAAGAGAACAGGGCCAGGAAGGGACACTAATTAGCCTCCATGCAAATATTAGTGAGGGTAAAACAAATGCTAATGTTAAAAAAATATCCTTGTGTATAGTTTTAATAATGAGATTGCAAGTGTGTGTGCCGTTGTGCAGCTGTGTGCAAAGACTGGGTCTTAACCTGTGGTTGAAAGATCACTGGGGAACAAAAGAGCCCATGATAGCACCCATGGTGGAAAGGACACTGGGTGAGAGTACGTCATAAATCGGTCTCAAGTATCTGCTGTTTGTCTAGTAGAAGCGGCATCAATTAGGGCCTGCCTTCTTTGGCTAGATGAAAGATACAAGCATCTAGAAAAAAGGAAAAAAGACAATGTTTGTGCTCTTTGAGATGTGGCATGTTAAAGAAATTATTGATTTCTCAAGGGCGGGGCAGGGGATTCAACAAGCTTAATGATTTCTGACAGAAGGACCTTTACACAGGACACCAGGATCGCAAAGCAGTCAAGAGTATGTTGTGTGTGTGTGTGTGCATGTACATGCTCTGTGCCTGTGGGCAATCGGAGCTGTGGAACTGACAGACAGCCGCTAACCTTCCCGCCATGTAACCCTGTGATTGACGTCTCCATGGTGAGAAAATGGGCGGCAGGAGCACCAGATATTACCGCGGAGGTCAGGGTTGAGCGGAGTGAGCAATCGCTTCAATCCGCTTGCGTGTGTGTGTGTGTGTGTGTGTGTGTGTGTGTGTGTGCATGTGCATGTGCGTGTGTGTGCATGTGTGTCGGCAGATTTGTGTGACCGTATCTACCTTCCCATTGCAATTTCCCCCTTGTGATGATATCAATTTAGCCGAAAGATAGCACTCGCTATTGAGCTGTAGAATTGTCATTTGATGCCATTTGATACCAATGTGGTTTTCCTACCCTGTAATAGAAAATAAACAGAATATGGATGGACAGATGGATTGAAAGGCTAATCGATAGATATATAAATAGATAGATTATGGTCTTAATGTACAGTATTGAATGTGGACAATGAAGAAAAGGTTAACTGTCTGATCACTACTATGCAAAATCATTACCAGGGAAAATTAGAGTGAAAGTTGAGAAGATGGGAATGTCGATCTATTTCTCTGATGGCCGCCTTGTATTGTTGCTGTAATTAAATGTGGTAAATTGTAGAAAAGTCACTTACTAATTCACGCTGTTCCTCTCACATGAGGGTACCCCTTCTTTCTCCTTCATCGCTTGTTTCCCCGTCCATCTCTTCTTCAAGTTATCTCAACCTTTTTCCAGCTACTGTAGCTGTGACAGAATTCATACTGATGCCATCTGTGACTTAAATTATCATCATATTACAATATGTGTAATAAATATAATTTCTTTTTTTGGGGGGTAAAGCAGCTTTTTAAAACGAGTTAACATTTTCATTGATTAAAATGGACAGAAATAAAATGTATATAAGTTAAGTGTATGAAAAGTACAAAACAACCACGAATTACTGTACTTGAATCCTTTTCAGGTGCCACTGTTTACACAAAAGCGCATCTAGTTAAAATTCATACTCTTGGCACAGGGAGCTTCCAGCTTCTTTTTCACTTTAGTTTAGTCTTTTGACTTTGACTTTGTTCCAGTGCAGTATCTCAATATCTTTGACCTAATTTGCATTTTTGTTTAATGTAGTAAGCATGTCTTTTTCTTGCCTCGTTTGTTTCATTCTTGGTTATCTGGATGTGAATTATAAAATAATTTGAATTAACTTTGACAGGAAATATATTTCATTCACAAGATCATTTTTAATTGATGAGATCTGAAAAACAAAACAAAAAAAAGATGTTGAAGACAAAATAACCACTGCAGAATGCCATCTCAGAAGTGTTGTTTGGTTTTTGATGGGAGGTGAAAATGGAGGTGAATGGTGTGTTGAGGGAAGAAGAAAAGGAGAAATGCCTCAATGGAAAACAGGCTCAACATTCAGCGTTGCTGTAATTATCCTTTAGCGCTTTTAACTGTCTTTTCTAATTGGACTTTCATATGAGCCCACCTAGGTCTTTTCCCATGGACTCTGGTTAACACAAGTCAAACGTGTCATTAATGTGTGTGAGTGTGTGTGTGTGTGTCTGTGTCTGTGTGTGAGAGCTGAGAGGGTAGTATATGGAGACGTGTATATTGTCTAGTGGTTTGAGCAAAGCTCTTCGCTGTCAGCTCATTTGTCTTTATCATATACAATCAGAATGGCCCCACAAGGAGAGAGCCATTACCGTCTAGTTATTGTCAACACCACTTTCACAAACACTAAAGTGTCAGCTAAAACCTGAAGTTTTGCTTTATGACACAGATAACCACACCACTCATAAATACAGCTATTCAAACACACACTCAAAGAAATACAAACAGACAGATACAGGCAAGCATACCTTCACTCACTTAAAAACCTCATTATGTACAAAAATGTACGCAGTCCAAATGTACCACCACCCAAGTCTCATTTATTTCCAGCAGGAGACAGTCAGCATGATAAAGCTGATTCATAATTTATCAGGACTAATAGCCACCTGCCTGTGCCACTAGCTGTTATCTGTCACAAATTATAAGCTCAGAAAACCCTATGTTTTGACTGAGTGTACATGTTGAGTGACAGGCTGAAAAAGGATGAATTGAAAATGAGCATCAGATTTGTTCACAGCGCTGTTGGCAGAGGGTTGTATACAGTATGTACTGCATGTGGTTGTTACCGAGGAGGTCTCTACAGGCTACAGATTGTGTCTTTGTGTGAATGTGTGTGTGGATCTGAAAGTGAGATAGTAACAAGACCACTTATCTCAGAGCATGGCCATTTTCAACCTTTGTGTTTAGCAGCGTTCATACTGTGCTTCTTTTCCATTGGTGCCCATGGGTGGCCAAATTTTTTTCAACCATAACCATATCAGTTTATTGCCCTGCCTTACGTAGAGCAACATCTCCCATTTCAGCCTCATTGTATGTATGAAGACTTCCTTTGTTACTGTGTACTTACACCCTTTCCAATTCACTCTTTCATTAGAGTGTATAGTACAATGGTCAGAGAAGCATTATATGTACTGCACATACATGTACCCACACCCCCCTCACATACACATATCAACAGTGATTATGTGAGAATTAACTGGTTTCCTGAACTCCCACATTTTCTAATGGGTTAATGGTTGGTGACTTGACTGTATCTGCATGTAAGAGACCTACAGTATCTATTCCACTTTTTCTTTTTCCCTTTTGCTCTCCCATCGTCCTTATCCTGCATCTCCCTCTCGTGCACTTAAGCAATGTCTTGAAAAAAAGTGGATCAATGCAACTAAATGAACAAGACAGGTAATTACAAGTGAAGGTCCCTGAACGTTATTGTAACCAATGCATGGGGGAATGGGAACACTGATAAGCAGACCAAAGCACACTAAAATAGAATTTGTTTTGGTGTTTTTGTTTACATACCAATTTCATTCACAATTAAAGAGTACAAGCACCTTAAAAGAGGACTCATTGCACTCCTATAATACTGTTGGTCACAGAAAAGATTTTTAAAATTTAATTTCTTGTAGTCTTCAGCCCCAATGCTGACTCAAGTGACATCACTTGAGGCAGTTTATCATACTCTGTGCAGACTGTGCAAAATTATAAATAAACGTTTTTTTGTCATATATATCACGTTCTGATATACAATCAGTTGTCAAAGATCCAACTTTCACTCAATTACCTTTACTGTTTAATTTCACAAGCTTTGACCAATTAAAGGTGGTTAATGATTATGTGCCTTAGTAGATAGATAGTAGTAGTAGTAGTAGTAGTAGTAGTAGTAGTAGTAGTAGTAGATAGTACCAAGATGGTACCAAAATGGTATAAGCAACACATGAGAAAGTCTGGGTGGCATTAAAACCAGAGAGGGTTTGTTTTATCGCCACTTAAGCGCTTTACCCATTAAACCTCTGACCCGGTACATCCACCTCTTTAACACCCAAGTATTTTTTATCTACTCCTGGACTCAAATGTATCTGGAACATCCGGATTTCAGATATACTCCACATGCCTGGTGAGGAAATATGATGACCTGAACTTTCAAGCTTTTCATCAAAAGTTCACACTAAGTCTGTTCCAACGCACTTACATAATGCAGATAGTTTGACATTGCCCATCACCTCATTGTGTGACGAAGTGTCTTGTAGGGACACACTCATCCTGTTGCAATAGTTGTAAAACTGATTTTATGGTTTACAACTCATTAACTGAAATGATAATAATAAAACTCAATGACAGAAGTAAACCACTGAAATGTGTAAAAATGTGTGTTCCTGTAGTGCTTCTAAAGAGTAAAATCTCTGGGTTTAATGGGGAGCTGACATACAGTACATGGTAACTTGGATCATAATGGTCTTGATATTGGAATTCAGGGAAGCCTTTCTCGAGTTTTAACACAGGCAAAGGGATAATCTCTCCCAACAGACATTCACATGGTTGCGAAGAGTCCTGGGTAGACATAGATTAACTTGCCTCTAATGGAACAAGCCCTGCAAACCACATAAGTTTAGCGAGACCAAAGAAGTTGCTTGAGTTGCCATTGAATATACTCTCTATTAAACATGCATTTTCACTACTGGACCCCGGTCCCCAGATCCAAAATGGCAAAGTCAAGAGGAAAAAGTAATTTAATTTTGTTATGGGTTATCAAGATTATCGAATGGGAAAGTAATTAAATGAAGACCTGGGACAAACTTTTTCCAAAATCATTTCTGAGTCTGCTTCAATTTACTTTCACTGTCAAGTTAGTTCAACATCCCACTTTTAAGAGCTGGGGAGTCTCTCTCTCTCTCTCTCTCTTTGTGTGTGTGTGTGTGTGTGTGTGTGTGTGTGTGTGTGTGTGTGTGTTTTTTTGAAAAGTTACCATCACCCCAATTTGTCCTTCAGCTAAGTACTTCAAAACAGTCCCCATGTTCCCTGTCCTCCAAATATGTGTTTACAATCTTATATTTCAGTTTATATAAATAATTAATGGGGTAATTACAAAATGTAATGTGGTGACTCACAAACCTGCATCTATGTCCTCAGACTGGACATTCCTGATTTATAATTTACAGCCAAGTCCCTTTTTCTGCCTACAGATCTCCTCTCTGGTGTAATCTGGAAAGGTTTAACCTTGTATGCTTTAAATACATCACACACTTCACCTGTACAGGTATATACAGACAGGCTGCACAAGTTAGCAAAGATTTCACTGAAGCTGCGAATAAACCAACAAAACAAGCTCATGTAGACACAGCCTGCTATTTCTCCTTTAGTCTCTGCATATCATTGCCAACAAGAATTTGTCAAGTGTCAGTTGTCAGCTACATTTTAGCCTGCTGCACTGGGGAACTTTGCCAGTCCACCACTGGCACATTGGCATCAGGACTTCGATGATCAACAGAGTAGAGGTAGTGAAAAGGTGGAGGAGGCAGAGACACAGGTGTGAAAGTGACTCAGACTCTGTACAAGTTATTTGTGTTTGTGTGTGTATGTTGTGTTAGGTGAAGGTATTTTGGTTTAGTGTGTCTTTTATTGTGTGTGTGTGTGTGTGTGTGTGTGTGTGTGTGTGTGTATGTGCCACATTATATAGTTTTTGTTTTGTGTGGGAGTGTACGCCCCTGTGCTTGCTGGCATAACTTGTGCCTGAAGATGAATATGTGATTGATGCATAATAATGCAATCAAAGGCTGTCAATCTTCCCTCTGCAAGGTGACAGCTCCGTCATACTGGTTGTTAATTCAGACTCTCTGACAGCCTTTATAGTCTATTCGCCTTTGTTTTGGCTGCATACTAATGATGTTTAGAATATGAATGGGAAGTTTAGGTCAACCCCTCTCATTGCCTGCAACAATTCAACAGGCCAGCACGCTCTCAGACTTGAGAAGGGAGTCTGTAAGCAAATACAGGGACACACAAAAGCACAAACGTGAAGATAGACAATCTATGCAAAAGTGGGTGCACAAACAGACACACCAATTGAGGCTTGTGGGACACCTGTTCATTATTTTTCTCAGTCGGGAACTTAGTTCCCTGCCACTTGCCATCTTGTTACACCCTTGTGTATTTGTATTTGTGTTATAAACATATATGTTTGCTTGTATGCTAGTGTGTATGCATTCTATTCCATGTTTACTTTATATTTGCACTTTATGACTTCATTTGTCAAAATATGAAACATGGCGTAGGCTGTACATGAATTACATCATGTCACAGTCTAACTCATTGTCAAAATGGCTTTCAAGACATGAATTTTAATCAACATTGCTGCATATACAAACCACGTTTTGCATAGTGTCATTGGTTATGCCCGCTTGACAAATTGGATGATATCTGTAACCCAAGGTGAATTGCACACACACACACACACACACACACACACACACACACACACACACACACACACACACACACACACACACACACACACACACACACACACACACACACACACACACACACACACACACACACACACACACTGTAACAATAGCACACCAGCCTGGACTATTTGCCATTATTCCTTTGAGTAATGGGAAATAATAATTAATCATTTATCATCAATCATTCACATTTTCATTATGAATTGTAATTCTAGAATTATAATTTTAAAGAGCCTTTTAACACAGATCTAAAGGCTAAATGATCTTTACCCCTTAGTATTTCAATGGACTCAAAATAGAAACATTGGCTCAGCCAGCCACCCAATGATGATACTACTAATAGGATATGGTGTACACTAACGAATGCATCCACCAAAGTTCACGCTTAGTGGAACGGCAGGGAGGCAGAGATAGAGTGCAGTAGAAAGAATGACAGAGGGAAGGCAACGGGGCATATCAGTGGGTCAACCACCTTTTCCTCACACTACTTTTGAAAACAGAGACTGTGGTGGCACAGGGGAAACACCCTTAATTAAGAACTCTTACTTCATTTTTAAGATATGTAAACTATCATATTTGTTCTTTATATCATACAGAACATTTGAATTTCAACCAGTTTCACACATCATCTTTAACTAAAACAACCATGGAAAGGATAGCTATTTACTTACCCAGTTACCATCTTTATGTCTTCAAGGATTACAGAAAATCTTTGAAAACTGTAGCTTATTACTGTGTTATAATCATCAATTATCAATGCCAGAAGTCAAAAATGTAAAAACAATGACCCAATTTGCTGTAAGTTTAAAACACTAAATGGAGCCACCTGGCCTCATGACATGGTTTAATTTTGGCATTTAATTGTGCTGAGTGCTGATGTGAAATTGTAAACACATTTCTATTAGGATTACAGGATCAAGATTGCTATATGAATTGCAGTAATCTCTAGTCTTCTCAGCCTTAAATTTGACTCTTCTCAATCTCAGAGATACACTGATTGTGGAGTGCACATGTAGGTTAGTGCATTAACTTTTCATAAGGTGACCAAATATAGAACAGCAACACTACATTACTTTCTCTCCCCTCTATACATGGCTGTGGCTATAGTTTGAATAAACTGAATGACATTTTTTCTAACATTATATTTATACAAAGCCTGCTATAGATCTAAGGGGTCTGGTATCAATGGGTCAAATGCAGTTTGAGCCCCTGTTCATTCTCCTGTGCCGTAAATGGGTTTGTGGAGCAAAAGAACTGGAGGTTATGGATATAACTTAAGGGAGGGAAACAAGGTACAACACATACATTTGCCCCCTTGCAAGACCGACCTGAAAAAACTTTTTCAACACGCCTCTCAAGGTAGATGAGACTGTTACAGGCAGGGGCTATAAAATAAATAATAAAATATCTCCTCAATTTAAACTGAACTTCATCAAGTTAAGAAATGGTGAGGAGCTAACCTAAAAGCTATTACTAAATGGTGTGGTAATAGGCTGTTTGTTAGTGAGGCAAAACAAATCTCAGTTAGGTAAACAGCAGAGATACAGCTTTGATAACCACACCTTGGTTAGGGAGCAAGCCCACCTCCCGTTGGACAATTTATTCGCTAGCAAGGTTCCGTGTGTCATGTTTGCGAGGTAAAGTGCAGTTTAGATTAAGGACATGAGACTGTGCTGGGTATTTTATAGCCCCAGGGGAAGGCGGGACTGCCTCTGCCTGCAACAGTCCCATTGGCCTTCACAGGCGTGTGTTGAAAGAGTTCCTTCAGGCTGGTCTCACGAGGGCACAATCCCCATACTTAGGCGTCGTACTGAGTGTACCCACTGAAAGGGAACAATGAAGGCAATACTAAAAAAAACAAAAAAACAAGCAAAGACAGGAACAAACATAAAGACAGACAAAAAGCAGGGATAAAAAAAGTGACTTCTACAGAGACAGATAAAGAGGCGGTAGTTAAATCCATGAGTTTTTTATGAGAACTAACCCTGATCTTCTCTGACTCATAAAATCCCCTTCTTCTCCATCTCCTCCTCCTCTGTACAGGCATTAAGATACCTGTATTATACCAACTAAAGAGGATTTTGTTCAGGGATATTGGCTTATGTTTAATTGAAGATGGTGCAATTAAAGCTTTCTTGGAGCAGTGAGGGGAAATGATCATGGATTTTGTGAACAGATGAAATATATATTGCGATGAAAGTTGAGAATGTGGAATGCTAGGCAAAAAATGAAATGGATTAATCTATATCATCAAAATGTGTGTGCATGTGTGTGCATTTGCTTCACCTTGAAGCAGCAGCAGGCTGAACAATCAGATATTTGATCTGGGCTTAGAAGGAAGATTTAATCCTCGGAACGGTGAAAAGGTTTTCTCCCAAGTTGCATTTATGCAATTTTGCCTTCTAGTGCAATTCTATAGAAATGTATCACTGCAATTTCAACACCCGGGCCAGGATTACTGTGTGTTGGTATCTATTTGTGAGCATTTGTGTGTTGTGTGTTGTATGTGTGTGTGTGGGGGGTCTGGAAATCGGTCTGGTCTGGTTTGTGAATGTGAGTGAAGCGGCAAATACCTCAAAGCAACTGTCAACCCAAAGTGTGAGAGGGTGCTTTAGAAATGGATGGAAACATGAAATTCCATCTTCGTGTAATACTCCTTAGGGCAGATAGTACACACAAATAGACACGCGCACACACAGGCACATGCAGAGAAAGGGAGGAAGTATGTGAAGTCGAGATTAAAACCTTAACGTGTGAATACATTTCTACTTTCATTTAATGTCTGAAGTTTGCGAGACATAAAGGGCATGACATGCCTTGTAAAGGGACAGTGCACAGAGAAAAAAGATCAAAACTGGAAAATGTCTTGATAGGTTTCATAGACCATTTTTAGACAAAGTGAAACTGCAGTATTAATAATAATAATAATAATAATAATAATAATAATAAATAATTCATACATACATACATATTTTATTTATAAAGCTCTTTTTATGATACTCAAAGACACTTCACATAAGTTAAAGTACAAACTTTCATAGAAACAATATCTAAACACATTAAAAGCAGTTTTGAAAAGATGGATTTTGATTTGTGATTAGACTGTGGACAGTCAATTCTGGATGTGATGAAAGCGTGGACCAGAGTTTCACCATCATGAAAGGAGAGTGATGGGTAGAGACCAGTTATGTTTTTCAGGTGGAAAAAGGGAGTTCTGGTGATTTGGTTGACGTGGCGTTCAAAGGAGAGGTTGCTGTCGAAAAATGACTCCGTGGTTGCCAAAAAACTCCACAATTCATTGGGACTGCTGTTGTAAGACAGTATGGTGATAACCAAGGGATTCAACTAAATACTATTACAGCTGTGAGGTTGTCACTCCCTTCAATGTATGACCCTTTTAAAAAATTAACTTAACTGTTCAAAAGTCTGAAAAGTCATTTGTTTGTCATTTACTTGTTATTTTGTATCTTGCACAGCTATGTATGACCCTCTTAAAAAATTAACTCTATTTTACAAAAATTCACTTCTCATTAACTTGTTATTTTGTATCTTGCACAGCTAGAACCAGTAGGACGGTCAACATGTCTATCCTGAAACCAGAGTTCTTTTTCCTTTCCTTTCCTTTCCTTTGCTTTGCTTGTCTTTCCTTCCCCTGTCTGCTGCCTTCTCATTTTTCAATGCATGTTAAAAAACTGACAGGACTTGGTGCTCGGTTAAAGGGATGGACACAGTTCACAGACCCTGGGCCATCTGTTCCTCCTGATTAAAGGGGAGTGTAAATATCTTTCTGGCCAAATATTGATATCAATTCAATGAGAGGTGCCATCTTGTTGCTTATCTGAGCCAAAACTCTGTATGTGTGTGTGTGTACTTCAATATCTGTGCGTGTCTAGCCATAAGACAGGCCCATGGGCAATGACAGTGCCGACTCATCTCATCTCCTCCACCTCCACTCTCCTGAGTCGGCATTTTCATCATTCAAATGACTGTTTGTGTGTTTATGTATGTGTGTGTGTGTGTGTGTGTGCGTGGGCGGGTGGGTGTACGTGTATTTCCGTCTGCCTGTGCGACTGTTTATGTGTTTATGCATAAAACATGTTGATGTGTCTGATTTTGCAGCTCCAAAATGACAAGGTGGCCAGACTGCTATCAGATGTAGTCAGTCCCTGCCTGAGTTGGGTAAATAAGAGGCAATGAAGGAGCCAAGACTAAATTCTCTGGTGGCCTCACAGCACTGGCCCCAGCTTAAGCATCTCGCCAGCCAACACATCCACAGCATAATGAGTTAGAATCTCCCTGGAGTATTGGGATAAATCTAAACACTCAGTGTAACCTATCAGCATGTGTATTTGTGCATGTGTGTGTGTGGTTGGTGTGTGTGTGTGTGTGTGTGTGTGTGTGTGTGTGTGTGTGTGTGTGTGTGTGTGTGTGTGTGTGTGTGTGTGTGAATGAGGTTCCTACTCCCAAGAGCACTTGGGTAAATCTAAATGCAGCTCATTGGCATAAGAGGATTTAACTTTTTGGTTGTCGTGGTAATGAGCTGTGATAAACACCAGCGGATAAGTTGCATGTTACACGCGCACACTCACACACAAATGATGGAAAAACACAGGATTTACATTGTCAGTGTTACCATGGAGATTTCCCATGAGCCTTGATGACTGTAGCAGGAAGTGTGCTGTCCTGTTTAGTGTCCCTCTGGGTGGTAGAAAAAAAAAATGGCTACTTGTGGCTAACATCTAGTTTCAATTCATTTTTTGCACAGCAGGTTCACATTATAATGTCATATAGAGGACTGAGCTTCACTATCAACTTCTGGCAATGTGCTTGAGAGTTTTGTTTAATCATTTCACAAACTGCAAGACAGTTGACATGGTTTAAGGCCCCAACTTTTCTACCTTAAACAGTTTTAAAATAATTTGGGTGCACGTTCTCCCTCTGTCATTCCCACTCTGCTCCCCATACGCCTGTTCTTGTCTTAATTTGTCTGCGGGTAACAGAGCAAAGTCGAACATCACCGACTATGTCACTGATTTTGGTGATACTGGATCATATTTTATGGAGAAAATGTTTTCTGGTTTTCCCTTTTGATGTCCTCCAGTTGCTTCCCTTTCATTTACAGAGTTTCCTCATGGACAGTAAAGAAATGTAACTGCTGTTAGCCAGCTAACTCAACCGTACTGCCCTGGACCCCTGGGACTGGGGGAGTGTCTGTATTTACACTGGTAGCACAGGAGCTTTGGAGGGGCGGGTTGGCTGGCCTTCGTGCTGTTTGACTTAGCAAGTAATATTTGCTGTTCCACTTGCTTGATATTGTTGACTGGGTAGTTTTTGGTCATGAGTAATGTAATCGTAACAAATCCACATGTACAGCTGTGCATATTTACAACTGTGGTATTACACTCCGAAACTGAAGGTGCCAAGTCACAACGAATACCAAATCGTACATAGTATTGCTTTAAGTGCAATATAGACACACCCTATACATTTGCTGGCTTTTTACTACTCTTTCACTATAGCCTGGGTCCAGGCACAGAAAGCCAATAGATTATCAATTGGTTTAAATATGTGTGGAAGGTCTATTGACGATTGTTGCTACAGTGGAGCTTAATCCGGGGGAAGACAGCAGCAACTATCTGTAATCATAGACACATTGTTTGCACATTTTCTTGGATAAATAAACAGTTGCTGCTTAATTTCTGGTTGCTAAATCTGACATTCATCTAAAGCACTGATATGTGAGCTCCCATTACAAAGCTCCAGAAAACACTCAAGTAGCTGAGATCAAAAATGTTATCACACTCAGGATTTTCTTTAAATCTAATGAAACCATGAATCTTTTTGCAGTGATGAAAGTCTCAAGCACTAAAAGGTTTTCTGCTCATTTTCACTTTCTCTTTTTGGCTCACTTTAGCACTTTTTAAACAGACTCAGCTGATTGTTTGATCATGAACCAAAGATAAATCATTATGTTAGAATGGTCTCTCCTCTGCTATGAGAGCTTAGGAATAAGGACAGCATTCAGATGTAAATAATGGCCCATTTCATAATTTATCATTGACAATTTTTATAATTCCATGATGAAAAACTAATATTTGTGAAAGTATTCCATCGTTAATTGGGCTGGTTTAATAAATCAATGGATTTTTCCGGAAAGGCTACACACAGGTCCTCCTTTGAATAGTCTCAGAGCTGCAGCCATCTCTTTGCATTTACTAACAAGACAATCTCCCCCACTTGTTCTCTCTCACACTCTTTATGATCAGAAGGTGTTGTACAAGGAGACAACCATCATCGTCATCTCCTGAATGATTTACAGCCGCTCAGCTGAAATCAAAGACCTCTCCCTCAGTCATGGCCATGTTCTTTGTGCATATCAGCAATCATATCAGTGTTTGTGAATATGCATTTCATCAATATGCAACAAGCCTGTCCGTCGGTAAGTGTGTGTGACCATGCAGCATATCAGCTTATAATGTAGAATAAACCATGGGTGTCCCTCAGCTCCAAAGTGTTAATAATGGAATAAGTAGCTTTATTTCTGTTATGTATTATTAAAAGAGATTATGCACACACCACATCTACAGGGACAAATGAATAAGCATTCAGCAAGCTGAGGAAAAAGTGTTTAAATGTGTGTGCATAGTGTACACACTGTACATATGTGTTCATGTTCATGTACATACATTATGCATAATGTAAGGACTATGTACTGCAGATCAAAGATTTAAGATAAGAGTAGGAGTTGAAATGGACTGTTTCATTGGGATATGAAACACAAAGCTACAATACAAAATGACAAAAAGCATTTAAGAAAATTAGATGAAAGGCAGGGGAATGATTCAAAATAATTCAAGTCAATGTATTAATATGATATGGGGCATGCATGCATGTCTTTGATAATTCCAAACTGTGTGTCTGCAAATGTTAAACAGCTAGGCTGACCACACTGCTTTCTTCACATTATATAATAGTTTTTACTAAACTTCTGAAAAAGGCCATGACGGACTTAATTTAAAGTATGCTGCACTATAAACATCATCATTAAACCTCCCTACAGTTGACTGGATGAACAACTTCTGTGGGTCCCATTTCTCATTTTGGGTTGATTATGTTGCTGAGGTTGAAGATTTAAGATAATAACTTTGTTGATTAAACATTTAATCAGTAATATCTAATGTAATACATAATCCTCCAAAAGCTAATACTATCAGCCGCAGTGCTGGCAGCAGTTTTATATTTTCACCTCTCTGAACAACCCTCTTGTTTGAAACGGTTACACAGTTAGACAAATACTGTATGTGTGATGTGGCATATTAGGAAAGGGAGGGGAGGAAGTGGGTGGATTGGACAAACTGAGGGAGGTAATTTGCATTTCATTCTTACTATTGCATGTATTCTGAATTATGCCAACAGATATGCAATTTACCATAATATGACTTTTTTTTATGCTGATAGAAATTAGTTGTTTGTAACATATATTTCCGTCTTTCCCCCTGGGAAACTTTCTTAGCATAGGAAATTACCCTTTCAATACATTTTCTATAATTTGATCATGCAATATTCCTGAAAATCAGTGGTTATTGTTTACTTTGTTGCCACACCAGCTGTATAGCAGTCTGCTAAAAACAAAATATCTACTTAGAATTGTAAAATATCCTAATGGTTCTTTTAGCAAAGCTCAACCACACCACACAAGATTCCACCGCTCTTAATGATGTTTCTTATCATTATATGTAGGTGTGTGTTAGTGTGAGTGTCTGTGTGTGTGTGTGTGTGTGTGTGTGTGTGTGTCTGTGTGGTAATGATGTGCCTTTATCTCCTCTCTCCACAGCCCATTAATCCTGAGTGTGGGACAAGCAGTCATTACATATTTAACCCCGGTCACTTACTGTGGGTGGCAGATAGGTGCTGTCACTAACAGCGTATGTGTATGCGAGTGCTTGCAAGTCCGAGGCACGTATGTGTGCGCACATGAAGAGGACTGCAGAGGAATACCCAACTTTCACACATATGGTATTTGTGTGTTTAACTCTCAACAACTCTGAACAACTGTGTTTGCATAATTCTTGTGTGTGTGGATATGATATGTAAAACCTGACCTTAAGATAAAACCCTCAGCTCAAGCGTTCCTAATATTATCCCCCCTCCCCCCTGCATTAGCTGTGAGATAAATTTCAGCCGCAGAGAACAGGTGAGGCTCAAGGAGGCGAATTATGCATTTGGGACTTCACCAGCCCTCTCAATACCCTCCATCTTTTTACTTCTAAGTTGGTCGAGTAAGAATAAGAATAACTCCTTACACTATATATCTTCTTTAATCCAAGTGCCACTCATACTGTCACGACATCTGCTGTATTTTATGTGTGCAGTGTTAATCGGCAGTTCCCATCAAGGCTTACTACAAGCATATAGAATTCCTATGGATTTCCTGACATTTTCTACCGTCTCCTTGTCAGCCTTCCCATGCTATTTGTTCCAGACGACTGGATTTAGCCGATCTGGGATTAAAATGCCGGATTTCCGTGGTGAAGTGAAGGGCATTAGAATTCGAGGGCTTACAACTTTTTTTTTTTCTTTTTTTTTTTTTTGCAGATGAGTTACCCTGCAAGCTGATAACCTTAAGAATCCAATTTAGAATGTATCTGACTTTTATTTATCTCTCCAAGGAATTTTTTTTTTTTTACTTCTCAGACCTGCCACATTTATGTTTTTCAGCATACCTTGATGTCTGTTGGTGTGTTTGAGTATGACAGTGTTAGTGTGTGTATGTGCGTGTACAGCTCGAGGGCTAGAGGATGGTCTAATATGTTTAGCTACCCAGGGAAATAAAGAGCTAATACTGGGGGTCAGACTAATCGCCTGAAAACAGCCTCTCACTTCTCACTTTATTTTCATTTAAGCCATCGATGAACTCGCACAAACACAAACACACATGAGGGTGTGCGCATACAAAGAATAACATGTATGCTGAAGTGGACAGAGCATTCTCTCTCTCATTCAGGTTCTGATGGCGTCCTTCTAAATGCCCACTGGTAATGTTTTTGTCCCTCTGGCATGGCATCAGCCTACACACCCACTAGTCAAAACACACACACACACACACACACACACACACACACACACACACACACACAAACAGCCTTCTTCCTGTCCCTGTACAGGCTCAAAGTCAGTGAATCATCATTGCATTTAGGGCTACCTAAGGCTAGCCTGTGGTTAGCATACATCTAGCTCAGCCATGAAGTGACAGTAATTGCAGCATGATTTTTGTTCTCCTTTTGGTGCCTGTGTTATAAATGAAGGCAGTGACCCCACATCTGTCACATCCCATTTAGAGAAGCTATGTAGCAACACAACTCAGTGAACACGAGGCCCCCGGACAGACAGTACCAACAGAGAGCCACGCCCTTATTGCTTGAGTGTGTTGCAGGGGGTGTCAATACATGTTTGAGTGTTTGTGCAAGTGCATATTATATGTGCATATTTTTAGCCACGCTACCAGCCCAGGTTAAGATGACAGTGTTTGTTGGCAACTTTGGTTCAGGATGAAATATATATACAAATATTGAATGGATTGCTATGGAATTGTGTACAGACTTTCATGAATCTTACTTTTATGACCTGATTACCTGATTTGATCTAGATTGACATTTGTGTTTTTAAATAAAAAAATGTCTTGACAACTGTCATGACATTTAGTACACATATTAATGTTCCCCTCAGGATGAATTGTAATGATGGTACGTGGTGATCCCTTCATTTTTCATCCAAAACAATCATCGATCAATAAAAAACGAATACCTACAATCCTGATTACATTCCCATCAGCCTCAGCTGTACTTTTTAGTACTAATTATTTTTAGTGCTAAAAATGTTAGCATGCTAACATGCTAAACTGAGATGGTGAACATGCTGAGCACTACACCTGCTAAAAATCAGCATGTTAACATTGTCATTGTGAGGAGGATGTTAGCATGACGTTAGCATTTAGCTAAAAGCACTGCAATGCAGCCTCACAGAGCTGCTGGCATGCATGGCTACAGACTCTCTTGTCTTTATCTTCTTTGAGTTTATGTTCTCGTTATATGGGATCTAGTAATATATATACTTATTCCATTTAGTACTGCATTACGTATGTTCAATTTCCTCCTGTGTAGTAAGAACTTTGGTTTGGGAATATAGTTTATATAGGTTTATATATGTTTGTATAGGTTTATACAGGAGTGAAGGTTTAGGTATATACTGTGTAAAAAAAAAGGGTTCTGCCAGTCAATGACAATCCTTATAAGAAATCCAAAGTGTATGTGTGACATTGTGTGCATGCTTTTGTTTTTTCAGTCAGGTTCTTATCCCCCAGGGAGGGCTGGAGCCAGTATCGGGCCGGCCGTTTCGCTGGGAGTGTCACTGACTATCTGCTTCTCCAACGAACCTCACAGCCTGGAGACAGGAGAGAGGAGATTTACTGTACTGGAGAGAGAGGCAAGGGGCCGAGGGAGAGTGTGTGAATGAAGGAAAAGATGAGGGAGGGAAGAGAAAGAAAGGAGACAAGAGGGCTGAAGGTATCATGTGAGTTTTGAGGGAAGGGGAGGGCATGATCCGAGGGCTCTGACCCTTTTATTTATCTATGAATACATTGTGGTTTTCTGTGTATATTAGGTTTAAAGGGACACTTCAGCCATTTGCATTAAGCTTTGTATCATTAGAAACCCAGTCATATCTTTGAATGGTCGTGCATCATTCTCTCACTTTCCCTGAGAGGGGAGAAATAAGGATTTTAGTGTTGCACTTCCTGCTTCCAATGATGTAGAAATCGTCATTTTGTGTCATTGGAAGCAGGAAGTCTCATATCTCTGTAGAGGGGGTGAGACTACAAACACTACTTCCTCTTTTTTTTTTTTCACTCACGCTACAGACCTATTACAGATCAGTGGGTGGAACTTCACTTGCAGAAACTAAAAAATATAACCGCCATCTTGTTTGGAAGCTAAGCGGAGGCGCTGTCGAGCCAGACGTTACGACTATGGTAATCAATGTAATATGGAAGAAATTTCGAAAGTATGATGGTCGAATCAGATGTTCGTGGCTACCTTTATGAGCCGCAATATAGCGAAGAGCAGCTGAGGCTGAACAGGAGGCGGCTGAGGCTTCTGCAGCCGAGGCAGAGGACCTGCCTGTCGCAGACGAGGAGCCCGGACTGGCTCGAGCTGGGGGGCGGACGTCTGACTGTAAAGTGAGTGTTTCTATTTTCTGTCTTATAACAACGTGGCATGTATGTACACAATTAGTTCAAGCATTATCACAAAGTTATTCCCGGTTAATACGTAACATCAGCCAACTGAACTAGCTTCTTTACTGCACAAACAGCTTGCAGTTGCATTGCTAACTACTGTGGCACGCTGAACACAAAGACCATGCATCGCTAACTGTGTGCTCAATGACTTGTAGACAATATCGCCTAACAGCCTTTCTGGAATGGGTCCTGCAAGGCGAGAGATTGGATCGAGGCCATCCTGTCGTTTTACCCGCTTATGTGGTGCAGGTTATCCGACAGAAATATCCAGCTCCAGATGGCCAGTACTGCGGGCACCAAGAAGTTGAGGACGCTCAGGAGGAACTATAACTGTCATTGTTAACATATTTATTTTTGTTGTTGTTGATATATTTCTGTAAATAAATGGTTTACATTCACGTTGTTGTAGTCCTTAATAGTGTTAGTGGGAGCGGCTTGCGGAGCTGTGCATTGTGGGAGTTGTTGTCTTTAATACAAATGTGCCCTAAAGTCACTTTCTGTCTTTTCTCGGTCAAATAGGCACCAAATTCAAAATGTATGTTACATTTCGACTACATATATAACCCACTTTCAATAAATATTAATGTTTCCACGGGTGAAATGCTCCTTTAAGGATGGATGCACATTACACACACTCAGAGAAATGGAAATGTGCCCCGTTATCACTGCTCTGTGTTGTCTGTCAACATGTCCATTGATCTCTTCACAGTCTACAGAGAGTTGTGAGGCATGTGTGTTTCTTTGTACTTTGATTTTGCATGTGTATTTGTGTATCTGTGTGAGTGAGTGTATATCTGTGCGCAGTGCATGTGCTCTTCTGTGTGTGTGTTTGCCTGTGTGTTTCTGTTTGATTGACAACTTAAATGAGAATAAGACAAGTGTTACAGTTACACAGTTTACAGTCCTCTGCAGATGTGTCTAGTCCTAATGGAACTAAAGCAGTACAGACAGAGAGTAATAATAACTATGTTGATAACTAGAATGTTTGGGTTTAGTATTGCTTTTGCTTAATTTTTTCTTGGATGAAGGTTTTATAAATGGTATGTTTTTCCTAAGCATCCACTGTTATACTCAGCCTGTAATACGAACACTTATGTAATTATTTACCAGACTTACTTAATTTGTTATTAAATTAATAAAATAAATCACCCACTGGCTATCTAAATTTAAGGATTGAAAATACGAAATAACTTGATTCTCTTAACAAGCTGTTAAGCACCTTGATCTTTAACATTTGCCTGGAAAACCAACTTCTGTTTAATTAGTTTTTTGTTGTTGTTTTTTTGCAATTATGTGCACCCTTGGCGAAATACAATCCAAATATCTGCCGAACATTAACTTGATACAGAAAACATTCTTTTTTGGACACAAGGCCTTGGAAAGAAAGCAATCCTTTATGATGAAAGGTCCCAAAAGTAGCTCTCCATCTGAGTCTGTCATTCTACTCTTTAAATCAAATAGGTATAAATGTGGTTCAAGTTTTATTTTTTCACCATTCCTTTCAGCAACAGCAGGTGTCCCACCCTTGTGTCGCATATCAGTAACTGGGTATATTGCTGTTAACCTCCCTCTCTCTGTTTGAAGTCAATAAACTATGAAGGATGACTCATTTGAAGTTTCTGTATTGAATCTACCCCATTTGAATCTAATGTGTTTCAAAGCATGTGTCCTTTGAAGTCGATACATGTCCTCCTCCGAGGCCACACTTCTCAGAAACAGTCCTCTCTGAAGTCAATGCGTGTCCCATTTGGAAGTCAATGCTTGTTAAAGGATGGATAGTAAAGGAGCGTTAAATGCATGGCTGAATAATAGTCCTTTGGTTGGTTGCTTCCTAAACACTGGTAACTGACTATCCTTTTAGCTCTGTTCAGATGGGAATGCTTTCCTGTTCTCGATATCTCTGGCTTGCTATTGAGTGTCATGGTAAAGCTAAGTGTATATTTGTGTGCATGCATGTGTATGTCGAACAGCTTGAACCCCATGACTCCTCTGTTAGAGATCATCGCAGGTAGCCTGTAAGCTTCCCGCTTTGTGCCTTTTATTACCATTACAGTATTTGCCGTACATCAAACATTTTACTAATCACTTTTAAGCTTTAAATGGCCTCGCTCCAAATGACATAACATTTTTATTGACTTCCTTCTTGACGGGGGATTCTCTGAGAGCGGTGGATGCATCTCTGATGGTTGTTCCTGTAGATCCTGTTTTTTCTGACCAAAGGTGGAACTCTCTGTGTTTTGAAATCAGACAGTTATGAGAATCTTTTAAATCATCTCTTAAAACTTTCTTTAATATGAAGGAATTAATTAATTCTTAAGTGTAAGTAACTGGGTTTTATCATTCTACTCCTGCCATTTAACATTTTTTAACTTTATTCTATCCCCCAATGTTTTATGACCCTTGTGTTGTTTTTATTTGCTTTATTAATCTGTGTTGTGTTTTCTGTGAAGCACTTAGTGACCTTATTAAGAAAAGTGCTGCATAAATAAAGTTTATAATTATATATAAATGAAGTTTATGTATTCTTATAAATATATTTATTTTATCTAAGCTGCAAGAGAACATGGAGGAGAACAAAGCATCTTGTCCTGATAATAATATACAAAATAAAAGTTAAGACTCAGCAAGACATACCCAGCGTACAGACCACAGGTGCAGCTAATGACCCAATCCACTCAGGTGTAACTCCTAAAACTAATGAGCACGAAGAAAATAACCAAAGAGAAAAAGTCAAGACATTTAACTAAAAACCACAACGCCAACGTTTGAATTATTATATGCACATATACGTACCTTTGTCTTCCTTTGATGAAGCACTTCACATTATCGTGTGTGTATTTTGTTTCTAGGTTGCTTACCTTGGTGTGATCCATTTCAAGATCATTTGCTGTCTGCAACTATTCTGTAGCTCAAACTGGCTCTGAGTAAAAACGCAGACATCTTTTTCATGTTAGACTTTTATAGTTAGTTAAACTAACTCAGACATATGTGATTTGATATTAAGCAACTTCATTTCAGGATCATGAGGAACTGCTTGGTCAAACCAAGAAGGCTAATCAAAGAGTAAACACTTCAATCTTTATTACCTCCACCCCTTACCAGTGCAACTTTTATCTGAATTTATTAAATTTTCTAATTATTATTAATAATAATTTTTTATTCTGACAAAAAAAAAACGCACATCTTTTTCATGAGACAGGTGCGTAGGAGTGGGATGAGTAGATCAAAAAGTTGCAAAGATAAATTCCCACTCACTGTCTAACTTGAAATATAGCATTTATTTGCAGCGTTAAGGTATTTATATTTTGTGAACTTTATATTGTGCAACGTATTTTCCTTTTATTAAGATTCAACAAATCATAAACCTATGATTTCTCTTGTTTTTTCTTTTTTAAGAGGTTCCGTGTCGGCATGCAGTATTTTCTGTGTCCGTACTGAGAGGGTCACTCTTGGTCGTGCCCTGTCTGTTGTAGAGTTAGTGCAGACAACTGTCTGTAGCCTTTAAAGGTTGTGTAGCTCTGCAGATGTTAGCCGTGTTGGCATGTGCAATTGCAAACCTGTTCCAAGATTTATTATCTCCTGTGTGTTTGTGTGTTAATGAGGGGGTATTTGTGTGTCAGTCTATATTTTGTGTGCGTGTGTGGGTATTTTTTGTAGGCGCGTATGTGTATTTATGTGCACTCGCTTTCAGTTCTCACCATGCTTTTTATCGTGACACCATGCCCTCCCATCTCCCCTATCAGCCCTGAAATGCACTCGTTCAAGAGGGCGATAAAATATGTTTTCTTTAGAATCACTATCTTCCTTCCAGACAGGTGCACTCTGGCCTTTATGTGGTGAGTGACTCACACACTCGCAGACATACACGCAAAATTACCAGACAACCTCAGAGGATGCATCAGCATAGGGCTGATATTAAGTAAAGTGTTTTTGCCAGTGAGACTTTTGAAGAATGAACTTGGTTAATTGCCGGTTTCTTAATGAAACCCCCAATTTATTTGCACACAGCTGTAACAGTGATCAGAGCAGGAAGTAGAGCAGACACTCAAACGTAAAAGCAGAGGCAAGCAACAAAAAATAGATTTGAGGAGGGAAAATAAAGCAGATAAATAAAACATTCCTAGGGAGAATAAATCCTATGTAGTTTTTGGATGTTTTTTTTTCATCATTTTCTCTCTCTCTTCCTCTCTGTCACACCCATACAGAGAAACAAACCCTTTTCGCCCTTTGATTACACACACCAGGACCTGCATATCTGTTCTGACATGAGGGTATTGTCAGGACAAGGTGGTTAAAAGATAGCAGAGAGAAAGGGAGGGAAAGAAACAGCCAGACAAACAAAGACAGCCAGGCAGCCAGGTAGGGAGAGTAAAATGAGAGAAAGAGGGACTGTAACAAATTATATAGCAGATAGGTATGCCTTATCTTTCCACATCTTCACCATAGCGTCAGAGGGAAAGGCAGAAAAAAAACATGTTTTCCCAAGGTAATTTTCCCGGATGCTTCAGAGCAAATGTTATTTTCTAAGCACGAACAAGTGAATTAAAGGGAAACAACAAAGACAACAGTAGCATCCTTGCTGTAAACAATCATCTGTTTCTATGTCCCAGCAGAGCAGAGCCTTGCACCTCCCTTGTGCCTCCTTTGACGGTGGCCATTTGAAAACAAACAACTCTGTTTTGCTTTTTGTGCATTCATGTGCTCCTCTGAGATGAGCTGGATTCCTGTGCATTTTTGTGTCTATTGTTCTGCCCCCCAAACATCCTCCTTTCCTGTCTGGGCTCACTTCAATTCAATTTCAATTTTATTTGTATTGCGCCAATTCATAACAAAAGTTATCTCACTTCTCTGCATGTCTCCATTTCTTGTCTTTCTCACATTTCTTCTCCTTAAACAGTAGCATAACGAACAATCTGTACATCAAACAAAACTGAGGTTCCTGTAGCTGCTTATCTTCGTTCTTATTCAAGACCCAAGTTGGGCAGATTACATGACAATTGTTATTTATTACAACAAAAGTCCTCACTCAGACCCTGGTAATGCCTGAATATAGACTTATGAGTGACTAGCTAACCGGCTAAGAGCACATAACTTGTGAATAAGAGAAATATGGCGTTGCTGGAAGGTGCATTTTCCATCTCTCGACGTGTGTAACCTTCTTCTCCCTACCTCCATTACCTGTGCCAAGCTAATGGCCTTAATTTCAGAAATTTCAGGATCTGAAAAGCCTGTCTACATAAAAAAGGGTTCAACTGGGGATAACACCACACACTTTCTCTCCTTAAAGGCATTTGTGGTGTTGCACTTGCTTGCACACACGGCATGTAATGGACAAGTTGTATGAAGAATGAAAAAAGAGCGAGACATTGAAATTGTGCTGACTTTTACAACTTTGCATGTCAGGTTGTTGGTGTTGGGAAAAAAAAAGTGAAAGTTGGTTCAAGCTGTGTTTGAAGTTCTAACAAGCACTTCATTTGAAGAATACTGACCCCATTAAAAGTCCTGGACCAATCTGTCTACTGAAAGCACAGAGATTAAAGTGATATTAACCCTCCAAACTACTGTATATCTTGGTGAAACAGCAACCAAGCCCACCTCCTACAATATTCAAGAAACAGAGCATTGCTAAGATTAGAATGTGCAATGTAAATACTAAATTTAATTACAATCCCTTACACCTCTTGTTCCTGAAATAAAGTAATCACATTATGTTGCACGTTGATGTACTCAGTAACATGTTACTGCCGAACACTGATCAAGACTAAATTAGATGTTAACAAGTTAAATGTTGTGCAACAAGTACAGGCAAAATCGCCACAGAAACCTCATCAGAGCATTAAAGAACTAATAAACTGTCTTTCGACCTATACAAAATAACTTATATTCTTTGTACATTCCCAAATTTTTCTCTTTTCTCTTATTCTTTTCAGTTTCTGAGTTATACAAATCCCTTTCTGAAATCCTGGCATTGTCTGGCCAACAGCTGTTACCTAGCAGAGAGACCAGTAATTATGAGTAAGTGCTTGCTGCTTCTTATCAATAGCTGTAATTATAGGGGAGAGTCTTGAGTTGCGGTGTGTGGAAATCACTCTTCTGGACGGCAGTGACACTCTTGTGCTATTGAGTCTCACACATTAGGAGATGACTGTAAGGCAACTCTTAACTGTGGCAGGTTTTGTAAGTTGAGGCATCTGAACATAAGTGCTCTGTGACAGATCAATTAGAAACAATAATTTAAAGACTTTCAGGTCCGGCTAGGTTAGGGGGTATATGACTTTAACACCTGATTATATTACTATAACGTCAGTTTAATGGAATGCAAATTATTACAAACTATAATCATTATCACACTCTAATCATCAACTATCCACCAAAGAAGCAAAAGTAAGCAACAAGAACAATCATTACAGCAAATAGGAACAGTATATAATAAGCTAATAATGCTAACTTTAATTGTTGTTTGGTCTCAGTCTTGACCTTAATGCTCCTCTCTGGATATTATTCACTGACAGCAGGCACGTGTCTCTGTGTGGGTTTGGCCTTTGTGACTTCACAGGATGTTGTGCAGAATGCTTGAGCATAACATTAGACATAGTAGACATAAAATCCCTGAAATAATGTACAGAACCGTGTACAAAAGCATTATCTAATGTCCGTGACAGTGATTTAAACTGAAGCTCATTTGTTTTTTTACTCTCTAGATTGTGCCCTGTTATGATCAGCAGTTTGTAGTGCATCATAGCGGCTAAAAGTGAAGTTACTAAAGAGTTGCTGCAGCAGAACAGTTTTGTATTCATTTCTTAACTCTGCCAGATGGAGATTGAGATAGCATGACAGTGATGAATAGTGTGACTAGTCTCACAAACTACCTGACAAATTTCCATTATTTGTGGTGACGCTTCAGAAACTCTCGCTCACCATTCCTCATTAGTACATTAGTGTGGGACACGTTGTCGTAGCAGACCCAGCGGGGGCATGTCAGGGCAGAACACATTTATGACCAAATATTTGGTCTTTTTCTCTTCCTCAACAGTTACTTTAAGCATGCCATGGTGGACAGGTTGGTTTAAAGAAGACACCCACCAGCTCCAGGGGTGTTATTCTGGACTTGACTGCGCATTGACTAAAATAAAATGAGCATTTGCAAATTTAACGCATATAATTTTGTGTTCAGGTTTGTTGATTCATGTACTATAAGTTCCAGAAAAGTGTAGTTAGCATTTTAGTCCGTGTGAGTGGAGCTGGCCTTTTCTAAATTGACTTGATACTGGCATCTTACTAAATCTATTGATATCAATGGTTGTTAAAGCACTACTTCAGCTGAATTACCGGCAGCTGATTTTGAAGATGAACTTCCGTCTGCTACTCTGTGTTCACTGGAGTGCTGTTATCAACAAGCAGAACTGTTTGGAAGTAAAAGGTTCCCATGGGCTGTTAAATCAAGAGCATCCAGCTGTTTGAGGATCTTAAGGAACACTCAAATGCACACACATGTTTTGGGGTTTTCTATGTGGCAGATTTAAGTTCTGCTTTCCCAGAGAACTACTGAAAAATGTGTCTTGTTGCACACATTGGACATACAATAAATAAAATCCAGATGCATGTAGAACATATTGTAAATTCTCAATGGCCTTTAATTTATTTATGTGGCTCAGGTCATCAGTTCTATTGGCAATGTTAACACTGTGATCTCTGAATGTGATACAATTGCTAACAACAGAAGACACACACAAGCAATCAGACATTCAGGTTTTAAACAAGCCAACAGATGTGTAAAACGAGAAAAAATTAAAATGTAAAAAGCAAAACTGACGCCCGAACTGTGAATTGGTAACATCCATCACTGTATAGAGACAGACCTTCTGGTTCTGGCACAGTTGTCTTGTGCACAGAAGGATTATTAGCAGCAATACAGGTGTGCTTACTTGTGGTTTTGCCACCAAATTAAGTGGTTTAAATGATCTGATTAAAGTGGTGGCTACAAGCTGACTGCTCATGGTACCCAGTCCCAAATGCAGCATATCAAGTCTGATCCCGGAGTTTTAGATGGATTAGTTTCCGCTTTGCAGTGTAAAGCCTGATCCATTTTGATTTGAATTGATTAGGTGTTAAAGATACCACACATGCATTTACTATGGTGACAGAATGAATCCATGTATTTGACTGCATTACCACACAATGAAACACTGACAGGTTATGCCAACATGAGGCTGTATTGTGTGAATACGGTCTGACAACAGCAAACAAGAGAAATCAAGGGAAAGTTTTCTCTCTCTCTTTCCCTCTGTTTTTCTCTCTGTCTCTATTTCTCCGCTACAAGTTGAGGAACTTGCAACATATTGTGTATCTTGTGTGTGTTTGTGTGTGTATGTGTGTGTGTGTTCTGGCTGGTAGACCATTCGACAGAGGTTGTGTGTAATCCCTATTGTTGCTGAAATGCCACCGCTGTTATTAGGGAAGATTTATGTGCTGTGCCCAGGGATGGAGTCAGAATGCCAGCTTGTGTTTGTGTGTGTGTGTGTGTGTGTGTGTGTGCGTTATTAATACATTGCACTGGGGGATAGAGTCACAATGCCAGAATGCATCCATGTTTATGAGTCACTGTCAGATGTAGACAATTTTTTTTGCTAGTAATTGATTTATAGAACCTAATAGTGTACGGCCAGTTTATCTTTTTGGTGATCTAGTGTACATTTTAAGCAGACACGATAATTGAATAGATGGTAGGGATAACTTATGTATATGATATGATAGGTTTGAACTGTGTGGAAGACCGCTTTCTTCTGTCCAAGTTTGCAATTATGCTCATAGTAATTCAAATCACGCAAGGCCTCTTGCACTTACACAGATTTTGGTTGCACCTTTTCAGCACGATTGTAATCAACGCTTAAAATAGTTTGGAGACTTGTACTTCCACACAGTGCTGCTAAAAACTCTGAACGTGCTATTGGTATCAAAGGTTTAAAAGGTACAAGTACAAAGGGTCTAGCTACAGAAACCAGGCAGCTCAATTTTGTCAAAGACTCTAAAATCTCTATAAATCAGTTATTTACTGACATAAGTGTGTTTGACATATGAACTCCTCCATCTGCAATTCCTGTGTCTATTCAATTGTATGTTCTCTGCTTCCTTCTATTATCTTTATCTATCAGTTTAAGGCTGGAGCCGGATAGAACATGGTGATGCCTCGAGGTGCGGGCAAAATCTCCCACATTTGGCCCCTTGTGTGCAGATCAATTCCTCTGCCAATCACAATGTATTTAACTGATTATTTCAACAGTATATGTCCACCAATGATAAATAAATACATACACTGAACAAAATTATAAACACAACACTTTAGTTTTTGCCCGCATTCATCATAAGCTGAACTCAAAGATCTAAGACTTTCTCTATGTACACAAAAGGCCTATTTCTCTCAAATATTGTTCACAAATCTGTCAAACTCTGTGTTAGTGAGCACCTCTCCTTTGCCGAGATAATCTATTCACCTCACAGGTGTGGCATATCAAGATGCTGATCAGACAGCATGGGTACTGCACAGGTGTGCCTTAGGCTGGCCACAATAAAAAGCCACTCGAAAATGTGCAGTTCCATCACACAGCACAATGCCACAGATGTCGCAAGTTTTGAGGTAGCGTGCAATTGGCATGCTGACTGCAGGAATGTCCACCAGAGCTGTTGCCCATGAATTGAATGTTAATTTCTCTACCAGAAGCCGTCTCCGAAGGCGTTTCAGAGAATTTGGCAGTACATCCAACCGGCCTCACAACCGCAGACCACGTGTAACCACACTAGCCCAGGCCCTCCACATCCAGCACCTCCAAGATCGTCTGCCACCAGCCACCCAGACAGCTGCTGCAACAATCGGTTTGCATAACCAAAGAATTTCTGCACAAACTGTCAGGGAAGCTCATCTGCATGCTTGTTGTCCTCATCGGGGTCCCGACCTGACTGCAGTTCGTCGTCGTAACCGACTTGAGTGGGCAACTGCTCACATTCGGCGTCTTTGGCGTCTGGCACTTTGGAGAGGTGTTCTCTTCACGGATGAATCCCGGTTTTCACTGTACCATGGTGGCGCTGGGGTTATGGTATGGGCAGGCGTGCATTATGGACAACGAACACAGGTGCATTTTATTGATGGCATTTTGAATGCACGGAGATACCGTGATAAGATCCTGAGGCCCATTGTTGTGCCATTCATCCACGACCATCACCTCATGTTGCAGCATGATAATGCACGGCCCCATGTTGCAAGGATCTGTACACAATTCCTGGAAGCTGAAAACAGCCCTTTTTTTGCATTCAAGTTCCAAGTCCTAAACTTCTAGTTTTGGGTCCTAAACAAGTTGTAATGTGCTCTTCACCAAATGTAATGTCATTTTAACAATAGAGTATTTATATATTATGCTCTTTTTTAGTTCAAACTTTGATACCGGTCTTCTAATAGAATAGATTTACATGCTTTAATGTTAAACACATTATTTTTCTCATACTGTACGTTGCTGCATCTAATTTATAAGCTTATTTGTCATCTTGTTTTAGGTGAACATCAATGTACAAGTCGGGGAGAGGAACCGGCAGTACTCATGTTAGCAGGCTGTGTTAGCTTGGTAAATAACATACTTTTTAATGTTTGGATTTGGGGGAAGGTATTTTCAAGTCAAAATGCTCAAGTCCAAGTGAAGTCACGAGTCACTGGTGTTTAAGTCCAAGTCGAGTTGCCAGTTTTTTTTTTTTTCATTTAGTCAAGTCAAGTCTAAAGTCATCCAATTTGTGACTTGAGACATGTGACTCCAAACCTCTGGAGGATATGGTAACATACTGGGTATGAACTTCCATAGTGTGGCACTGTCACACACACAAATAAATAAATGAAAAACAATAGCAGTCGGATTTACCGCTGATGAATAGTAAAGACTAAAATCACTGTGTATCTGTGTCATCACAGCAAGACATATAAATGGTCTGCGGATAAGACGGCTTCTATGAGTCACACATGGGTTGGGAAGCTGAACATCTCTGGTGGGATGTCTGCAGGATTGATGATGGGAAGGATGTAGAAGGAAGGGTCACTCTGTCCTCTCCACAAGGTCTTTTGATATTCACGGGAGCTCTTCTTCTTCTAACTGCTCATGTCACTTGTCATTCATCTTATTTGTTCCTCCTGGCTGTGTGTGTGTGTGTGTGTGTGTGTGTCAGAGTCTGTCTGCCCTTGTATTTTAATATGCATCTGAATCATGTGTGCACACGTGTGTTTGTGTATGAGTGTTCGAGTGGCTGTCAGGTCATATATGCAGTTCACGCAAGAATGGCGCCACTGAATAAGCTGCAACAATGTCATCTCGAAACCTTCAAGAGGAGAGAAGGTGAGAGGACAGCGAGATGAGGAGAAATGGGCAAAAAGGAAATGAGAAGGGGCTGACGAGATAGGGTAGGAAGGGAGGATGATAAGAGGAGAAGAGACTGGAAGGAGATGACACGGGGCAAAAGGGCAGCCAAGGAAGTAACAATGATTTCTACAAACTGCTGGCTGCAAGGAACACTCAATTCAATAAACTCCTGCCTGCTTGTCAGGTGACTTTTTCTTTTCTTTTTCCCCTTTGCCTTAAGTTTTGAATCCCATTTTGACCTCTTTTGTCCATCTTTCTCTCCCCTCTCTTTCCCTTACTCAGAGAAGCCGTCCTTCTCCAAGGTAGCCATGTCACATTTGTTATCCCTACAGTTCTTGAATCCTGTGCTTGTCCTTCTCTCCATCCTGTTACTGTTTCTTGTCCCACCCCCTGCTCACCCTTCTTCTCAACGTCATCTCTGTTCTGTGATACAGTCTTGCGGTTTCAGCTGGTTGAGCAGCTTCAGTCTCGTCAACAGAACAAATAGGTCTCCATTTGTCCAAATAGTCTTTGGTATGACCACTTGGTTTGACCGCTGTTGTGTTTCAATACCCACAGGGCACTGTCTTATATGTCAAATATATTAATGAATATATTTTACATTAACTCTTACAGTTACTATACTTTCCCAAATATTTACCATACAAAATATACTATACATACACGTTAAGTGTTGTCTTTGCACATTTAAGATTATCTGAAAGATTCTTCAAACCAGGTTTGTATTACTAATACTTTGCAGGTATTGTTGGGTCTGTAACTTCATAAGGAGTACGGTCTAAACCTGCTCTATTTGAAAAGTGTCCTGAGATAACTTCTGTTATGATTTGGCGCTATACAAATACAATTGAATTGAAAAATGTGATCTACCTTTTTTTCAGTGTTGCTTCACATAATACTAAATGTCTGTCTTTCTGTGTGTGTTAGCCCAATGATTGACTGGTCAGAATATCAACATGCAATAATGAAACACATTATTCCCAATCATCACATCTAGTCGGGTAACTGTTATCATATCATCATACTGTTAACACTTGGTAATTGACTGTTGAGTGCTTTCAAGTTAATTGGGTTGCTTATCTAGTTGTAGGAGATAAAACTGCTTATATTATTCATGAACATTTTGCTTTATTAAGTTCATTTTTCAGGCGTACGGATACACTGGGTTGGCTGAAATAAAAAAACATATGAAATACAAATATATATAGTATCATCTTCTAATACATATTTATGTAGATACATATACTGGATATTTTAGCAATGAATGAAAAGACAAGGCAACAAAGACAAAGATACCTAGTTTAGTACATCACTTTATGGGTGGGTCTATTGTATTTGACCTGAAAGCAGTAAGCAGCCAAAACAGAAGAATCAGTGAAGCTTAAGACAGGTCCACTCTTTTATCTCCTCTTTGATGTCCCTCTTTCTCCCTTACTTTAATCTAACACTTATCTCTGCTAGGGTAGATTTGTTTATATTTGTGTTGGTTGTAAGAATTTGCATAGAAAAGCAAGATTTGTCGGTTCAGTCTCCAAAGGGCCTTACACACACGCACATACACATAGAAAAGAGAGAGAAACTGCATAAAATCTTAAAGTATTTACTCACAGTTACAGTGGGTAAATAGAGTGCACTGTGGGCTGTGTCAGTAAGTTGCTTAAGGCTTTGTGTCTAACCCATCATTTGAAGTCCAAAATCCACAACGGCCCCAGCTTTTATAAAAAAAAAAGGTAATTCTAGATTGCAGATCTAAGCGCAGAATAACAGAGGAAATAGCGTACCCACATACACTTTCCTGCACATATACAAACACCAATACTATATACAAACACACAACCGAGCTGATGCATTCAGTACAAACAAATTCACATACTTGGCGTCAGATCAGAGAGACATGCTTACCAGTTTTCCTTTCTAATCTTTGAAATCGGCGTCCACTTTCATGGCTGAATGTCAACTCTGTCACACTGACAAAAATGCAGCTTAGCGTTCTCTTAGAGGTAAGACACCCATTAGATCTGAGGTGATACTTTCACTATCAGAGAAAACAGTGAAAATTGTCAAAGTGTTACTGTATACCCCGGAGTTGAACCGCTTTCAAGTTCAAGTGATGCACGTTCCACGCTGTTGCACACTTCAAGCTTGTGAGAGGTGATGTAAAGCCTGGAACCACATAAACAGAGCAGAACTGTGCATCAACACATTGCCTTGTAAGTTTCAGTCTGATTCAAAGAAGACTTGGTTTGACTATTACTTGTTTAACAGGTATTTACCCACAGTATAATGGCCTGCAAATAACTACATCGTTTCTAGGCTAGGACTAATTACAAAATGATTGATTAGAAGTGCTGACACATGGATGACATTGATTTATTTATTCCTCATACATGAAAAAAGTGATTCGACCTTGTCTGAGGACTGGGTGGACGTGTAAACTCCGAGATTGATTGACATCTATCTGACCCTTTGCTTATTGGTTCATGAGTTTTTGTGACTAATTTCAGCACAACTTTGCACAGCTCCAATCTGAGCAGAGGTCTAATTAGACAGAATAAATGAACATGTGTGTGCAGAGCATAAAACAGAAGTCAAAGCCACAGTTGAACTTTTAAAGCTTAATAAAAGTTATGCTAACTCTCACATTAATGTCATGATGACTCATCGTGTCATTGTCAGTCAACATTGAATGTCAAACACAAGGCTTGTTTTCTCCTGCAAACTGTCTGTCTCAGGCTGAAATGACTTTATTTTTTTAATTTAGGCAGCAGATTTTCACAGCTGTAGCCAATTACTATTAGTTCAGTGAGCTGTCACAACAACCACATTAAAGGAGACTGTACGATTTAGGAAGATTTATTGGAAGAAATGGAATATAACATTCATAGGTATATTTTTATTAGTGTATAATCATCTGAAAATGAGAGTCATTGTGTTTTTGTTACCTTAGAATGACCTTTTATCTACAGAGGGAATGGGTCCTCCTCTTCGGAGGCCACCATGTTGAACCACCATGTTTCTACAGTAACCCCAACAAACCAAACACTGACTCTAGATAGGGCCTTGTGTGTCTTTTTTGTTTTTTTGTTGCCACCATAGATTCTCCTATACGCTTGAAAGGGGAGGCTGAGGCGAGGGGTTTTCAAGTGGTTACAACCTCCACTACTGGATCTTTAATTCTGCAAGCCTGTGTCTGCACACTTTCAATTCAATTATTGAAAAAACAGAGTCGACTGAGTTATTTTGATGTTGGAAAAAAACAACCGAGTAGTGAGTCTTGATCTGCTGGTCACATAGGCCATTTTTAGGTTAGCTAGGTAGTGGTCGAGTATAAAGACTTCACATCTTGCAGGGATAGTAGTCAAGTAGTAAAAGAACAATTATTAAGTAATGTTGTGTAAAACAATGTAGCATCTCATTACAGAAATTACTGATGGGATATCAGTAGTGCATTAATATTGCTGCACTGGGACTCTGGCACAGAAGTAAACTCCATTAGGAATTGATACACTGTTTTCAGGAAAGAAAATGTAATGTTTCTGCCAATGTATAATTTACTTTGATGTCCCTTTTCTTATATTAATTAATATTATGTTATTAATATTGTTGCAAATTCTTGCCACATACTTTTGATGATACACATGCTTATTGGAAATGCCCAGTGCACGAATTGTCCTAATTGAGCAATTTATGACCTAAGCGCCTCACTGTCTTTGTAATATTGAAACACATTTGATCTAGTAGCTTGCAGAGCTAAACACATATGATTTTGATTACTGACTTGTTAAGGTATCAAGGTGCAGGGTATTTTTAAAAGGTAAAAACCAACATATTGATTTTCAAAGTAAGTATTTTCTTTGAAACAGACCTAAGTAGTTTCTCTGTCGGGGATAGTCTGCAATTAGTTTTCAATTCCACACTCTTCAGGATGTCAATACATAACTTTGGTGGCACAGCAGTAGGCTAATACATCAAGCTGCATATCCAATACACTCAAGTCTATATATCAGTGGGGAAGTGTCTTGCTGAGGCAACCCTTTTCTACCTATCAATTGTGGTTTCTTTCCCCCACTTGATCTCTTCCTACTCCCCTCATCTCCCTTCTTCTTTTGATCTCCCTCAACTTCATTCACGGCTCTGCCTCCAAACTAATTCCGCTAACTATCTGTACCATTGTTCAGGTAATTCATGTTTTCTCAGTCTTTCTCCCTCTCCCCCCATTACTTGTATTTTAGTTTTTGCTCCTCTTCTCCGACTGCCATTCGCCTTTTCCCTTCTTTCTGTTCCATCCCTTTCAGTCGGTCCCCTACCTCACCTTTGCAAATGACAACCCAGTCTCCCATGACAGCTCCGGGCCACTCTGTTATCCCCTGTGTTTGTGTTAAATATGAGTGTGTGTGTGGTGTTTTATCTGTATGACTGTGTTTGTGTGTATGTGCACTAATGCCCATGTGGCCTCTCAGTTTCCACTGTGTGCATATCTCTGTATTTTTTATTTAATATTTACAAATCATCCTTAAGGCTTTGTTCGTGCACTTGTTCATGCATGAGTGTATTTTGTTGTGCCATGTGGCAGATTTCTAACTGATAACAGCGTACCGTGGCTGGGCCTGAATTATATCATCCATGACAAAGCATAACATTTATCCTCCGCTTCTTCCTCTCCTTTCCACACGTTTTATGTGAGGGAAAGGTGGGCAAATGCTTGCATCTATTGTAGGCAATGACAGATCTTAAACTATGTGGATTACAGATCAAAAGTATGTTTGTGCCTATTTAATTTCTCCAAATAAAATACAAATATGTCATATAACCTTTTGCAGCAGCTCATCAATATAGAGTGCAGAATACAGTGAAAATGTGATACAAGTAGATGCGATTGTGAAAATGAAAACAAAGGATATCCAAATCCAGGAGCTAACAAACTAGCACGCTTTCAGTAATTCTGTATGCATAGACTGACTTGTGCCTAAACTCTTAAACCCTTTTCCAAGTCAAAGCCAAATTAACTCAGCCAAAGTGCAAAATGTGCCAAAAAGATCAACATTGCTCAGCCAGAACTCAAGTAAGATCCAGGGACCCAAACTAATGACATGATTTTTAAAAAGTTATTGTAAGGTTTTGCCTTAAATGTCATCTTATTAAACCTCCTTGACAAATAATAGAGGGCTGCAGTGAGAGTCACTGTGGCATTAATGCTAAGTTACCTTCAAGCATAGTACTGTAGATGAGTTTTTAGATGCCAGACAAAGACAAATACTCCCCTTTGATTTGGGAAATGATTCCAGACAATTTGGAGGGTGAGTCACCTCCAACATTTCGAGTGAAAATAACATAATGAAAGCTTTAGATATGGAGGTTCTGTATTGCCACCTTTTGCAAGAAGTTGCATTAAACTATAAATGATCAGTCAATTAATTGATTATTTGATTTTCAATGAAATTAAAGAACCAGTGTGTAGGATTTTGTGGCCTCTAGAGGTGAAGCTGCAGATTGCAATTAACTGAACTCTGTTTACAGCCAGTGTTTGGTTTGCCCATTCTGGGCTACTGTAGAAACATGGCGGTTCAACATGGTAGACTCCGTTGAAGAGGACCTGCTCCATCTGCAGATAAAAATGGCTCATTCTAGGTTATTTTCTGGTGATTATACACTAAGATTGTGGCTAAGTCTGATTGGATTAACTGAAAGAGTAAATGCCCACAGCTGA